>NC_056467.1:27191739-27532686 GCF_008729295.1 Plectropomus leopardus
AAAACCAGATCTGAGCAGTAAATCCAAATTGAGCACTAAGGCTTGCATTGTGAACATAGCCCTAAGATATCAGTGTTCATAGAGAGGTTTTAATGGTTGTAATTAACATCTCATAAAATTTGATTCAAGCTCTCAGAAGTGTTCATGAACGCAAATCACATTGATGAGGAAACAAGGAGGCATAGAAATCTTGATAACTGTGAAAATTTAACCTCTGGCCAACTTTTCTGTGCCAGAAAACCTGCTGTCGGCCCAGAAAAACTTGTTTCCTCAGATACTTGGCTTCACAAGAAATCAGAAAAGTCCCAGTGGGATGTTGGTCACGTTACCCAGTTAATGTCATTGGGTCAGTGTACATTTCCTAACTCATGACTGCAGTTCAACAACAACAAGCACAATTCTGCACATTGCTTTATTGAATTGGGTGAATATGTGAATGATTGTTTAAAAAAAAAAAATCTTCTACAAACAAAATTATTTGATTTCACATCAAGTGTGTTGGTCCCAAAGGTGTGGCTTTGGTCTCATTGAAGATTGCTTTGACTGGGCTCCAATATTGTAATTAAGGTGAAACATGTAATTTGATGAAGAAAAAACACTTAATTTTCATAACACCTTCCTGTGATATACTCTTACCCTTATGTGCTGCAGATTTTGGCATCGATTTATATCTTTTGGTTTTAGTTTAAGGTACAAGGTAACTTTATTGTCATTTTTCTTAAACTGGTTTGATCCAGAATGCACCCCTAAAAAGTTAAAAAAAAACCCACGCCCTTCCTTTTTGCAAAAATAGTCTTGTCCACCCTGCAGCTCCGGCCATGGAAATGTGTTTTTGTTTGTTTGTTTGTTTGTTTGATTACAGTAAGTGAACGCAGCTCTGGACGGCACCAGCTTTGTTTATGTGCACTGTTGGTTTTTGCACGTGTCCTCCCGGGACACGAGGTCTGAGGGAAGGCTTCCACTGAAGCTGCAAGTTTCTCTGCCCTAGTTTAAGAAGCTGCGGCGCTCCAGCCCTCTCATTTACTCCAAAACGTTTGCTCGCATACTGTGGCTCACCACTTTGCTATTTACAATCCCCATCACTTCAGTTTGGCTTCAAAAAGTGAAGTGACAGAAAAGCAGGTTGCAGGCAGATTTGACAGAGCTGCCAGGTTTTTTAGAGGGATAAATCTACTGAGGACCACCACAACGTGCCATGTCCTAGTTCTTAGCTACTTAGGAACATCAGTATTAATGATGTATAATATGGAGGATGATTAAGGTGAAGGCTGGCTGGCTTATTCAGAAATGTGCACTTTTATGTAAGGAGAGCTCCTTTTAAGCTCACAGCAGCCCCATACATACAGTAATACAGCAAGCTGCTATTTTTGGTTATAGGATTAAAAAATCCCTGTCTGTCTTTCTTGCGATTTCTCTCTTTCGTAGACTCACAAATCCAGACACGCATGAGTTTAGACGGAGGGAGAATGAAGGAAGGTGGAGTACAATACAAGGGGCACCGCTCACTTCTTTTAAGTTGAATGCTGATGAGCCAAAGGGCATATGTCTCTGAAGGGCTAATTGGAAGTGACACAATTGGGAAGCTCAGTGGGCTTCTTCATGTATTGTCTTCAGTCACTTACAAAGAGTGTAGAAACATAGAGGCAGGCAGGGCAAATTGCGAGAGAGAAGAAAAAATACCTAATGATTGAAACGTTCTGCATTAACTTCTTATTAACCAAGAACCTTGTTGAGAAATATAGACCCACGGGGGGAATACCGATATGTGTGCCGAGAGATATGATAAAATCTCAGTGATTAGCGCAGGAACGAGGAGAGAGAGTAAATGAGGCGATCAGTTGGTGAGGCAACGCATATGAATTCACCAGATGCAAAGGACCCTCATGGTTCACTGTCTGACGCCAATGTCTTCCTCCTTTTGTGTTTCCTCTACTCCTTTTGTAGGCCACTAATGAAGAGTGTCTTAGCAGCGAGGCCAGGGCCCCTCGGCTGCCACAAGTAAAACATCCACTTTATATCTCCCTGTAATTTATCTCAATCCCACGAAATAGATTAGAGCTGAAGGGACTTATCAGTGCTTTATCTCATTAGCTGCAACCCCAACTGAAGGAATACCTTTTAACAGTAACAATTATTGTTGATAGTGTTGTTGTTTGCCTCTTTAATGCTGTTTTCTCCCAGTTCACTATGGGCAAGTTGTTCCAAGGCTGGTTAATTGCTACTGGCAAAGGCCCAGATTTCCTGTACAGGCCAGAGAGTTGGAGTCTGAGTATGAGACTATGACACTGCTGTGGCTCATAAATCAAAGGACCGTGCGTTCTGTGCTGCTTACATTAAACAACTGCCTGTGCCATAGTTTCTTGTCTTAGTTATGTAGTGGTGCGGACTCCAAATGACTGTGGCACAGACGGGAGGTTCAGACATTAAAAGATTCTTGAGTTGGATTTGGTTGTTAAGGGTTCTGATCCCCCTCCACCCCCACCCACCCTCCTGCAGAGCCTTGACTTGTCTTCTGGGGGCTTCAAGCAGAGCTGTGCACAGCGGGAGAGCTATTTAACGTTTGCGTTCCACAAGCAACATATAAGACCTTTATGTACCTTTTTGCATACTTTATATTTCCCCTCGGCACAGTACCTTGTTGTGCTTTGGTGTCCCCGTTTATTTCATCTTTTTCCTCTCTGCACCTGACAGGTAGTTTTGTTTTGACATTTTGCTATTTGATTGCCTCATGATGACTGACACTTTGACAGGCCCTGTGATTGGATAACATTTTTGCTCCATCACGATTAAATATAAGGGAGAGCAATGGGAGCGTGGGGCCTCACCAAGTCAAAGGACTTTTTATTGTACTCAAATACCACTTTCACGTCATAATATCTCTGACTGGCGGGGGCATATAAAAGTGATTTGCCTGATCTGTTTATGGGAAGGTTTGGGAATGTTTCAATATCTTACAGAAACAAAGATAAAGATAAAAGATAAGATAAAGACAAAGATAAAGACAAAGACAAAGACAAACAAACTGTGACTTCCCCAAATGGCTGTGGTGCAGTTTGGGTTTGAGAAAGAATACCAGTACGCAGCAGTCAGAGTTTGCCTGAACAATAAGGGCTGGATGCCAAATTTGGAAAAAAGAGTGGAAAGGAAAAGCAGGTTGAAGCTGTTGTCTGTATACTGGAGTCAAAGTTTAATTATAAAGACAAGTTAAATACCTAGATTATACACTCACTGATGTTGTCTGATTACATGTTTTTTTTTTTTTTATTGTGGAGGTCAAAGTATGCATTTTATGCTTCTTTGAGCTTTTCTAACATGAATTGCAAATGTAGACCCAGTTTGTGTCAGCGACATCTATACCCTGTTGCCCTTTCTAGACAATCAATCAAATAAATCTACCATGATCGAAAAAAGGTTGATTTGCAGGATTTGAAGCCCAAATAACATCACAAGTGACATTAGGAGAGGCAGCGATAAAGCATTGTTCCACAACATGACTGAAATCTCTAAAAACAATATTGCCTTGACCCGAGAGAATGTCAGCCGGATTGAGATCACTTAAACTCTTGATAAAAATGTCAGGACATATAGCAGCTCAAGGCTGAAGGATAAAGGCTATATTTTATTGAGAAGGTGGTGAACTGCTGCATCCTTGAAACTGAAGGCAACATAACAAGACAAACAGTGTGATGCATGACAGGCTGTACTTGGCCTTTTCAGGGCGTTTGTTGCGGCAGTATGTAGGGTTCAAGCAGAGGACTTCTTGTGAGCTGCTGCTGTTTCAGAGGAGGTGCAGACCTATGAGGTGTACTGTCCCCAAGGGATGAAAAAAAAGTTTGAAAGAGCTCAACACAGCATATTTCACTGCCTCAAGGGAAGGTTGAATCCATACAGTCTAATTTTGTCTGTCATTGTTGGGAGAAGTACCGAGAACTCTTTACAGTTTTAGGAGGAGTTTTCAATGCCATCACGGCCAGATGGGCTAAAAGCATTTATTATTGATTAGAGACATTTAATGTCTATTACATTAAATATTACCCCTGAGTTTTGACAGTCCTTTGATGAAATGAAATGAGAAAAAAAAGGGTTTTCACATGCATTTGCGTCTTCTGATGCTCCCATGTGAGCGCTATGAGAGTGAGATGACAAACTTGTCATTTATTTGACACACATTTATGTTCTAACCAGTTGCAAAACTTTTGGATTAGAATTTTTCCTTCAAAGCAGAATTGTCAAAAACTTCAATGAGATTCAAACTAGAAGCAGAATTTATTAAAAGATGAAACTATATGAGGCTGGTTAGTCTGAACAAAAGGACAGTTTTGTGGGGGAAACAATGCGATGCACTGGGCCTAGCCTCCACACTGTCCACAGGCCTGTTGGCCGTGCTGGTTGAATACTTCCCACACCAGCCTCAGATGAAGCTGCAGTTGATCTGAACTATCAAATAATTGGCTGTGTTGCCTTCTGTTTTCAGGTTGATTGGCTCTGTTTACACCTCTGTGCCAGCATCTCGTTTGCCCACACTGGTGTGGAATGTCAGTAAATGAACAATATGAAGCCGCAGAGAGAATACACACGAAATACTTTCAACTGTGGGTGTTATTCACTCAAGTTTTTCTCCGGTTTTAAGTGTAGAATTTTCCCCCAGGGGTAGCCGGTTAGACACAGCATGTAACACGGTATCCTGGTCATGTGTGGTTCAAGTTAACTTTACCACATCTGTCTGCACCACCTCTGTGGCTCAAAGTGTGTGTCAAGGGCATGTGCACGAGCGATAAATTTAAAGACGTGTAAATAAATTACAGATGGGCTGCCATTTTGGCTTCCGAAATGTTGCCAAGGGCTATTTGGCAGAGAAGTGTGTTGTCCTGTTTGAGAGCCATACCAACACAGCCAGGAGCTTTGTCCTTGTGTCGGCTCTGTGAGTTGTTGCCAGCTGGATCCCGCCCAGTCCCAGAATGTGTGCTTCCACTCCCCTCTCACCACCAGCACTCATTTTCAAGAGGTACAACAAAATGAAATTGCATCCACATGAGGAAGGCTTTGGGATGAAGAGCTCATGTTTCCTGGGGAATATTCAGTATGGAACAGTGTCTCCTGACAGTCATTGTTTAATGGTGTCAGATCACGAGACATTTCCGGGGCGATGGGTAAATATTCCCTGACGCGCCGTGTTATCCTTTTACTTCCAAAAACCTATCTGTATTCCTTCCTTCTCATAAGCCTGCCAGTTTGATGTGATGATGATGGACTGCACTGTCTCATCTGCCATGTAGGCATTGCATAAAACTAATGAGATAGTACCGGCCCATATGTTTCAGGGGAGAAAGCCAGGCCTTTTCACTACGGGCAAGAGCCTCGTGTAATGGTTTGTAGAACACGTTCTTGCTCTCCATTGCTTACGTTTCCGGCCGCTGATGGTTATAAAGTGGACGTCTCTTCCTCTGGGTTGATTGATCACCTTAAGTGCAGACCACTCTTTGCAACACTGTAATGTGCTTCATTGAGCCCGGCAGCTATTTTTTGCTCAACATACAGTTCCCTAAACCCCCAGCAACATGACCACAAGGGTGTTTGGAGTCAGAGCAGTGAAACGTAGCCTTTGCACCATAGGCAGTCTATTCTTTTCAGCACTCAGGTCTATTTTTCTCCTTCACCCTTCACTCTTTCTAATGATGAACTCACACCTCCTTCTCTGCCCCTCTTTTCCAACCTTGCGAGTTACGGTATTATTTCCAGTGATCTCAGTCTCTAACTCTCTATTTCAGGCTTGTTTCACCTTTCCCCTAATTCTGCTTTCTGTCCACCCCTCTGTGTCTTTCCTCTTTCCTTCTCCATCTCCTTCACTCACTTTCCTCCTCCTTCTTGCAGTGGCTGTGCACATTGGTGTCCGCTGCAAGCTGGAAAAAAATAGATTAGGCCAGCACTCAGTGACCCGAAGAATGGACCTGGGCTCAGCCAGAAAGACAGAAAGAGAGAACGGATGAAAAAAAAAAGAGTGAGACAGAAACAGAGAGAAACAGGGCGGAAAGCCCAGCATCAACAGGGATTTAGTTTTGTCAAACAGGAAGTCTGGGGAACCAAAGGACAGACAGAAGGGTTATTTCAGTCTGTTCCTCTGTTAAGTCATTGTTTTCTCTGCCATAGTAGCAGGCGTGCTGCATATCGGCTTGTTTTTGTCACTTGCAACAGAGCTGTTCCAGAAAACGTGTCTGGTGTGTCTGCATTCGTGTCTGGCATTAATGCAGCCATAAAAACAGAGAGCAAGGGAGCCTGACAGTTGTGGGGAATGAATGGATTTGGGATATAAATTTGGTAGCCCTAATAATTAATTTGTAAATAATTTACCAAGCATAGATATCGAACATTTGCGGCTTCCAGCCACTGAAATGTGAGGACTCTCAATTTCAATTTTCATTTCAATACAAATAAAATATCTTATGGTTTAGGATGATGGTCAGACAAAATAAACACTTTGAGTGTGACTTATGGGAAAGCGGGATAAGCATTTTCCTTTTAAATGATAAATCAACTAGAGTAAGAATTAGCCATGCTAGCAAAATGCTAACATTAGCATGTTAATACAATCACAATGACAATCCAAGGGTGCAGATGTTTAGCAGGTATAACCTTGTTTACCAGTTTTTGTTTAGTTTATCATGAAAGCATACTAAAATTTAACTGATATATGTTGATGATGAAAATAATTGTCAGTACTCAGGAAAGAGGCACTGAGCATTTGTTTGACACTGAGTGCTGCACATTTTGGCTTTTTTTCTTGTTGCTAAGAGTTGAAAAATGTTTAATTTTGTCCAGAATACTACTTTTATGTAAGGAGAGCTCCTTTTAAGCTCACAGCAGCCCCATACATACAGTAAAACAGCGAGCTGCTATTTTTGGTTATGCTCTTCAGAGTCATTTTTTAACCAGGCGTCCAGTCACAGTGGAACGTGGTACAAATATCACAAAGACCGAACATCACATCCTACATGTTCAAGTGCTGACAACAACAATGCAAGAGAAATTAATGCACATAGATTTGCGTTTGCGTCTTCTCTCCTTCTGTGCTTCATCACTTATACAGAGCAAGAATTCTTCCTCTTGCCAACATTTTTACTTCCGCAGATATTCTGTATCATAGTAACCAGATGCAAGCAAAATGTCTCAGCCATGGACTGTATTAAATAGACTAATGGACGTAGCTACTGTGACGTCACCCATTGTTTTGTGGACTAACATTTTGAAACCTTGAGTTTGGCATTTCAGCCGTTGATATCTTGGCTCTTTGGAGGCAGAAATGACCATATTTGGTTAGAGGGTGGAGTTGTGGTGGGGCAAAGCAAACTGTCACTCAAAGCTGCCACACCCTTAATTATGTGTAACTTTAAGCCTTGATAACATTTAAATGGGTGGCATACACAGAAATTCACCCCATATACAGTTGTAATGAATGGGAAAGTAGCTATAGAGACTAAAACTGAGAGAAAAACTTGGTCCCAGCAACAAAAAAAAAAATGCTTTGCTGGACACACAGCATTATACAAGTAACACCACCGATTGTCTATCCAATGACAAACTGGTTCAACAAAACTATATCGATCAATCAACAAACCAGAAGGTGTCAGCCCTACAGGAACCTCATAAATTTCCTTCTGACAAGTTTGTTTCCTGAGATGATTCTACAGGATGTTCTCCTCGGTTTGAAGAAAGGGTAAAGCAGACAGAAAGTAATTGCTAACACCTATCACGTCTTTGCCGCTGACACCTAAACCAGTGAATATTTGTGAATAGATGAATTACCACTCAGACAGATGCTAAACAGATGGTGGAGGTGCTGCTTCTCTGTATCACTGGTGACACACATTGTGGAGGGCATGTTTGATGTCAGTGCCCTAGCCTGTACTTACAGTGAGCAATACTTTAGTCACAGGTAGGGATACGAGAATAAACCCCTCTCATGCGGTTTGAGCTGTCTTGTTTCTGTGGCAGATAAACTCAACTATGTGTGAACAGAAACACAAAGAGAGAACAAGGGAAAGAAGAAAAAAACTGTTTTCCTGAATTTCACCACATGTTATGTCTAATTAAGGATGAAGAAGATGGAAAGCCCACATTTGACCTGTTAGACATCTCTGAGGGAGTCAGAAGCCATGAGTCTGCTGAATAAATGAATAAGTATGGATTGGATGGATTGGGTCTGAGCCCTTTGGGATAAAGTAGTTTGCTCAGTATTCATACCCTGTTTTACAGTCTCAGAGGCACTGTGCCTTTAACACTACAGTTAATTATACCCTGTTCTTCCAAGTGAGGGGGAATGTGGGGTCAATACTCCTTTTGTGCTGCCTTCTCGTAGGTCAAATAGCAGGCCGGTGAGGAAATAGAATATGTGCTGGATGTATGGAGAATAAAGTGGCAGTGTAGAATAGCCAGGAGAGGAGTCTATTTTTGGTAAAAGAATTCACAGTAATTGCCTGTCTTTAGTTTCTTTACCCTCAAACCATAGATACATTATATTGTAAACTCCTGTTTCCCAAAAGAGGCAATACCCACTTAAGAATGAGCAATTTTTCTCCTTTTTGCCACTTTGACTCATGGATGTCTCTTTTAATTTGACTCAGTGTGTCAGTGTATCTCCTGCATCTTATCCCTGAAAGGCCAGAAATAGCATTAAGCACTGCACGAAGAGCCAGAGCTCTCACGAGTAGTAATGTGTGGAAAAGAGTTGCCTCTGTCTCTGGGAGAACAGGGTCAGTGTGCAGCTCTGGGAGAGGATCTTTGTCCACTCAGTGGGTCACTCAAAGCATGCTGCCAGACAGAGCGGACAGGTGAAGGTGGCGTAAAAAGGCAGCTGAAGATCAGATCAGAGGAGGATGGGGGTTACCTGTGCACATGCATTTGTCTGTCACGAGTGACCAGCAGTCTGTTAATGACTTGGTGACGGTATGTGCTTGTGTGAAAGAGCTCTCTTGTGAAGTGTGAATTTGTTGCCTCTTGTGTCTCATGTTCACATGAAAGTGCCTGGAATTTAGCCTACGTCCACAGTAATACATTTTCCTTTTAAAACACATAACTTCTGCTTAATTTACACCTATCATCCAAACTACTCTGGCATTTTGGAACCCCGAGAACAGACTTTTAAAAATACTGCTGACCTTGCTCTAGTTTGAAAACTCTGGGTCTGCATTTTAGTCTGGTAATGCTATAAGGGAAACTTTTGAAAACGAGGATGCACACACCCAGGTTCACTTTCTGATTGGGTGTTGTTAAGCTGAAACATGCTACATTTTAGCTAGATCTACATACATTTAGGCCTACATACATTGTCTGATTTTATCCTAAGTGTGGTTACTCCTTTCATATTGATATAACTTTTTCCCACACTGTTATTTATTTGTTGTGGGCTGCCACTATTAAAACATCGGCTGCCACCGAGAGATTTTTTAGCACTATTGAAAAATATATACTGTCCAGTTCTTAATTGCACTACACTTGCGGGGTGCAGAGTGTACTCTTGTGACCGATGTAGCAGCAGTGAAAGGAAAACTTTAGTGATCACAGTGGTGGGTCTAAAAGTTTGTATTCACTCACTCTGCACTCTGCTTCTCCTGCCATCTATCAATCTGATCAGCTCTGACAGGATCAACTGATCAGTTATCCATGCCAAGACTCAAATAACTCATGATGAGTTTCGCCCTGTGTCCCTGAAGGAAACACTGTCTGGTGATTGATCATGCTCCCGGTACTGCTTTGACATGTTTTTCACTGCCATGACCATATTCATGTGTTCCTCTCTGTATGATTTCCACCTCATATGTCAGTCCAAGAAAATAAATCTTTTGTCTTGAATTTTGCTTTATTGCTGTCAGTGTAGTCACTTCTGTATCGAAGCAATTAAACACAGAGTGGACGATCTACATCCTGTTTACACCAGTACATGCATGCCCGGTGTATGTGAATGGTCATGTGATATGTGTTTTCAAGCGTGCTAATGTGGACAGACATAAGCTCTCAAACTGTAAATGTGTGGTTGCATGTGGCTAAGTTTATTGATGTCCTGCGTGCGAGGCCATGGCCTGCCTCTGCTGTCTGCCTTAAGTCATGCTGGGAATTTAGGGTAAATATATTCTGTTGCCCACTACCCCCACTAACTCCCCCATCCTCAGAACTACAACCAGTTTAATTTGAGAGGCTTTTAATGCGATTGCTTACATGCGTTCCACAAAAGAAAGTGATAGAATTGGATACATTCCACAGCTTTCTTTTTGCTGTCTTTTTAGGAGTGGGCTAAAACTATAGTTAGCCTGTGATTGTGAATGCTAACAGAGTTAGGGATTTTTCCATTATGAATTCAGTTTATACAAATTAGAGGCAGCAAGACCCTCAAGAGAATGAGTGTTTGTGTGTTCAGTGATCAATACAAATAAGACTTCATTTGAAGCAAAGGAATGTGCATTGTGGGCTTTTTTTGAAGCCTCACAGAAACACCATCAAAGGCACCTTGGCGTAGTAATAAGCAAAATGTCACCCCCGTCATTATCTTAAAGTGACAACCCTGTAATTGTGCCTCATGAAAATTATGTCTCAGGGGAAAAAAAGTGCATGCTTCAGTTTTTATAAGGCTGACACAAGCTGAACAATAATCTCCATTTTGTGGCCCACGGCTGTAGTTGTGGAGACTGGGGTGGGTTTAGTGTTTGGGTGGAAGGCGACGCAGTGTGACTCCAGTTTTGCTTTGCTTCCCAGACTCTCATTCCAGCTGGTCAGCAGCAGTTGGGTGGGCTCTCCCCTTATAGGATCTGGTTTCCACAACAGCAGGGGGTGCAGTGAGAGAAGGGGAGGGAGAGGGAGGGTCAACATTTGGAGAAATCCCCTGAGTCTTCCAGCAGTCTGTGTTTGGCTGCTTAACATAAATAAGTTATACTACAAGTTGCCTTTGGATTCAAGAAACACCACACTACCAGTCTGCTGATAGCTAAGCTTCAAAAGTCTTTTTATACTCTCCGCGAGCAGATTGTAGTCAAGCCTCAACAGTTAAACAGCACCTTGTTGACTGGCCTTCCTGTGAACCCCAAAAAGGGAAAAAATCCAGCAACAACAGTAAGTCATAAACAAAACCTGACAAGAAAGAGCTTGAAGTCAAGCGTTTACCCTATCTAGCCAGCAGACAAAGGTTTTGAAAGTGCTCTGCAATAAGAGGGCCTGTGATGGGACGCCCGTAAGACAGTGTCTGGATGTATTTTGAGCCACTCTGTCCAAAATGCAGCCCTGTGAAAGCATAACAGAAGGTCTTTGGAATGCTCAAAGGGAGCCTCATCTCAGGAAGCTATAAACAGGACGAAGACTCAGTGCTCTACCCATATTTGTATGTGTTTATGAAGATCAGCAAGCGCTCATGGCCATATATAGGATTTTGAAAAAAAGCTTGGAGGTGTACAGAGCTGTCTAAGGTTGGGAAGCTGTTATTAATCTCCATGCAGACACAATTTGTTATGATTAATAAACTGGAAATAAAATAGTGTAGGAGTCTAAACCTGAGGGATTTTATTTGACAAGTTGTGTCAGATGTGGTTTACAAATAGCTGTATTATAGGTGAGGATAATGATATCAGCACTGATGCTGTATCTCTTTCCTCACCTCGGAGCGGAGAACATAAGCAAGACAATCTGCCCTCCGTGCCCGCTCCGCCTCCTCCTCTGCCGCTTTCATGCACTTTATTACTATTAGTCACATATTCTCTTTTCACTCATTTTTTTCTGTACTCATGTGTATGTTCTTTTTGCCTGAACAGAAACAAAAATGTCTCTGAAATGAAAAGCTGTGAGTTGTGCTGCTTTCCAAAAGGGAGCATGGGAACAAAGGTACTCTTTGATCCAACAGAGTGACTTTGCTCTCTGCACTAATTCTGGGTCTGGACCAGTCTGAGCCCCCCGGTGTTGTTCTCCCAGGCCTGACAAGCCAACTACACCCAGTTCCTGGCCTGTTGGCTCGCTGGGGGTCCCCATGGCAACGGCGACCTGGCTCTAGCTAGTTACACCAGAATATTACAGAAAGTTTTCCTGGGAGTGATTTAGAGTCATACTGTGACTGAACCCAGGGCTTTTTAATCACATATTCCAGCTATTGCTTGAGCTGGCTCACTAGTTGAATGAAGTCTCTAGCGGGAGATGGTGTGGATGAATCGAAATGATTAAATATGACTTATTCTCTGGCTTTATAGACTCACCAACATAATGAAAACACCAATCTTCAGCGTATAGCTCCAAGATAATTCAGATTCTGTGCACCATAATTTGTATGCTTTGTGTTGTGGTGTTCATTTTTGAATACATCATCATAAGACAAAGTAATCTAAGTCCATTCAAAAGTGAAAATGGAATTAAATTAATATTTTTTCTGACATTGTCTGAGCTGCTCTTGTATCCAGCATCTGAAAAAACTATTGATTTTTTATTATGAAACACATGAACCTCATTACAGTCTCTGGGTCTTACAGCATGTAAGCTTCATTACATGGGAAAATTGGAAGGAAACCAAAAGGCTTTTAAAAGACATAACTAAAGACAAGGGTGTCACCTGTAAAGGTGAAGCAGAACAGAGGATTTGTAATTACAGAGTGATTATATGTGGAGCCAAGCCCTTAGGAGGTGACTGCGCTGCTGCCACTGATATCACTCATATCTACTTATCTCCTGCACCGCCAGCTAAGACTTGATCATTAGTGAATGTGTCTCTATCATGACTATCCTGATAGTGCTACTCTACTGCTGGTCCTTTGTTGGTATTCCCCTCAGGACAACTCCATTTTCTTGCCTTCTGCTGCCTCCAGTCTCTCTGCTAGAGCACGGAGATGCAGGAAACCCGAAGATATGAATATACGAAAAATGCCAGGGTGGGTTTTCAAATTGAATGTGGCTCTTTCACAAGGCATGCACTCAGTGTTGTTATTTCAGGGCAAAATTACACCAATAAAAGGAGATTCGGCTGATTGCTTGTCATAACAGCCTAGTTTCAGTTGCTGGCTGAACTGTTTTGACAAAGGGATGGTAGACTCCAAGTCGATGTTATTTTCCCTAACATCCCTGAATCTCTGTGAGAGCTGCTGGATCAGGAAGTGAAGTCCTTCAAAGCTCTTCTGCTCAACATATTTCAGCCTGACCGTGATGTGCCTCACCATCTGACATTTGAAGATAACCATGGAGTAAGTGGCTGGCCGGAGTGTGCTCCTTTCTTCTTTTTTTTTCAAACAGAGAGCTCTCAGCCTCACTCATGATGGATGCCGAATGGCTCGTCATGTGCAAGGAAGGAGATAATAGAAGCCGAGAAGTCAGGCACTCAGTCCTGCTGATAACACAGTGCAGCCTGTCAGTCACACAGCATACTGGACAAGGCGTAGGTTGTTCCAGTTTGATTGCCTGCTTGATATCTGATTTTTGATTTGGTGTTCTACCAACATCTTTCTCTCACAGTTGACTAGCCAAGTAATAAAATGTTACCTAATATTGTTTTTTTCCACCTCTGTAATTGCATCAGCTCTCTTGTGTGAGGTGGCTGAGGTGGCTATTATAGAGTCAGGCCAGTGTGACATCCGTCATTCAGTAGTCACACTGCACATCACCCATGAACAGAAGTGACATCAAGGTTAGTCTGTAAGCCATCCGGTAAACTGACCCAGGCTGCACGCAAAAAATGTCAATAAAAGCAGAGACAGCTGTGCGGTGTTCGGAGACCCTACAATACCCCACTGGGTTTTGGTCACTAAATATCCATTATTATCTCAGCATCTTCCCCTGCAGCCTTCACTGTGTCTGGAGCTCTGAGATCATTTAGCTTCCACTTCCTCAGGCAGTGCAGTTGAAGATGAGTTATTCATTATTTTTGCCTGACAAAAAAGATGGGAAACAGCTGAAAAGCATGTGGACTTGCTGGCTGTATATCTGTGCTGGAAATGTCCTCTAGGATACGAGCAGGATTTTATTATGTATCTTGGCGGATGCTTTCTGGTATGATCAACTTTTGGATCAAACTGCAAAGCAAGAGCTGAACCTCTTAATGAAAATGTGGCTGCTCTGCAGGAAAACTGGTACGTCTGTCCATTCTGCAACAGATTTCAGCCAGTATGACTGTTGAATTTAAGTGAAAAATGTCCAAAATGGACCTCTTGATCTTACATGTTTTGAAAACAAAAACCTGATTTTACTGTGAATGCTTCAGGCTGTTGTCATGCACTGTTTGTACGTATACTTCCGAAAAACAGTGCACCACAATTCGTATATAACCCTCATAATAAGTAAGGCTGTGATCATGTGACCATTGTGTTGATGGTAGTAAAGAAAGAAGTAGTATAAAGACCAGACGTCCAAGGCTGGTTGGATTGGTGAATGGGTCAAATAATAAGGACTTTCTCCCACGAAACCCTGGGTTTGAAACCATGTAAACCCTAGTGAACTTCAAGTGATTATAAGGTGCATTGTCACAGTGATTCTTTCATAGACCTTACTTTTCTGAACCCAATCTGCATATCTTTACTTGCCAAGTCCTATTGATGGCCAAACATGTTTTCTTCTCCTAAACCTAAACTACATAAATGTTCTGCTATCAGTATCTGCTAACATGTCAAGGTACTGATTATACCATGACATGCTGTTAATCAGCAGTTTGAACAGCATACAGTATATTAGGCTGGACTTCCCCTCTAAGGCAGCCAGCTGTCACATAACTGTAAAGTACCAGTATGACCAGTTCACGGCCCGTTTAGGATTGAAAATGTGTGGTTTAACGAGACAGGAAAAACAGAAGAGACAAACAGTCCGAAATAAAATGTCAAAGGTTTAAAAGAAAATCTGACAGCTTATTATTTCAAAGGACTGCACTCCCAGCGGTTTGGAGCTTTTATGTGCTGGGGTGAATCTCATACTCTGCTTCTTCTTCAGGTTTTCAACCCAAAGGAAAGCACAACCTGAAGCAAAATGGCACATATATGGTCAGTGGTCAATCCACAGATTTGTTCTCTATCCTCCAGAGACATTTACAGAGAAAGACTTGAGAGGAGCTGAGCACTTTTTCCTGAGCAGTTGTCGGCCAGCTACTGGCAACTGGCGCGTGGAGATTTCCCCGGCGACACACATTCAGTTTGAAAAGGGGCGTTTATACCACACATAAGCCCCTTTTCAAACTTCAAACAAAAAAGGCAGTGGTGTTTTACAAATACTTTCAGTGTAGTCACTATGAAATTATTTTCACTGCGGAGATGTGTGATAGAGGGATGGCTGCCCAAGACAAAACCTGCATGGTTTGATAAGAGAACCAGATACATTAATAGGATGAAGAAACTGGATCGTGCTTATATACTTCTTTGGGCAAGTTGAATTTCTGATTTTCTTTATTTAAAAAAAAAAAAAAAAAGACTCCCTTCTGAAATCTTGTCAGAAGCTCCCCTGGGTTTTCAAAAGCATCCTTTTTCTTGGAAGGAGACTGAACAAAACAACATTTCAAAGCAGACAGCTTGTAGTGTGGTATCATAGAGATTGAAAGGTGTGTTGTCGTAGAGCCTAAGTATTCAAACAGTCATCCTTCTGACTACTTATTGATGGGCTCTCAGCAGGGTGTTGCTGAGTCAGGAAGACACTTGCCCTCAGTCACGGCAATCTGTAATCATGATCAAAGCTCAGATCTGTCAGCTGGGAGCCCCATAGTGTCCTTGCTGTTGTTTCTAGTGTGCTCCTCTAACCTTGGCAACCCCTGCAGGCAGTTACACAGGAGGTTTGTGCTAGTCGTGTGGACAGTGCAGGGTGGAGACACACGTAGGCACCAGGCCTGGGCTTGTGACCGGGGCGTCTGCAGGACTTATTGGTCTGTGAGATATACATCCTCTCCTGAGCTACCGACAGATCACTATTTGGCACTTAGTGATTAGTGACTTTCTACTGCCTTTCTTTGTGCTCAGGATATGTTTCTCCTCCTAGAAATTTTGATATTCTTCACATATGGCATTTTTGGTCTTGTCTCTCTGACATGCAGCTATTGACCCTCTTATTTTGCCTCTGGTCATAAGGTATACTGTGCAGTACTTTGTCACTCCTTCACAAACTGCTTGTACTTATGGTGCATTCCGTAAGTCCTGGGAAGTCAGAATCTCAAGTTCCCAGGCACAAATTTCAACTGGAACACACTGTTGAGGTCAGATTTCTGACTTGGAGAGTTGGGAGAACCTTGTCAACCTCAACCTCAGAAACCACAATGACATTAACTGTAGTAAAAGCTTTAGTTATATGTTGTTAATTAGCACTTCTGTCTTATTTGTGTCCCATTAAATCATTATCCGCAGTATCCGTGGGCATGTTGCTACATTGTTTGTATGTGCAAAATACAGCATAATGTATTGTCATCCTAACAGAGCAAACCCCACTGTGAATTAATGGTTTTCTGACTTGTACTGGAACACAGTCAAATCGGATGTTACAAGGGAACACAGCAGTACATTGCAGGCTACTACTGAACGAAAGTTACTTTTGTTTTAATGAAAAATTCAATACTGAAGCGAGCTAACCACTGGCACTAGGGATGCACGACAATATGGGCATGTCATCAGTATCAACAGATATTGGCTTTAAAATGAAATATCGGAATCGGCCAATGTGCAGATTTTTGCTGATATCACAAACCGATATTTTTTGATTGTCAAAATGAACATTTACAAAACATCAACCCCAGGTTGAAGTATTTTTCTTATTTTGCACAATGAATGAATATCACATACCCTGAAAAGCATTGTACTTAATATCTCCATCTGCTGGTGGGCCAGCATGATAAGAGTATGCAAAAATATAATGTTAATTTCACTGCAGAAGAGATTTGATCACTGAGATTGGGTGGGGACAAAAGTGGTTATAACGATATCGGTTATAGATCAAATGAGTTTTTTATATATCGACATGTGGGATATCGGCAAAGAAATCCAATATCATGCATCCCTAGCTAGCACTTAGCTGTCCAATGGAAAACAGGCCAACTTTGCATCGCTCTGCAGCCTCATCCTCTCCTTCAGTGCTCGCCAGCTAAAGTGAAAATGAAAGCCAACCCCACATTCACTCTTGTTTTGGAACAAGCTCTGTCTGCTTGGCATTTCGCCACCTTGAATTTGCATTGTTTTGGCGCCGTGTCCATGAATGTGGGATGATTAGGGACTGAAATCTGGTCACTATTTTTAATAAAGCCCCAGCTTTACCTGCATGCTGTAATTGTCTGGGGGCTGCACGCTCAAAAACATCCCACACACAGCAAAATAAGAAGAAAATACAGACAGAGGCCAGGGTCTCTGCAGATAAACACACCAACACCTCGGTCATAAGTGATGATTTAAAGGGAATACTTTTGTATGAGAATCATGTGTGCTTTTAAAAACCCACCAAATGATTGATCCTACACTGTGTGTCGGGCAATTAATGGAACCCCCCCTAGCGCTTCAGCTAAACATTTCATCCTCTAATATCCTCTATCTCACTGCTTCGTGGTAATTACTCTGTGTTAGACCTTGAGCTTGAGAAGTAACACCTAACCAAGGGCAGCGTGTCGCGTGCAGCAGGACTGTGATTCATTGGCATGTAGTCTATATGGCTGGCTATATATCTTCAAGAAGCATTAATAGGTGGGGGTGGTGAGGTGAACATGGGGGAAATGGGCTGCTGTCGCTTGAGTGGCCGCTAATGTGTTCTTCCCCAGTGATAATATGAAACAACTGGAAGGACGATCTGTTATTATTGTGTTCCAATGGCCTAAACAATACCAATGAAAAGCAGTACATAGGTGCTTCATGATCAGTATTTATATGTATAGGGGTGCGACTCATTTCCTGTAGCTCAAGGTGATACCCTGAAATAATTTGTTTTGTCAAACCAACAGTCCGATATCAGAGGATATTTGATTTACCATGATATAAAACAGAGACAAGTGTGAAATCCTCATATCCAAAAAGCTGAAACCAGTGCATGTTTTGCATTTTTGCTTTATATTTTGTCAATCTTCTATTTATTGAATGAAAGATTATTTGACAAAGCTTCAGCAATAGATATTGTTCAGATTGTTTTTATTTAAATAAAAGATTATATTCATCTCTAGCACTAGATCTCATGTTGGCTGCTCCACTTAAAAAGCAGAGAGAAGCACCCCAACTTCTCTCCCTCCACCATCCCATTGCTTTCTGCCGTGGCACGTCAACTGTGATCCAGACCTAATCTACCAGCCCAATAGTGAGGTCCCTACAGGGAGCCAGGGGGCCCCAGGCCCAGCACCATTGCCTCATCTGTCTTCAAGACAGGCTACAGGCAGGGGCCAACCTAGTGCATGTCCTGTCGTGCTTGCATATGCAGAGCTGCGATGGGATGCTGAACCCTTAAGGCTTCATCTGGTCACCAGGTGGGCACCGGAGCAGTGGCCTGTCTCTTTCCACGCGCTCTGTCGGTGAGCGTGGAAATGAAAATCATGGAAGACGGCCCTTTTTTCCCTGCGGGGCGCCTCCAGCGTCCTCAGAGGCAACAAGCAGCCGTGACCATGCTTGCACTCGGAGGTGATGATGAGCAAATAGCCTAGGAAGTTAGTTTCACTAGCTGTGCTGTTTGTGCAATTTCCCATTTTCACTTTGAGCTCCATTTTATTTTGGAAGCTACATGGATAGCACACATAAATGTTTGCTGAAACAACATTGCATATTTTTGTTTTCTTGTTGTAAATTTCAGTCGTAGCTTCGTCACGTAGCCAGATTAGAGCAAACAATGAGTCTCTCAGTTCTGCAAACACATGCACATGGTGCAGAGGCAGCCAGAGACGCCCCCATCATTGTGTTTGTTCTTGATTACGCTAAGATTTAAGGGAGACAAAGAGCTGTTTGCAAGTCATTTGTGTGCTTTTTTTGCTTGTTTTGTCACATGTTGCATCCATCTGACTTTAGTCTGAAGGCTTCACAGTCTGTTTTATCAGCCCTGTGTGAATCTTTAGAAGACAGTATTTGCTTGGAGTTTACCCACGTTCAAATCAAGTTCATTTTTAATTTCAAACTGCATTTTTGTTGTCCTATTATCAACTAGAAAGAAAACTTTCAGCATCAGTTAATGCAGAAAATTCATGAATAAAGCTGAATACAGTCTTTGTGGTGTTTTGCGCACACTTCATATAGTTCAGCATTCAACATTAAAGCTCTGTCAGACAGACGGCCAGCCCTATGGTGAGTTATTTACTCTGGCAAGTACACTCAGAAAGTCTTGCATTTGTGGCAAAGTGAATGACATGTTGTCCCTGACAAAGCTGCTGGAGGCCGAATTCCTTGTTTATTCCTTTTGAGAGGAAGTCAAATAGAGCTTCAACAAACTTCAACTTAAAACTGCAGCGAGGGAGACAAACGACCTGTTTCAGCAGAGGCCAGATGCCGATTAATCATCAGATAAGAAATTTCCCAATTTTTAAAGTTTCTTATTTTTGGCAGAAAAATAACCCATGAAATGAGGCATTTCAGATAGCAGCTCATCTTTAACCGTTCCGTCCCTCATTTCACCCACTTCTCTCTGCACCAGCACACTGAGTAAAGAATACATTAGAGGGTAATGAAATAAGGGCATTTAAAGAAAGATCTGAATTGAGTGTCAGTCATGGGTAGGCGATCACATTACCAGTTGTCCATTGCAATGACTTTCCTTCCCATTAAGAGGTATTATGATCTCCTCTAAAATGAAATTATAGAAGCAGTGGGCTCATGTCTGTGCTGCTGAAATGTTCAGGAATATACAGAGAGTTTTATTTTGCTATTCTTCTTGTTGTCAGTGCCTGTGTTTCTGTATTTGGAGGCTTCATTAGATCAAAAAACCGTCTTTTGGCAGCTCGGCTGTCCTGCCCTACATTTTCCGCTGACTGCATTTACATGAAATAAAAGAAATTGCCACCTACACTTGCTCCATTTGTAGGAACAAATCCTTGAAATCCCTGCACATCTTTATATTGTGGTAAAGAGGAGATTCAGACTTGGAAGTGAGAGGGTAAAGATGGTTTTTAATCAGTGTCTTCCTCATCTGCGCCCCAAACCTCAGCTCTGTTACCTCCACTCTTTCACCCTCCCATTCAGAGGCTGCTGAAGGTTGATGGGAGCTGAGGCTGGGGGAGGGCTGTGGAAGGAAAGGGGCTCTGGAGGCCGCCTGTGGAATCTTTGCATACCACCAGAGAAAGTGGGAGGGATTTTTACACCTCCACAGGCTCCGTACCCCCCCCTCTCCTCCCATTGCCTCTCAGCTAGTATCATAAACTGTGTAGCAGCAGCTGGTGTCAGGGAAAAAGACGGAGAGAGGAGCGACGCCCTGCTATCTCACTTACCATCTTCTTTAAATAAAGGCCAGTAAGCAGAGTGGGGGAGATTACACACAAGAGCGGAAGATGTGGCATCCATCCCTACAACAAATCACCAGATGGAGCAGATCTAAATCAAGTTTCCCCTGCTATAAATACAATGGAAAGCAGGCAGACACAGGGAATAATAAGCAACAGCATATGCTGTGGTCAACCTCTGTGGGTAGAAAGGAGTGCTATTCCTCCGTGCTTCGCATTTCTCCTCTGAATTCATCCATGAAGGCGCTCAGTTTAGCACGCACCACAGCAGAGGAAGCCCTGGCAGCAGGACATGCCACTCAGACCAGTGGCCCTATGTTTTCTCTGCTGAGGGAAAAACAAGTTGAATCCAATGAAAATTAAGTTATGTGATAAAATGCTGCATTCACCTTTATGGCCCAGCGACCGCTTGATGTTACAAGGGACTGTAGTTCTGTAATTGATTGTTGAACAAGAGGCCAGTTGGATTAAAAGCAGCTATAGTGGTTTTTTCCCCCTTCTCTATCAGGTATCATAATCTCTGGATGGGTGGAGGAGGGTTTACTTTGTTGGCCCGCAAGGATCAATTAAGCCATCAGGAGGGAGAGACAGTAATAGGACATATAATGGAAGGCCCCATTTCCTTGGGGAACTGTGTTAAATTCATCACCGCCTCGTGTTCACACATTTATCACTGGCACATTACAACTTGTAATCATTCACAGATGTCAGGGGTGGTGCTGACTCTCTGTCACTCCGTATGTGTTGACACCAGTATCAGTTTCTGCTAATGTATTTAATGTATGTCCCTGCAAAGTGCAGAGCTGTTTGGGGATCACATGTGGACAGATAAAATTAAGGAATCAATTCTGATAATTTAACATAGAATTGTATCTTTGTTTCATAGATGGAATCAAAGATAAAATCGGTCACTGTTCAGTTTTCTTACATGATGCCTGTGTAGAGGAAAGACAGAGTGGTAACACCTTCCCACTCAACACATTAAGTGTGATCGTGGGGTACCAATGCGTCATCTTCACATTATAACACATCCTCCACATGTCCGTCTGCCACCACAGTTTGGTAAATTGATTCACAGCTTTCTTTCTAGATTAGGTTTCACACTTCCACCGGTTGGTTTCATTCTAACACTGCTGGTGCCAAAAAACCTCACTATTTGTACAAATAAACAAAAGGGCAAAAACATTACCTAAGGTGCTTGATGTTTGTCTCCAAACCAATCACAATGCAGCCCAACTACCAAGCTGAGGAGCTGATGGGAGAGTACATGGTGTATTGCCAAGGTGAAGTGCAGCAACAGTTTCATTCCAGCATGTACTGACCAAAATGCTACTGCACTGCACCTTGTAATTTCTGTATTTTGGAATAAAATGGTCTGCTCACACAGCCAACCCACAAATTTCACTCACTTTGGTCTGGCAAGAATTTCAGCCACACTGTACAGCAACTGACTGACAGTGCTCTCATCACTCACACATTATTATGGACCATTCTTACACCTGACTGCATGAATACACCACTCCCTTGGCTGTCACTAACTTTCCATCTGATTTCTAAATGAACTTCAGATAAACAACTACTACCAGCATTGCTAACATCTTTTTAAATTATCCAGCAAATGAATGAAATGAGCTGTGCAGCTACAGAATCACACTTCATTTTGTGTCCACAACATCCAGTGGAAGTAGTAATTCACCAGGTTTTGGAGTGTAGAGAGTTTTGACTCCTGTCATCATGTAAACCGCTCCCCATAGTTCAGTGATTGGTTTGCCAGCTGTCAGGCTCAGTCCCTTCTCAGAGGATGTTTTCTGAGTTCACAAGCTGGATGGTGGAGCAAGGACGAGGATTTCGGGGGCTATTAGCTTTCCAGAAGAACTTCCTCTACTACTCAACTACCTGAGAAACCAAGTAGTTTTAATGATCACCTTATGATGCACAGTTAAGTGCAATTTTTACCCCTACCCCTCATTTTAAATACCACCTTGCCCTTCTGAACAGAATTACAAGTACTAGGGGTTGAAATCCTCCCCCATGACATGGGAAAGCCTTTCAAGATCCTCATATGTCATTGGTAGTTGTCGATGCAGGCATTTACGTAAACAGACGTGTTGCTGGACATTGTGAATCTGCCACTCTCTTCTGTGGTGAGTCTCTTGCATGGGCTACAGGCATTCTTTTGCAGTTGTGAGGATGCTCACGATTTGTTCACAACGTTTCACGCTATCAACCTGTCAAACAAACCATCAAATAAAAATAACCACAGCTTCATTAACGGCTGCTTTGTAGGCTAACGTTAGCAGCTTGTGCTCCTACCTTGCCGGTCTGCACTGATGTGAGAGGAGTGGCAACAACTGCAGTAACGTTGCTGCTAGACTCCAGTTAAATTTCAGTTGTCAAATGAAATTTGAATGAGTAGGGGTATGGCACATGGGATTTCTTTTTCTATTTTTTTAATGTGGGACTGTCATGCACAAATCAGCAATAACAATTTTAGCCAGCTAGCTCGTTAACTACTGAGACATTGACATACTAATGAATTCTTTATGCTTGTTATAAAGAAAAGGACCATAATACATTGAAACGGCATCAAATAACAAAAATAATACGATGATTATCAGAATTTTCAAATCTTTGTTAATCAAATAAATACATTTTTTGGATTTCTTTTGTTGCATGTCCAGCCATCTCGCTGATGATTTCTCATAACATGTGACACTGAAAAACCTCCGTTTAGTGACCCATTCAACACTTCACACTTCCCCTCTGTCCCACAAGAATAGGGTCATCCCAGACATCAACGTGCAAAACGTTGGATTAAGGACTAAGTGGTAAGGGCAAGGGGTGTGCTACGATTGTGCCTAAGTAAGACCTCCAGATTTCTTCCTCTGGCCCTGTTTCAGTAAAATCAGACATTAGGGAAGTAGTGGCACAATTTCAGGAGCCAATCAGCCTTCCATAAGATAATTTTTGATGCACTATGCACATTTTCTATAGCTTGTATTATTTTAGAAGGGCGAGGAGTCTGGATAGACTGGCTTATCTCAAAATTAGATGCACTGATTTTCAAACAGGCTCTTACCTGAAAACTTTCCTGAGGCAGCAGACGTGCACCACCTGTCATCCAGGGAGTCTGTATATGTTCAGGTCTGTTCTACTAATTGCTCTGTTGCCTTGCTGTATTCCAGTTGTATATGAGTTGGTTCATATGAATTTTTTCTCTATATACAAATAACCGTCTGTAAGTGGTTTATCAGATCCCTCAAAGAAAACACAGATAACGGAGATGTTGTGAGAGTCCTGCGGAGTGCTGCCTGCCTAGTTGGCCTTGCCATATGGTGTTGGTGAAGGAGCCAGCGCCTGGGGAGTATGCATCCGTATGGTGGCAGGAAATACACAGACACAGCAGTATGGCAAAACAAGGCAGCAGAGGAATGCGAGTCTCCTTGCTGCAATGCAAAAACAACATGAGTACATGCAGTATGACAGAGACAAGTGAATGAGAGAAGAAGAATGGAAAGGGTCAAAAATGACCTTTAAACTAAATTACAAGGTGCTCCGGATTCATTTGTTCTATGCATGGCCATAAAGACTAATGTCTTGTAATACATAACTCTGCATCTCCTCTTTGTCGCTTCCTGTCCCATTAAACATCGTAACAAAGGAGCTGCGATAAAATCTGTTTTCCTCTGAAACGCCACAAGCTTCTTATTGAATTCAGCCATTGCCACAATCTCATCAATGACAGGGCGAGTTGGGCCTTCTGCCGTTTGACATTTTAAAGGCGTTTCTTTTCTGCTCTGTGTTACACACTTGAAAAGAATGATAGTGGGGCATTGAGAGGATTGATGAGGGACTAAAAGCCTGAGCAGAAACCAGCCTGAGGAATCTGTTAGAGCCAGTGAATGGGTGGTTGAGTAGGTGGCTCTCTTGTGTTTTGTGTGACCTTTTCAGAAAGACTCTGAGAATTTCGGTGCCATCTGTGCCCTCCGGGTACCACTAATCCCATTGCTGCTACACTCAGCAGTAATGGCTACCTTAAACCTTTGCAACATGCCCCTGATCACAGTCACACATACACAGGAACACACTCCTTTCCTTGTCGCTGTTTCCACTGGGGTACATCTCATATATCTCCCTTTGCATTTTTACTTCCTCTTGCATTAGTGGCATTGTGTTCTAGTGTGATTTATAGTTAATGCTTAGCCTCTACATTTCTGTAGACATCAAAACAAAACAGTTTTAATGGCAGGATTTAATAGATATAATATTCTGCGTATTGCTTTGCTGTTTTGTAATGTTTGCTCTTCAAATCCATGAAGTAACGCACACATCCACAAAATTAATTATCATTGAAGCATCAGTCAGACATTTCAAAAAAATCAAATAATGTTTTTCTTTCCTTAGACTGAACTTGAATGCGCTACATGTATTTATTTTTGCTGTCTTATCAGTGTCTGTCCATCTCAGAATGCATTTTCAGCCAGTGCAGATTCCTTTTCCTTCTTTATTCCTTCTTTATTCTTTCATATTCTCTCCTAACCCCATCGGCTGAACTTTGAAGTACTCCCTCCTTCCTAAATGAAAGTGCGCTGCCTGGGTATGTTTATCGACTTACTCGTGCTGTCACGTTCATGCTTATGCGCCTGCCATGCCTGCGCTCTAAAAGAAAATCTTTTGAGACAGAATACTTTGGTCCCTGCTGAGAGGAAGCCCATTTTAGCTTTGGCTCCATGACAAAAACTTAACATGGTGCAAAAGCATTCCAATCCCGCACTGGACGAAGGATCCACAAATAAGTGAGGATTTATGAATTCATTCTCAGATGCGAACCGATACCTTGTGAACACACACACACACACACAACTCACTCACCACCGCCACCAAAGTCAGCATTATTCTTAATGTTGGTGATCTATCCTTGGCAGTCTCTGTCTCTGTCTCTGGCAACTTAATTTCCACTCTTGTCGTGACAATCCGGAGACCGCACTGTGTGTCAGAAAAGGTTTAGCAATTTGTTTTGTTTGACACTTGCTTCAGCGGGCTTGGTTTGCTGTCAAGTGTGTTGCCGCTGCTGGAGGTTTTCTGCTTTTCTTTTTATGACAGTTCACCTCATTTTCCTCTGCTCTGCATTCCCCTGTGTGTAAACCCAACTCTTATGCCCTGACTCTGTTTTCCTCTTCTCCTGGTGAGTGAGATACAGTATCGTAAATGATCAAAGTCTTTCTTACTCATTGTGGTGGAGGAAAACAGAAAGAAGCTTGAGGATATGGCACAGATTTCTCTCTGGGATATACACCCTGGACTACCAGAGCTGCTTTCCCTGTTATTCTCCTTTTTTTTTTTTTTTTTTTTTGTTTCTTTATGGTAATTAGTTTTATTGCGCACACCTTAAAGCTGGTGCAGGCAAAAGGCCTTTGCTCAGCCATCAAGAGACCACTTGAAGCAAAATTGCAGCAATATCAAACCCTGAGGCAATGTTTTTGCCTCTGTTTGATAATTCTCTCATAATTTAAAATCATTTTCCGATAAAGAAAGTGATGACTTAAAGAAGATCTGTATTTGAAGCTCCGAGTCAAATTGATATCAGCAGGGTAAAAGAAACACACTAGATTGACAGTCTGGCAGTGAGAGGAGAGTCAAGCCAAACTCTATTGGATTTGTGCACTGTGGCCGTATGCAATATTTTCTCCTTGCTTGTGATTTATTATTGTGAAGCTCTCATACAGGACAGCTTTTTTGGTGTTTTTCATTAAACTGGCTGAAATGTGTAAGTGCTTCCCTGAGGAATGATTCATCACTGGTTTTGCTGGGACGCAACCAAAGCTTGCCTTCCTAACATATGAACCATTGGAGCAGCCGGTAGAATTTTCTACCTGGTGTCCCCCCTGGTCTCTGTTGTTCATTCATCTCAACATTGATTTTTAGTAGTTGAAGAGGGGGGTGGGGGTGGTGTGGGGTTGGGGGGTGAGGGTGGGGGGGGGGCAACTTTTGAGGGATGGATGGTCTGTGGGCTACAAAGTCTGATCTCATTTATATTTTTTATAGCTTACAAGGAGAAACACTGTATTATAACACAGCACAACAACACTCCCACCTGGGTGATGAATTGTGGGTGATTGCCTTTGGGGACAAATCAAGCCAAAAGTCAGACTCGCATTTACCTTTTTCTCAGGCACAGCGCAGATCTTTGCATGCTGGCAACAACTCAAGGTGTGCAAATAAAGATCTTAACACTGAGCCCCACAACCGCTGTTTGCCTGTGATCATCAGATCAGTAAGGACACGGTGACCTTCAGGTTTGGGGGATGGGGCGTTTTCTTTTTCTGTAGGGACTTACCCAGTGGGTTGAACTCAACGTCTCCTCCATTAAGAGTTCCCATGTTCCCAGACACCAGTGATTGTGTCTTAATGAATTCAGTGAATACTAATCAGTCAGCCTAAGTCCAGGGGGTGGGGCAGGGTTTAACACACACAAGGTCCTGTATAAATATGCAGAGGAATTTTTTCCTTTGCCATCATCACAATCCCACTGTTGTAGGAAAACAGCAAAAATGAAATTGGGTTTGTTGCCTTTGAGATATCTTTTTTAGCGTGTTTTGACGCTTGTGTGGCCGTCCCGCTTCATCTCTCAGTTAATATGTGTGTTTGCCTCATTATGGAGTTATGACAATTCTGTTTTGATTCAGCTTGTGTCCTGGGGATACCCTGTGATTGTTCCGTCCTCACTGACTTCAAATCGCTCCAATTCAGTGCGTGTATATTTCGCTGCAGAGACCCTGATCATATAAATCTTTCAGCACCACTGGCCAGAGGTTATATCCTCTAACATTAATCAAGACTCAACAGACTTCTAATCTTTTATCCGAGTCCTGTTAGCCCCACGGACAAACTCTTTATGGCTCAATCAATCAGACTGACTAGCTCTGAAATGTCCAGTGGTACATTCTCAGCGACCCATGTCAGGCTATTCAGTCACTGGGAGGCTACAGTAACAGCTACAGTAATCAACATTCAAGAAAAAACAAAAAAAAGATTCATCCCTGAAAAAAGGAGTTTGCACATGCAATGAACTATGATCTTGGACAATTCAGGCGTAATTTGTGAGCAGGAACAAGTCCCTCTCAGAGCCACATACACTCAGACTGACTCAATCAGGGGGCGTATTGTGAACGAGCCCTTTTGACAGTGAATGGGAGCCTTTGTGGGCACATGACATTACAGAGGCGGACTTTTCTGCCTCATCACTGAGAGCTATATAACGATGCACAGTTAATTTCGCTGTGAAGTTTCACAGTTTCATCCTCCAAAGCTGATCTCTGATTCATCATCAGTGCAGCAGACTCAAGTTTTATCTCTTATATTTAAGCTTCTGAAGATAGTTGTTCATGTTCATGAATACTGATGGAACTTTATAAAGCTCTATTTGCACGGAACTAATATAACCTGAGGTTGGAAAGTGATTTGTATAATTGAGGGAGATCGTCAACGATTTTAATCCCGATGCGAGTCTGCCACGGTTGTAATTTAAGTGAAATTCCAGTGCGACTTACCTGCCACACATTGGTGGAGTCAGAGGTCCCTGAGTAATGCTTACTAATCCAATGCAAATTGAATTTGTTTTTTGGCTTTCAATGGAGTCTTTTCTTTTAAATGCAACATTTTGCTCTTTTAAAACAGGAGGCAGTAGTGGAAAATGAATAGAAATGCTGTGAATGCTTTTGGCGGGCAATTTGAAGCTTAGCTTTGCAGAGTGACAAACTACAAATGTTTCATTTAACAGACTTGTATCTAACATTGTGAATTTCATTTTCTGGCCCTAATGTTCTGAGGTAAGCAGCTAATTGATGAATTACTTGAGGTCTGAACATACTGTGCTATTAGTCCTGTGTGAATTGAGCGAAAGGCAATCAGACTGCAGGATGGAACCACTGGTGCTTAAATAGCATTGTTCCTTTCTTCTGTTTTTTTCCTCTTTGAATCATCTCAGTGAGAGGCAGTTTTGCAAGGACTCCGGGGAACTATTGATTTTCATTCGTCCCTGCTCCCATGCTATAATCTGTGGATTCATGCCATCCACTGACTCTTATGACATGAATGCCTGCAGCTCGATTGAAGCCATATGTTTGTGGGAGGCAGCAGCGTAATAGAGGTGTTAAGTCTGCATTGTCTGAAGCATAGTAAAAAGAAACCAGAGCACCATCCTGTTTTAAAAGGTCTCCTTTTATAGGAAACACATCATGCTGTATGACTGCTCCATTGTTCATTCTGCATTACATCATGTTTTTTCCACATTTTCCAAAGTGGACACTGGAGTAAACAAAGGAAAGCCATGGATTTATGTCAAATAATTATGTGTGTGTTTTGTATTCTCTGTAATTACCCATAGAAAGTGCTTCATTTTCAGCACACCTGGTAATACTCAGCTCTTTGTGTTTTTTCTGGGTTCATACGGATCCAGCTGGGTTTAGTTTTTCACGCTAATTTTTTTTTTTTTAGTTTGCTTCAGGGCTTAACTGACAAAAATACAAACTGTTGATAAAGATGAAGATTTTATGAACGTGCCTGTCAAAACAAGAACCAAGTCATCACATTTAGCCAGTTCTCTGACCAAGACATAAAAATAATCATCAGTTTGGGAAAACCCTCAGGCATTCATCAAATTTCATCATGTTTTACCACACCAGACATTTTAAATACCAAGGTGAAATAAACACGTGTCTCCGTCATGTATCATTTAAGGGCAATCATCATTAGGAACAGTTTATTCTAGATGTTATTATATTACCTGTGTTCAAAGGACTCTCTAACAGTATTGTTAATAAGACAAGGCTTCAACAGAAGGCTGCCATTTCATCACTAACATTTATCTCAACATAATAGCATCTGCTTTAGTTTACTTCAATACTTTTTACTGCCCTGTCAGAGATGCCATGGTGACATAAAATAAAAACAAGATAGTGGTAAATCTTCATATGAAATAGAATTGGTAGCCTTTTCTTGACATCTGTTTAGATTCAATCTGTTGAATCACCAGGGCAGAAATAGCTTTTCATCCTTGAGCGGACAGGATAAACCAGATATTATATGATTATGTAGGATCACAATACCAATTCAATATCATACAAAATGTCAAGAGCACAGTCCCGCACAACCTGATCTCTTCCTCTTCATTGTATTGCCCTGTTGTGTTGCTCACAGATTACTTCATACGTTACATAATGCGCTCTCATTTCAATTATTCTCTTCTTCCTCAAGGGCTCTCAAATGTCACGATAACAGCATGTGATGAAAGAGAAGCTACTTGAGCTTCATAATATAACCTTTATCTATCTATACAAGAGTAAGAAAAATAAATAAAAATGTAACTTCCGTGAGCTTCAACATTTTTAGAAACATTAGCATACATCACAGCTAATGAACTCCACTGTGCCAGAAAGAGTATGTGTTAATTAGTGAGTTTCAGAGGTGCTGGTATGCACATTTAGACAGAGTCAGGCCAGGTGTTTTTTTAGTCTTTGTGCTAAGGTAAGGTAACAGACTGCTGGTTGTATCTTCATTTTTACCATAAAGACATGAAACTCTTATCTCATCTAAAGCTCAGCAAGAAAAATCAAATAAGTATATTTCCCAAAATGTCACACTCTTCCTTTAAGAAAAGCATTAATGTTAAGAGGTTCATGTTGGTTGAACTCTTCTAAAGCCCATTTCCACTGGACAAAAAACCCACTCATTTCCACTCACATCTGGCTTTCTGTTTTTAATCAAAAAGATTACAACCAGCTTCGGGCAAAATGACTCTGCAGTAGTCATGGGTATTTATAGGCTCCAGCTCCGATCGGCAATGATGAAAATATGACACCCTATTTTTTGCCCCTTTGTCTCCACACTGCAATGATGGTCCACCATCAAATACCGTCCATCTCCATCCAAGCAGCACTCGAATATTGTAAAAATGTAGTTGACATCAAGAGAGATGAACTAGAAATAGAAAGATAAAAGAAGTAACTGCTGTTACATTTTCACCAGCTTCCATGCTGCTCTCTACTGTTCAGTGACATGTTTTTCCGGCCCTTCCATGACATCAAACGTACCACACCATTTAAAATTTTTTTTTTAAAAAAAACAGAAAGGCAAGGCGTACTCGTCTGCTACAGAACTGTGTGCACCACTTTAGTCTTCTGGCAATGCAAAAGCAGTCCATTGTCTATTTTTAGCATGTTTTCCTGCATTTAAAAAACTATATTCACACACTAATTTTAGTGGGGGAAAAAGGGTATTGAGTGAAATAGTATTTTCTCATTGTTAAAAATGTATTAAGTTCTAAAATCATTAAAATCATTCATGCAAAATCAATCATTTTCTGCTTTGTATTTCATATATGTGTTATAATGTATCACTTTATATTCTACCTTTATCACTACATTTCTATGGCTCTAGAATGAGCCTTTTGCCCTACTGATTTTTGCTCTTACTGAGTGGTTTTCACATCACACCCACACAATGAAATGCTGGGAGCAAAAGTGACCTGTTGGTTTAAGGAATGTTTGATTTTTGGGAGGTTGGGAAGGCTGCTTAAACTCAGTCCCCACGGGTAATAAGCTAGCCTGGTATGTGTCCCAGAAGACAGTGTGAAAGCAGTGGGCCGGCACTTTAAACACATGCTATGGAGTACTTTGTACACTTGGCAGTGGGAGTCAGTTTTTCCTCGATCCCTGAAGCGTTGCATTGTCTTTTGAAAGGGGGTTCTTTGTGTTTGCAACATGGAGCTGTTCACATGATGAGCCCCAGTACTGTCAGAGAGGCATTTTGATGTCTGCCAGTGTCTGTGTGGAAGATACTTAAACATTCACTGCATATTTGGATGCTATTAACATGAATATTGAAGTGTGGATTGTGGTGCCTTTGATTCAACCCTTCCCAGAAGGCCTTGCTTTAGCATGTTTACTGCTCGTTGTAAAGGGTAATTAAAGCAGGAACGCATCACTGTAGGTATATGCTGACTTTTGGACACGTGGGCTGCTGTCATGCTTTTTTGTCAGTGGGAGGAGGGTGCTGCTCAACACATCAGACATGACCCAGTTAGAAGAGCTACACTTGTAGGACCCTATAAAGTGGATCCTACCCTGAGGAGGATTTCCATACCCTTTGGCTTTGTTGCTCCCCTCACACATTTTCTTCACTCGACTCACCTCTCTGATGGATGGAACAGCTATCGCTTTTTAAATTGAAATCCCAGACTAGCATGCTGATTTTTATTACAGTTTGTAGAAGGTGCTCATATTTCCTTTTAAGCAGGTTTTCCTACTTACTTTGATTTTTTTCAAATACTGAAATTGCAGCTAAGTGAGGCTGAAAAACTATTGCTCACAATCTACTGTAAGTTGGCTTTGACTCTTTGTCATGTGCAAAGTAAAGTAGCTTATTGTCACCACCCTGCCACCAAGCCTCAGAATGATGATAAGTCATTAAAATATTGCAAGATATTGCAGAAGCTAATCTTCCCTTTGACTTTGGTGAAAAAACCAAGGCAGCAAATTAACACCCGCAACATGGCACCAATCAGGTGCTTTCTCATATACTACATGAATTCATTGTTTCCACAATCTCCATACTTTACATTCCTACACACACAAGTGACAGCATTTACAATAGAAAGATACAACTGTGTAACATTTTTGGAAAGGAAGAGAAGGAATTTCTCCCCAGTGCTGCTGAATTCTTTCCCTTGTTTTTTTTGCCTGCCTCTTGTTTGACTTCTCCTCCAACTGAGAGGAGGGGGAAAATGTCCAATTTGCAATATGAGATCAGAGGAGACATGGTTGAGGTCGCAGAGAGGCGTGGGTTTGTAGCTGGAAAGAGTGAAATGCACAGAAAATATCTGCGCCCTCATGTGAGAAGCTTATTCTCCCCACGCATCCAGAAGTCATTGTCTTTTATTTTTTCTTAAGTTATTTGCAACATATTTATCATACCCCAGTTTCATCTCTTGTGCTCCTGAGCTGTAGACCTAAAGGTTTTTTTACTGTTTAATACATGCCCACTGCTTAATGAAGCAGAAGTTCATTTTGCACTTGTAATTGGGGTGTTTATTAATTACCGGTTGTAGCCTGAAACTGTGTGACAAATGAATGGTGTGATTAGATAAGACTAGCTCTTGACAGAATGCCTGTATCCAAAGCACTGAAACTGATCAATATAACACAACCTGCTCTTTCCGCCCAGGGCCAGTGATGGTGACTGATGGGTGGACATGGAGAGAAATGAAACTGCATTACAGAAGAGTGGCACAAGCAAACAAACCAGCACATTCTGTACATTGCTTTGGGCTTATTTTTGGCCTGTTTCTTAGGAATATGTCATCAAAACTGACACTGTAACATTTAAAGTAGTCTTACTTTTGACAGTTTTTCCATTACTATTACCTTTCCACAACCTCAACTTTTAAGCACTTGTTCAGCTTTGACAATAGGCTCTTCTTTGCATTCCCATTGTGTTTCATAAACTGGGCTGGTGGCCAGCGCATTGCATCAAGTCATGTTTTTCAGTTTGCTCTGCTGCACACTTAACTTTTCCCTATACTGTTTTGCTATGAACATTCTCACCCTTTAGTACACCTTTTCAACATATCCTCATACAACGGTTTGTATGATATGTAACAAGTTAGTGCCCCATGAATGATGTCACATACCTAACATGAAGTAATACCCTGTTCCCACCAAAATTAGCGTGTGCCTGTAGGTTGTTCACTTGGGTAAACCTGCTAAATACTGCATTCCCACTGCCAGTGAACACACCGCTGCAGCACAAGTCTGCCTTACTGTCAGGTGTGTGTGTGTGTGTGTGTGTGTGTGTGTGTGTGTGTGTGTGCTTTTTGCATTCACATTTGCTTGACACAATAACATTCAGCACTACCTGAAAGCGCTTGGATTTAGCGTCACCCTCTCAGCTACTTACTTCCAGGAAGCTCTCTTCAAAGGATGCACAGAACAATTGCAATCAAAGCAGAATGGGTGACTGACAGTTGCTACATTTCCATTTTGTTAAGTTCCTGTGGTGAAAAAAAGGCAATTACCAGATCTATAGAGAGATGCTTTGCAGAGTCAATTTACATTCTAAAATAGGGGAAAATGAACTTGGGTTGTTAGAAATTCTTAAATGAACCTGGGGCTCCGAAAAACTTCAAGACCTTGGTAAAATTACATGCGAAATCAAGACATGACTGATAACTTCATGAACCAAAATACTACTCATAGGTGCGCTGATGTGAGTTTAAATCACACCAGTTAATGTTCAGTTTGTTATTAATTAGTCCCAGAGGGAAAGTGATACACAGCAGATGAAACAAGACAAGCAAAGATGCAATAAAGAGCATGTGGATAACATATTAAAACAAAGGTGCAGGGTTACATGAAAATATCTCCATGCAGACTTCACATGAACACGACCTCACAATGAGTCTTGTTAAGTCCTTTGGTGGCCGCTGGGATGATGGACTTTTTGTAACTGTTTGACCTTTTCTTGGGTCTGTGGTGGCAGATACTACAGGGAGAAGAGGGAGAAATTAGTCATGGAGAGGATGGTCACACTCTGAATGAAGACTCGCAGCCCAGTGTACAGCTTGTTTGTCACAGAGCTCTGTTCTGACTGGCCTGGTCAGTAATACAGTTTCCTGTGTTTGATATTCAAGTTGTAAAGCCAAAAAAACATGAAGAAACATAAAACTGACTGAACAGAAGGACGCACCTTGGAAGATCGTCTATGTAAACACCCATCACACAGTGGGAAATATATCTCAAAGCAATGGGAGGAAGTATTGTTCAACCAGAAAATCATCTTTCCCATGAACACGCCTCTTGTCCAACTGGATGATTGAGGTATAATGTGTATGAAGTGCTGCTAAAATTAATGAAAACAATTGGCTAAATAATGCTTAAATGCAAGCCACTGGCAGCAGCAAGTATTTTTATGCATCGCTTTGCACATCACATATCACACGCACTTCACATACTCTCTTAAAATCCCTCCTTTCTCTGCACCCCCCTCATCCTCCATCTCTCACAGCTCTGCGTTTCAACTGAATCTCCAGATCCCTGGCTCGCTCACATGAAAACACCAGCTTCACCGGCAAAAATGCTCACACAGGAGTAAGCCCTTCTGAAAACGGCTGCGTTGATCCAACTTGAATGACGGAGAGAATCGAAACATCATAAGAAAAGCAGGAATGCAAGCTGTACATGCTGATGTGTGCCTTGTGTTTCAAGTGAAGGAAAAAAAGCATGCCTCAACATGTGGGATAGGGCTGTTGACAGATCAGTCACATGGGCGTTTTAGTCTGAGGTGACAACGTGTGAACTTTTCACTGTCTCTGTTTTATGCTCAAAATAGCCTCGACTGAAACATCTTTACAGTATCATGTTAATTACACTACAGATGCATTGATGAATTGCATGCAAGGAAGCATAAGCCATGTGACAATTAATACATTTTAACAGCTGTCTCTTGGGTTAAGGCAACATTGCATGGTGCAAGTGCATTTAGGGCGTGTCGAACTCAACTTTGCTAGTTAAATGGCATATAATCTGGGCGCATAGTAAGGCGCAGGGGGCAAAGGAGTTGTATTTACTCCCTCAATTAATCATAGATGTGTTTTGTGCATAACATTAATTCAACCAATCAAAGTGTCATCTCCCTTTCTCACTTCTATTTTCATGGCGGATTCAGCAAATCTTTCTGCTGAAAGTAATGCAGAAAGAGAAGTAATGTCACCACAGCAAATTTTGTGGGACATTTAAGTAGCAAAACTAAAATCTCTTGTTATAAACTTGACAAGGAAAACAGAACTTCACGTTTAGCCTCTGAAATAATCAAAGTCGTGTCGCTGCTCCACGTGTAAATGTCAGTGCATCAGCATCTGTCTTAATGGAGAGTCAGACAACAGCTCTGCTCTGATGTCTGCTGTAGTTAATATTTCCTCAGCTTCCTTAATGATGTATTATTCCACCCACCCCTAGCCTGTTCACACTCCCTGTGTGTGTGTTTGTTACAAGCAGAGTGTATGCGTATATGGAATCTGCTTTTTAAGGCACATTTTGATCTGAATAATTCAGCCTCTGAATAGCAGAAAAATACAGTGCCATTCTGACTTTAGACCAGATTTTTGTTACTTAATGGCGCAGTCACTTTCTGCCGTGTCCAGATAGCAATACGGTGACAATGTGCCCGGCCATACCTCATTTTTTGACCCACCCACCCATGGTCACACAGATGGGTGCAAGTACCTTTCTACTTACCCAACATGGGTTCTGACTGTGAAACTGTGACTGCATCAGTCTAAAATGACCATTGTGCTGCACTGTGTTCCACTTTCCGTCTGTTGGAAGGTTTCGGTCCTAAAGTCTTTGTAGGGAATTTGTAATTCTTAAGATTTCCAAACTGGTAGATTTGGTGACACTCGTGGTAACTATGGTATCAAAAACCAGAATCAGAAGAGTTTATTGCCATGTAGGTGAGGGTTGTCACTCTCAAGGAATCTGCCATGAAAAATAATGTTTTAATACTAACAAAGAAACTCCTTGAGCAGTTACTTTGTCAGAAATACCACAGAAGGGGGCGCCCAGCAGCTCAATTGGTGGAGTGGGCACCCCATGTTTCGAGGCTGCTACCTCACTGCAGCAGCTGTGGCGGGTTAGATTTCAACCTCGGATCTTTGTTGTATGTCATTCCTTCTTTCTCACAATTCCATGTTCAAGTTGTCATATTTGATGATAGCAAAAAGCAAAAGCAAATCTTAAAATAAAAAAAGAGAGAAATTCCACAGATGAACACTGGTATGTTTGTTTACAGCACTGCAAAATAGAAGTCAATCTAAAACTATTATAACTGAACAATTACAGGAGGGCATAATAAAGTTGGTTACCTTGCTAAGAAGTTGGAGGTGCCTAGCCTGCAACTTACTAGCTCCTCTTCCTTGTTTCATTACTTCCAAGCAATTGTTGGCCAGAAATGACCTTTTTTTCTTTATTTTATTTTTAAGAATGATCACTGGCAACAACATCAGTGATAAAATCTTTGTGCTTTAACGTGAAGCAGCAGCAGTAGGAAATGTTGGATTTGCTGGCTGTAGGAGAGTGAGCAGTAAGCAATGATATCAATGGGACAGAATTGAAAACAGTAACGCTAGATTACATGCTGCATTGCTGAATCCCTCATACATAAGCAATTTGTATCCAGCGTGCATGGCAGACTCAGCCACTAACAATGAAAATTACTATATAGAGAGACAATTACTGAATGTAAATTTGTAGAACAGCTACTGCTGAAAAATGCATTTGATTCCATGAAAATCTTGAGGATTATAACTTAAACTACTTATTTAGTGTTGAACCTTTTCCTCATGCTGTTGTCGTGAGATAGCTGCTCTTTTTGCAACTGGTGAGGCATTTCATTAGACTTTTCTATGTCATTAATCCTACCCGCCTAGCTTTTTGCTGTCTTTTGCTCATGATATTGACACATTTCTATAAAACTGCCTAAACACATGAGCAGCATTGGAAATAACTGGAATTATTATTTTCAACAGAAAAAGACCACAGGATGGGAAAAGGTGGATATTGTTTTGGCCCAGCGCTGCCTTCCCAGGTGCAGTTGCTTTTACATTTTCCTCCCTCTTTTGGACGATCCTCCGAGCCCAAAAGGGAATGTCTTACATTAAGCCGGCCCATTCAGGCACGTCCCCACTCCAATTCCCTGGCCACCAAAACTCTCTCCAGCTTAGCGGCAGCCTTTTCTCCCTGTCCTCTTTGGCCTTTTGAATGATAACCTTGAATGGTATTGTCTCGTGGCATGAAGGAGAGTAAAGAAATTCCTTGCTTCTTGACAGAGAGCAGGAAAGCTTGACAAAAGGCATCAGCACTCCCTAAATCAGAGAATGTTGGGGGGGGGGGCAGTTTTCATTCAGGTAAAAAGCATTGACAGAAAAAGGATGGGTAACAATAGACCAGCGCCGATGGAACAAAGCACTTCTATGTGAGCTTTTTAAAGCGATTTCAAAAGTGAGCTCAACAACGATGATGAAATCTGAGGCAACGATATGCAGAAGAAAGTTCACTGTATTAGAGCAGATTTTATGGATTGAACACTGATATGTAGGACTGATTGCATTTGGTGAAGTCCATTTATCTGAACTATTTCCCAGTTCATAGAATAGCCTTTCAGAGAAGCCATTAGGGCCAGAGATAGTCACTGTGATAACAACCTCATGGAGATCAATTGAAACTCAATCTGTGAATAAGTTGTCTGGCCTCTTAGATTCTGCACTCCTTGCTCTCTCTGACCTTTTCCTCTTCACCTCCTCCACTGGAGAAGTCTATCAGCATCAGCTGGCTGCCATAGCAACTGAAAAAAGACTCCAAAAGGGTCTTACAAACAGTGGTTGTTGGCAAAAAGCAACAAAGTAAACAAACAAACCTCCCAGGCCTGTGTTGATAGAGCAGCACTTGAACCTTTCCCAATCTCCCAGAAAGCTGAGGGCATCTTTAAGTTCAACCTGAGGGCGCGGTTGGTGCTGCTAAAGGAAAACTAGTTGTGTGGTTCTTAATAACATCTGTAGAAAGAACAGAGTGTCAGTGGATGCAGGTGATGGCAGATTTCTCATATTTATCTTTTTTTGCTGTCTGTCTGTCTGTTCTACAGTGTCATGTAGTTGCTTTGTAGCTGCAGTATCAGCCTTGTGGTGACTTCCATTGCAATCCTCATGGCAGCGTAGTGCAGTTCTGCAATGATTTCATCATGAGACGGCCATCTGCTCACAGAAATATGAGCTGCTTGTTGAAGTTGATCATATCTCTGAGAGAAGAGAACCTCTCTGTGGTTTTAGGGAAGCAATGAAATTCACAAAAGATATTTGCTGGAGCCAATATGAATGTTTTAATTTTGGGTGTTATGCAGTTATTTGGGCATTAATCACTGTGCCAATTGGATATTTAGCCACTAAACTGTTAAAATGTTGTCACCAATTCAGCACTACAACCTAATGAGTTAGAAAATACTCCAAATTCACTGAGAGTTTCTTTATTTTGTGGCACAATGAAAATGGATATTTAAAAAAGTCCGAATACATATATGTGTTTGCATGTAGTGAAATTATGTTTATTACATATTGACACTTACTAATACTCTAAATATTTTTTTTTCTCTGCCAGACATAACACTGGACAGGATCATGTGTGTGAGTTCATAAATCTGTGTGTCTGCAGCTAATTGTGCATACAACAGGACCAATCAGCCTAATCTTTTTGTGCATATTAATGACAGTATGCTCAGGGACCTCTGATGGTTGCAAAGATACACACGTTTTGAAAAACCTCTTTTACTAATGTTTTTTTTTATCATCATTGACTGCTGACTCCTCACTCCTCAAAACCAGCCAGTGGATAGAGCAAGTGATCAACAAAATCACATAGCAGAGGGTAATCAGCTATGCTGAAAACAAGCCTTACCTAGTCCCTCCATATTTTGACCTTTGTTGTGGCTCAAATATTGTCATCCAATGAAAGATTTGGACTCATTTTAAAACCAGAGGATCTTCTGATTAATTCCATACCCGATATTTTAGGATTCACTAAAATTAGGCATACAAAATGAATAAATCCCTTGTTTTGTTATCGTCACCTCCATCTTGACTGTAATGGAGCTGGGAGGAACAATTGAGTGAAATACAGCTCTTTGTTAGGAAGGAGAGAGAAAGTTGGGAGGGGGTTTATTGGACATTGTGTCCAAGGTTTATCTCCATAAAGCCTGTCTTCTCTGGTTACACCTTGATAATGTAACCTGCATATTGTCTCACTTTCTTTCTACTAGTGTCATGCATACATGCTGGACACACAGCCTGCCCTTCATTCCCTGTGCACTTTTTTAATTTGTTTGTGTTTGAATTGAAGAGTTGAATTTCACAATTTTCTGTTTCAGTATTCTTCTGTTTTTGTTTTTCTATCACTATCTTCTGCTACAGCAAACCATTTTTTCCTGAGGAGATCATTAAGTTTTATCTTATCTTATGAAGTCTATCTTGTGGTTAAATGCATGTGATTGTAGCGTATCTGCAAGCTCAGTGGTTCTCCAGCTGGGAGACCAAGACACCAGATTTAGGTCAAGACGTTTTTTGGGAAAAACACATCCTCATATGCAGTCAGCAGGGTCAGGAGAACGCATTGCCTCAATTTAAGAGGTCACAAGCCGAAAAGGTTAAGAATCAGTACTGTAGCTGACAACTCCATGCTAAATGACACATATCCCCCACTGTCTGTTTGTGCAGATTGGGCCATATCTGTGTCAGTTTAGGAAACAAGAAAAACGGGAAGTATCAGTCTCCAACAGCACGCATGGAGAATCAGAGCCTGAGGTAGCTGCCTCTCACAAGTCCACACTTTTCTCCAGCAGTTGGTCTCATAACCATTATGTGAAAGAACATTTTCCATTCTTGGTAATCTGTCTCCCACATCCCAGTCACCAGCCTCCCTACCTCTGCTTCTCAATAACCCACATAGTGAGTGTGGAGGATTGGATTTGATGGAATTAACTATAATGGGGAAAAAATAAATTAATCAAATAAATTAAAAGCCAAACAAGAAATGTAGGACCCCATAAGATATGGAATTAAATTACACCTTGGCAGCATGTTTGATTTTTTTTTTTTTTAATCTGTTCCCACAGTGATTTGTGTTTTGCCGTTTCTGTCTTTATAGTGTCATGGTAACATGTGAGTGCTCACATTGATTTCACCCAGTACAGTGTTGCAGGCTCACTGACTCTTCCCCCAAAAACAACAGAAAACACTGCCAGTTCACCCGGAAACCTTTGATTTTTTTTGTGATTATTCAATGAAACTGAGCTTTTATCTTTTTTGTGGCAATGATTTCCCTTCTCTTCGCAGTCTTTTAGATTTTCAGCTCCATGTCAGCATAATCATCATCATCCTCTGACCCGATGTGGAAACTATGCACAGAAGTCTTTCTTTTCCCCGTCTTCTCTCTGAGGTGTTTGCTACAGAGCAGCAGCTCTTTATGGTTTTGGTTATTTCAACAAATGTTTTAATCAAAGAATGAATGAGAAATCCCATGAATCTTGACTTTTCAAATGGAAATATTATAGTTTGTGGGACAGAATAACAATATATTTGGGAAACAAAGCCAAATTCTGCTCTGCGTGTAATTTTTTTTCCTCCCCTCTGCTGCAAGGAAATTCAATTTGATTATATGCTGCTGTATCTCTCTGCATTACCCAACACTTGAAAGAGAATTTTTGATTTTGTTAAATATTAATGATGAATACATTATCATGCTCACAAGCTTTACATACTTTACTGTTACAAATTTTAATCAAAACACACTCGATAATATTATATAACTGAGAATTTTTTAAGGAATGTGTGTATGCTCACTTGCTCCTAAATGCATTTTTGTCCCTTGTAGAATAGTGGGTTTTTATGTTCATCCGTGGTCCATGGTGGCTGCTTGTACAGGGATTTACATCAAATGCTCGTGTGTTACTGCAGCTGTGCTGCTCAGCAATAGGTAGTCACTCTTGGTCTGAAGCAGAAACTCGTCTGAAGTTTTCTTAAGGGGCTGAAGAAGAAACGGCTGAGTTGTTGCGTATGACAATCCCTGGATCCCCTCTGATCCTGAGCTGTAATGACACAGACTTGGTCAGAGCCATTTTATATCCCTTCATTCTCATCAACATGCCAGAGTTTCACTGAATTGATTTTCTACCACAGGTGCCATAATCAGCCGGTCTGTTTTCTCCCATAAACGGGCCGATGACATTCGCCGTCCTTTTGGCTGCAGCTGGGGAAAACACAGATGTCTTTTTCACTTTTCCTACTCCACCTCTGATGTTAGCCGGTTTGTCTAGCCCATCTGCATTAGCATTGGATTAATTCCTGCTTGTTATCTGGGTCTAGATGTAATAAGGCAGTCCTGGATGGCAGGGGTAATGAGGTTGGAAGGCAGAGCTTTCTTGCCTTCTCTTCCTCTGCTGCCATCCTCACATCCCAAAACTGATAGCAGGGTAGACACATTGGTGGGGATTAAGCTAATGTGATGGCAGAGCCACCTACAGGGTAATTTCAAGAGACAGGCCTTGGCATCAAGGGAATAACTTGTCAAGACCTGGCTGTAGGCTAATATTGAGGATATTAATCCTTAATGTAAATGGCCTTGACTAGATTTTACTCTTGTCTCTGTGTGCAGCTTCAAGCGCAGTCATAAGTCTCTTTAATCACTGACATAAAGCAGTCCCTCAAGGGTCTTCCAGAATTTTACAGTAATTATTGCGTACCAAAAAATGCCTTGTTTTTTTTGCTGTTGCCTCTGTGAGAAATTGCCAAGCTATTTGCATATGTTCGTTGTTCATTTGCAGCCGTTTTATGAGCTGCTGACGGAGGAGTGCTTTGTTTTGTTGCTGTAAAAATGTGAAGTGTTAAAATCACAATCCGTGTCATTTTACAAAGGGATTTGAGGCTTGTTAGGTAAAACTGTTGGAACAGGTCAGAGCTGCCTCCCAATCAGTATCTGCTGGAAATGGTTGATAAGGTGAAAAAAAATCATAGAGGTGAGGTCACACACATCACTAGTTTGAAGAGCAGCAGCTCATGGACTACGTTTATGTACACAAAATATTGTGTTTTTTTACCATTAATCCAAAAAAGACAATATTCTTATTAAGCTGTTTACATGGCTAATGAAAATAATTATTCCACTAATCGCAGCAATGCATTCTCTGATTTATGTGCCCCAACATGTTGTTTATCATGTCAGAATATGGAAAATTGCAACAGTTGGATCCACTTGTTTTTGCTTCTTTGCATCATACATGATTTTGACAAAGTTTTCCACCAGTTGCGGACTTGTTTGACAGTAGAAACACAGCCTCCTTCTTTCATCCCTAAACCACCTTCTGGAAAAGTTAGCATTGCAGCATAGCATATTTGTGTATATCCAAAATCTTGTTGATTTCCAAGTCTTTATGACTTTTAAAAGCAGTTGTATGTCTCCTTCCAACCAGAAATGTGGGCTTTTTGTTCGGACATGCATCCCTACCACAGCCCAGCCCAAACTTCTGGCAAGTTGGTTTGTATTCAATGCACAGAACTTACCATAAACAGCCAAGAGGATGTGTGTGTTGCCAACCCCAATTGAGATGCATTTTCCAAATGTGCTGTGTAAATGTCCAAGGAATGCTCCTAAAACCTGAATAATACTGGCATGTCTTAATTGGGAAATAGTATATTTGGAAAAGGCCTATATTATATGACCCCTATCAATTTCAGAATATTGTCACATTTGGAGTAAGGGAATACAGTGTGCATGTAAACATAGTCGTCTTTTGGATCATTCAACATAAACCAAAGAATGAGCAAGAATCAGGGGTGAAATTACTTTTAATTCATTTCACCCTGCTGGATATTTGGATGCAAAAAAAGAAAAAATAACCAACACACTGATTTGCATTTTCTGCCTCATTAATGAAAAGATTCTTAAATTATGAAAACCTACAGAGGCAAGGTCTCACAAAAATACCACAGCCCTTCCTCAAGGAGCATAGTGAACACCTTGATGGTGAGAGTTTGTCCTTGCTGCAGTTTTCACCTGACAAACAGCGTCTTGTCAGCCTGCAGTCATGTTTTGTGATGTTTTTTTGAACCCCCAGTGATCAGTCAGGCTACTGCGATTCCTTCATCGCTGACAGATTCTCTTTCTCTTGTTCTCAGGTCTGCTCATAGGATCTGGCTGTGCGCTCTATCCATTGGGATGGGACAGTGAGGAAGTACAACAGACCTGCAACAACAGCTCAGACCAGTTTCAGCTAGGTGAGATGTCCACCAGGCTGGATCTGCTTACACATGAACCAACACACACAGCACCTAAATTACACACTGATGATTCAACCATGACAGAGTCAATTTGTCTTGTATTTGCTGAATGTTCTGGTCTCAGAACAGATAAATCTATGAAAAAGTTTGAAACAGAGAACAGACTTTTATGTCTGGCCGTTGACATTCTGGCTTTTTTAGAAACCGAGCAGACGCTGCTCTCTGGTACTGTCATATACTGAATAGACATGATCCCCTGGTATTTAAAAAGTATGATAAAAAGTCAACAGAACTTCCAGCTGCCGTCGATTTCTGGAGTGTTTTATAGCTTTAAAGATGTGCAGAGAATAAGCAGAGGCCCAATTTGTGTTCTGTATTCAGCTGGCATTCTCAGGACGATCTCATAGACAATAATGTGCTACTGTATCAGAGATGAGGTAGGTGGAGGGGCTATTCATACTGCAGCTGCTCTTTTATGTGATGTTAATCAAATAGTGTTTGATTTTCTACTTAATGTACATGGAGAAATTCATTTGGTGTAATTGCAAAATATTAATTAAATGTCAGAGTGCATTTTTGATAAAACTGTTGAGCCCGTAACTTACGTAATCAGGTACACTTAGATTTGCTCTGTTTTTCAATTTACATCAGTGTCCACTATGCCAGAGTTTCTGCCCTTTTTTCTTTTTTCAAAAATAGTTTTTTTTTCTACCCTCCTCCTCACACACTGAGAGATGTAGAGTTTCTATGTGTTCATTGAACCGGATTAGTATATTGACTGCTGAGTGAAAAGGTGTACCAAAACAAAAAAGTTCAAAACAACTAATTAAAGGAATACTTTAACCCCCAAACACCATTTGTATATCAATAACTCACCTTGTGTTACTTTGAATTTGTGAAGAAAACTTTGTTGCTTAACTACAGTGACCAAGGAATCCGAAAACTGAGAAAATTCTTGTTAAGTCACAGTGGGCTGTGTTTAACAACAGCAAAACTATATCAAAACAATCGTTCACAAACTGTCACATGACTGGTGCAGTATAATTCAAGTCTCATATAACTGGTTGTTACTCAGTCTCTCCTGAATATAATGATGCTCTCTTAAAAGCCAGACTCCAATGAGAGAAAAACAGCAATCTTCCTGAACATGGGTGCTGCTGGTCTTTCGCTTCCTCAATCAGCTTGTGTTTTTTTGTTTTTATGTGACTTTTGGGAAACCAAAACCAACCCCATTAAATACCAAAGTCACATAACTAACTGATCAGGCAGTGGTAGATCAGCAGCTCCCGTGTTTTTGTCACTGGAGTCTGGCTTTGATAAGAGCATTGATAAATTTGGGAAGTGGGAACTGATCAAGACAGAAAGGGCTGACTGTTTGATAAGTACTAAGCATATGACTGGATAAATTGGACTTGGATTTTAGCCTACTGCATGAGTTGTGTGAGAGTTTGTAAATGGAAATTATGATACAATTTGTTTGTTGTTAAACGCGAGCCCTTATGACTGCAATTCATCGAGAATTTTCTCTGTTTTTGGATTATTTGTTCAATGTGGAGGCATGCAAAAAGAGGTTTTCTTCATAAAGTCCCAAAGGCATCCCCTGTAGGATGTGAAATCCAACCATTGATTTTCATCATCAATCAATGTTATTCAAGGGCAAGATTTGACCTGACAGTGTCACCAGAGAACCACTAGACAACAAGTATTTGTATTGCATTTCATAACAATCTAGTCAACATTTGTACTTCACATGGATGGAGGAACAAGAGATACAAGTTAATGCAAGTTTAAAGCCAAATGTGTTAAGAATTTAACAAATGTTTGGGCAAAAGCCCAAATCTTTCAAAATACAGCAAACACTGTCTACTTAATACATTTTCAGTCATGTGAATTATAAGTTCATGCAAGCACAGTTGCAGATGTAACTTTTCTATTACCATTTAATTTTAAACCATGTCCATGTAATAATTTAATTTAATTTGAATTATATTTCTGACTGTTTTAAATCCATAAAATAACAATTTAATTACTGAAATTTCAGACTATGTCATCAGAAGTACTTATATCAGAGAACAAATTCTTAAATTATACTATACACTATACACTATATACTATAAATTAATGTTTACATTTAGGTCAGTGTGCTGTTCAGTTGAAGACAACTGCACCATAGTTTTTTAGTTTTATCTCAGTCTTTGAAGTGTCATGACAAGACTGTGATGTCTCACACAAGTCATGCCACAACAAGGACTTTGAATCTCCTCTTCACAGACTCATTTATTAGTCAAGATGAGGGCAGTCACTATTTCAATAATTTCAAGATAACCCTGAATGTTGCTGCATGACACACTAAATGCATATATGTTCAATACAAAAAAAGAAAACGGTCAAACTTATGTCCGCATAATGTCTGCATGAAAAATTCAATTCATTGCTTTGCGCTGACATGTTTTTACAAATGGAATATTTTGACATCATGTTAATAGATAAACTACAGACACATTTGAAAAAGACAGGAAGCTAATTTTTATTTAGCATGAGTCCGACACCGAGAGAAATATGTAACAGAAAATGAGACTCTTAGAAATAAATGAATTGAATCAAGTTTCCACAGTGAGAAGATGGCTGGTATGATTTGTTAATGAGGCCTCTCCTACTCCTCCCACCCGGGTGGTAATTAGATAACAACAATCAATCAGACATTCTCCTAAAATGTGATGTTTGTAATGAAAACTCTTGATGGTCATCACAACATTTTCCAATTTTAGAATCAGATTTAGGTCATATCCTTGTTTAATAATGCACATAATTTCCTTTGAGGATTACAGAAGATGCATCTTAAGGAGGCCTGTTATGTTTTAATTTGTGCTTGCTTTTGGCTTTTGGCTCAGTTTCAGCATTTTTTGCCACCGGTTTGCTCTCCAAAAGTCTGTGTTGTGAGTACATTTGGCACACACCACACTGTCTGTTTGCAAATGAAGTTAAACTATGTTCAGTGCATCTGTTCCAACAATGCCAACTCTTTTTCACAAGAGAAAGAGAAATGTTGTGGCTTCAACAAAAATGTTAAGCAGTTCGCAACATTTTCTGCTCTTCACACTGACACACTGATGTTGGATCTGAGGCAAGAACAGAGGAAGTATGTTCTAAAGCAGGACACACAGATAGATTTGGTACTTTAAATAAACTGCCTACTGATAACAGTTATGTTATCAGTAGGCTAGGACCTTTTCAATCCAGATTCCATTCCATTCATGCTCAATGCACACTATACATATTCAGCTAAAAGATCCAATTCAACATGCTGTTATGGCCACAAACATGTTCCAAGCACTTTAGTTTTCAAATTAAATTGATTCTTTAATACTGAATCAAGTAAGAAGTGTTTTTTGACCACTAATGGAAATCCAATACCTTTATCAACATTCATTAATCGATGTTCATTGGCGGATGAGAGTTGTTATCTCTTTTTGACGGACACTATGTGTACACAGGACAATAAAAGTAGAGTTATAAAATTAATGACCACAGGAAAACATAACATATATTATAAAAACAAACTTATAATAAATATATAACATGCATCATAGGGCTGCTTGATTATAGCAAAAATAATAATCATGATTATTATGGTCAATATTGAGATCACATTTATTAAACATGATGACTTATTGACTTTGGAAACATCACACATTCACTAAACTAAAAAACTTAAATAAAAAAAAAAACCCTGAAAAACAAATTAGGTAAGTAAACAAAATATATAAGATATAAATAAAGCATGGTGCAATTTCAATATTTTTCTTGATTTTTTTTTCCCTAATGGCCCAAATAAGTCACAAAATTTGTCACTAGTGGCTTTTGTGACATAAAGGAAGAATGTTAATAAGCTGGCAACATTGTGCTCACCTTTGTAAAGACATGGAGTGTGCTGGATTTATAACAAAAGGAGTGCATAACTGAATAATAAATGTGTCACAATTATTGTATTATCCTGATTATCTTGATTTCGTAAACATTGGAAGCCAAAATTGTGATTTAAAGTAAAATTTGATAAATTGCTCAGCCCAGAAACAGCAAGAAGAATATAGATTAAAGCTTTGTTACAACTAAAATGTCTCTAATCCCATAAATATTAACTTTTCCAGTATATAACAAGAGACAATTTTAAATCCTCAGGTAGTTTATTTATCTCTATTGAATAAACAGTTTAAAACTTGAGCGCTTGTATCAGAAGTTTTTATCCTTTATTTTCAGAGTCGTGAGATTTATGAGGCATACTTTGAAAAGGCTCTATGAATATAGAGTAAACAGAGTGCAGGTCTCCTCTGACACTCAGATATTCTGGTTAAACCAAAATCGAAATCAGTTGTTCCCTAGCCAAAAGCTTATCTCTCCAAATGTGATTGAAATCCATTCATGGGTTTTTGGAAATATCCTGCTGACAGACAGACAGATAAAATAAAGGGTGAAAAGATATCATCCTGCAATCCTCTGCTCTCCTCTGCAGGTTCCTGCCAGATCGGCTGGGCGTATTACTGCACAGGGGCCGGGGCGGCTGCTGCCATGCTGCTGTGCACCTGGCTGTCATGTTTTGCGGGGAAGAAGCAAAAGCAGTACCCGTACTGAAAGGAGCATCAGAGAGACGGGAACAGGCAGAGACCTCGGGTGGTACGACAAAAGGGAGAGGACTCTGATTCTGTGGACTCACGCCGATACAGCACATCAGGCACCAAAGACACCAAGTCGTTGTGGTGCTCTGGACATCATGGGACACAACTCATCTGACAACTGCAGGGACTGTTTCATAATGCATCACACAAACACACACATGGCTTTGAAAACTGGCTCTTCTCTTAAAAAGCTGTTCTTTTAACGAAAAATGTACGGACCAATCCTGTTTGTAAAATTGTTACATTTCTTTAACGAAAAGAGTATTCTCTGTATTTTTTTGTCTTCCTCCTCTTCAGTCATTGATGTTTATGTGATAGTGTGCCCTGTGATGAAGAGAAAAGTAATATTGCTTCATTGTTACGTGAAGTGTTTCTGTCTCCTCTTCATGTCTCATCCTTGCCTTAAACACAAACTGAAATGCAATAATCCCTATAAAGCAATCCGACACTGGCTGCCTGCTTCCTCAACTCAGCCTTCTCAGATCCAACCCAAAAAAATCTAAGCATAGTTTATTTAACACATTCATAAGATATACGTTGTGTATGATAATGTATTTTATCATATTAGCACATGTTTTGTATTCACTATTCAAAGTATTCTTTGTCATTGTTTTCTTTTTGTAAATAAATGTTTATTGAAATTCTGGGTGTAAAGTGTTATTTCAATCAAAGAATACACCCTGAGGTAAACTGAACTCTCACATTCCTAAAAAGCTTTTCCCATGACCTCTTAATCTTCGCTACATGTGGGAGTCCTTTTTCCCCCCAAATCGATAAAGAGGATAAGGGTGGGCAGTGCTGTGAATTTAACTTTTCCCTTTTATTGATGAGCTAAATCCCATGACCTCTAGTTAAAACAGATTATTTGCGTCTTGATCAGGTTACTCAACTTCAAAGCGTGTGAGTTTTCCAGACGAAGCCTGTGATGCAGTCGTACCCTGGGACATAAAGTAGCCATGCTTCCATAAGCTTAATGTCAAGAGGTGTCTCCTAGTTCCCCAACCTGCCTTCACAGTGTGAATAACAACAATTCTAACCTTTTCCTAGCAATTACCACTGCTATATGTGTCATCAGAGGCGAGAGCTGTACTCAGCTTTTCAGTTACTATTTTTAGTCATTTGTTCCTCTCCGTTTTTCCTCCTTTGATTAACAAACAACACTTCAGGGATTCATCCGAGCTCAAGTGTACGAAGTCAGCTCATTTACAATCCAGCTGTTCTCCAAGTATTTGGCCCTCATTAGCATGCCCATTTTCTCACAATGCTCGGCATCCCCCAGATGATTGCAACACCCTCCTCCCCTCCGCCACCCCCTATTCTCCATCCTCACTTGAGAAATCTCTCTCTCAGTACTTGCTCTGTTTAATATGTTAGCATCGCTCCTCTGCATTCGGCTTTCTCTCTGATCTGCCGCGCTGATTGATATCACCAGTGATTGTTACAGAGTGTCAACCAGATGCCTCATCAGCAGAGGCTGACACATTGGGGTCAAGTTGGAGTGTTCCCTCCTTTATATCAGTTCTCGTACCTCAGACTGACAGGGTGCACGATGCTATCTGAGGGCTTGTAGCTCGTAGGCGGCTGATTGTCTTAAAACATGCAAAATGTGTGGTAACTGGGAAGTACAGCTGCTCTCATCGGCTGCTGAGTAAAAGCGATAATATAACTGCTGTAACTGATGTGAATTTAAGATGACCATAAGTGCTTGTTCGCTGAGAGCACAATTCTGATACTGTGAGGACCACACACATGCATTTACTCCCCACCACTGTATTGGGATAAAGGCAGAAATCTCTGACGGATATGTCAAAACCTGGAAAAATAAAACCAAAACTATCTGCCAGGTTAAATACCAATAAAGAAAGAGAATGTGTTCTTTTCATAGACTATAAAATAAAAGACAGAGCAAGTTCGGCATTATGGCTGTCATCATCTTGGTTTTTGACAGCCAGAAAGGGACGAGGGACAGAGTGAAAGACGAGAGAGATTGTCGTGGCGCCTCACAAAAGGCCAGTCACTGGAAGTGGTCACACTGTAAATATGAGTAACTTAAAGCCTTAAAAACATTTAAACAGGTGAGTAACAAAAAATGTGCCACCTCAATATTGTCATACATGTTTAGATAAGTTATAGAGATCAAACCCATTTTTTGCACAAGACTGCTAATGTGTTAATTTCTGTAGTAAAGTTAGGCATTTTAACATGGGGGACAATGGAGAGTGGAACTGCAGTTTTACTCCAGAAGTACCTTCTGCATTGGCTTACTTTTTCAGCCATGGTGGTTTTCACTAGGTTTTCTTATTAATTTAAGTGAACTAAAAAGCACCTTTTTTACCCTGTTAATAACTGATATTAACGTGTGCTGGGTGATCCAATCACAAGTGGACAGTGCTAAATGCATTGTCGACATTGACTACGTCACAAATTGGCTAGCTAGCCAAAGTGTTAACCTTGCAATCAGTTGTACTCGGATCTTGAAAACAAAAAAAGACCTCCCACATGGAAAAGTACAATAGAACAGTCATTCAAGGTAAAATTCCAAGTGGGAAACTTGGGCAAGATTCACTCAGCTGTAAACACACCCGTCAAAACAACATGGCGGCGTACATAGTGAACTGAGCAAAATTACCTTTTCACAAGTTTTTATTTCATGTAGTGTTTGTGTTGTAAAATAGGCTGCAAAAACAATGCAGACAAGGTCTCCATCTGTATGCTGCACCAGTTTACATAATTTTGAGTTGTTTTGTGTTACAATTTTAATTAATTAATTTTTCAATTCACCAATGGCGCTGTGGTAAATGATGTGGGTCCTCTGGAGATGCATGTTAAGCACAGAGATTTAACATACAAAAGTTTGCAGCACGCCAGCACCCATGGCTTCCTGAGCAGACGCTGAGACATATTTAGATCAGAAGTCAGGAATACTCACAATTATGGACTTCTGACCTACAATGTATTGCAGGGTTAATACCAGGTATAAAAAGGCCCTTCAAACCCTGGGCATTATATAAGGAAAACGACACATCTTGGCTGAAAAACAAATGCAAATTCGCCAAAAGTAATATATAGTCAAAATTTAAGAAAATAAATCTATCTAAAAGTAATTAAGAATACCTTTTTTTCCATTCATGGCCACAAAATGTATGATTTTAGAAGACCAGCAGGATTCCTTGCTGGATTAGCTCTTCAAAGGTATTGCAGAATTAGATCAGCTACAGTCAGGCAAACTCACACAACAAGCTGGGTGAAAAAAGTAATCTACATAAAACTTATCTTTTTATTTCCTAAGTGATTTCTTCAACCTTGAAGGAATTTGCCATGAGAGGAAGAAAACATAAGGACAAATCAACAAAGACAATCACACCGCTGAGTGAACGCTGCTAAAGTTGGAGACAACACCATCATACCGTGTCAACTGATAACACCTAAATTGTGCAGCGTCTTTTTTTAATATAGTTGGAAGGGGAATTATTTAAAGAAGAACGCTCTGAATCACCTTTGGAGAGTTCAACCTTGGCAGCCAGTTAGATACTTTCACATCAATTAATTCTTTCTAATTAATTTTTTCCCCCACAGTACCCTAGCGAGATAATTACTGCCCCTAAGAGCAACTCTGCTTAAAAAAGGTTTTGTGCTACTATAACACCAATCTCCATAAAGATATTGCATAATTGATAGTGCTGCAAGATAGCAAGATTGTCAGATGTGACTGCAATCATAGAAGCAAAACAATGGTTTGTCACTCTCCTCCCCCCTCAGCAGGTTATTTTGTTGTGTAATGTAAATGTGCTCACAGCGGAGTAAATAATTGTGAAGAGCTTCCTCACTAAAGTCTGTAGCACTAAAGACAGGTACACAGTTTATGTAAATTACAATGCAGGCAATCATGTGACCAAAAATGGAGTGGTTTAGGTCAAAATCTTTGAAGTCGCTCAATCTTATCGATTTTAAAATAAAACTCCACCCACAAATTCTGTTTTTTGCTTACTGCTGTACTTTATAAGTCCCCAGTGAACTTAAAGGAACAGCCAATTAGCCACATACGTCAATTATTGTGTTTATATGTTCAGGGAAATAAAGAGAATTCATGATATCACACACCAGACAAACTGGATCAGCAGCGAGGATCAGAGGCTGTTACTCTGAGCTCACAGAGAGGGATATGCGGATTACAGCTCAAGGTTCGCTTGTTCACCTATAGGGACACAGAGAGGCTGCAGTTGGCATGGCTTCTAAATTAGCAGTTTTTTGGGGTTTTTTTAACAATATTTTATTGGGGTTTTGAAACAAACTGAGACAACAAAAACATACATGACAGCATCTGAATGAGCACATTATAGACCATATTAAATGGAAAAAAACAGCAGCAACACCAACATCATTATATATATACATATTACAGCCCTGTATGCAACATCAAATGGACATTTCATAGGGCTTAGAAATGTCACCTAGATCTGGGAATACAGCACTAAGGCAGGGCGACAGGAAACCCAGAAGGGAGCATTAGACGTAAACAGGGGTACCGGAGGGTCGCCAGTCCACATTGCAGCGCCCCCTATGTATTTAGTCTGCTGTGCAGTCTAGGAGATGGTAATTAGCAGTTTGTTTGAACTCAGAAAAGGTAATCCCCATATTGGGAGGATATATTTTAATAAGGCAAAATGTCAGTCTCCTCAATATTAATGTAGCCACTGTTTACCTTTTAAAGGCCTTGCATAAGGGTGTCTAATTCTGGCTGTTTTACTCCTCTGCTCCAGGTTAAAGAAGGAGGAGCTATGCTGGGTACAAAATGAGGCCACCGGACTGTTTCACAGAGGATATTTTAAATTGTCAAACTGGAAAAAATAAATGTAATAATAACAATTATCATGGCTAATTTTCATTTAAGTGTCTGGGGTGAGGCCCTGACACACCAGGCCATCAGTCAACCGCCGGTCAATGTCAACCCGTCAGTGATCGTTTATTGTCCTAGTTTTTGTGTCAACCACTGTCAGCCCTAGTCAGCCCTTGGCAGCCCTTGGCAGATACGGTTCGTAATGGTTTGTGTTTGTCTGTGTTATTGTTTACAGATGCACAGTAAATTATTTTAACATTACGTTGTGTTGTTAACTTGCTAACAGCACTATATTCAACAGTCTTGAATCTATCATGTCAGTCTTTTGGGTTTCCCTTTTTGAATGACAAGCACTACTGATGCCTGCTGTTATGGAGAGTTATTTCCTTTCGTAAAGGTGAAGAACATATGCGGTAGTCAGCTGGCTGTAGTCTTTGCAACAGTTGTCTTTAGCCACTGGTTCTGTTAGTTTCATGTGTCTGGGCTATGAGCCATGACATTGAGACAGGGAGCCACCAGGATCCTGAAACCAAATGGGATGCAGCCATCATTCATTTTATTACTTACGCCTGTGCTTTTCCTACTGTGACATGTCAAACTGTCTTCTGTGGAAAGGTAAAATTTGTCCAACCCCTACATGCTTAACATAGCAGTGAAGAGAGTCCATATCATGCTAGTTAAGTATAATTTGCACTGTATTAAGAAGCGGTCTCAGCCAAAGTAATTAAAAACACCTGTGTCTGTTTAACATGGATGTACACAGCCTTTAAAGTAGAACAAAGGACTCCTGCACACTGGTGCACTTGCAATAATAGAGAATTTATTGTGAACAAAATCGGTGTTTCGATCCAGAGATCTGCACCAGGTTATAACATTAGTTCTTTCTATGATAACCCAGCTAGCGAGATTTGATTCTAAACACATTCTGAGAGTAGTTCAGTGCAACCAATGCAGTTTTAAGTAATGTTTTCAGTGGCAAGTTTTCTTCTAGTTCCCAGAATGTTATTCTTTAAGTTAGGGTAACATTCTTTATAAGCATTAAAAAAATGTTAAGTTTGTTGTTGTTAACATATCACATTACATCACATTTTCATTGAGAAATAAAAGGTCTGTAATCTCGGGCCTCAATAACATGTCCTTAATGTTGCTTCGAAAATGCTTTTCCTTTGTTCTCATGTAACATTGTGGGAATGTTTAATAAAGAACATCCTATGATCTGTTACCTCTCAACATCACCAAAACATCCTCACAATGTTTCAATTACAACGTTACGTCTAGATAAAAGATAAACATCCTTAAAATGTTCTTTGAACATTAGATTAACATGTTTTTTTAAAAACATTTTTGCAACTTGTTGGTAACATTGTGGGAATGTTCCCTGCTAGCTGGGAATCAGCCTGTACTCTTCCTCTATGCACCAGGGGTGTAAAAGTTTTCAATTTGAGAGCCTTTAAAGTAATATATGAGTATCAAAAACACAGACAAATTAGGGAACATTTGAGAATAAAGCACAAGGTTATGAGTCCTCTGCATGCTGTATACAGTATATCCTCACTAAATCTATTCTGTCATTATTTACCAACTTATTTCAAAAGGACAAAAAAATCACGCAGGATAGAAGACTATGTCCTTGTTGTCCTCTAGTTGTATAAGGGTTTTGAGAGAATGTATCACCTCTGGTCACACTCAATTAGATGTCTGAGTAGCTGTTTTCTATTTGCTTTCAAAAGCAAATTCAACCTACCTTTTCATACATCAGTAACAAAGTAAACCTATGGGCTATACGTCTGGACCACTTAATCAATAAAAGATGTGATTTATTATGAGAAAAAGGTAATAAACATCCAAATCCCACATGGCCTCTACGTCTTTACCGCTTCATTCCATTGTCTCCCTCAGATATTTCCTAGTAAGAGACAAGTGGCATGAAGGAAAATAGCAGGAGTGAAAAAGCTTTGGTATCCTCCAACAGATGTCTGCCCTATGTTCAGCTCGCATCAATGAAAAACTGTAGGATGCAGGCTGGCATTGCCTTTCAAGCTACTTCAGTTAAAGTTCAAATTCAGGTGGTAGCTTTATTTCCAAGCCTAGGTGAGACCTGGCTACAGCAACATTATACTTTCTAAAGACCAAAAGTAGTGCTTCACATATTTCATTAGAAGTGAACTCATACCTCTGGGCACAGTCTCAAAGAAAAAAAACAAACATTGTGAGCTCCTCAAAGCTTGCAGGAATGACACAGTTTCCATTCAGGGCTGAATGGAGTCCCTGAATGGAGTTCTGTTGCACCTTTTAAAATAGAAAAGAAAAAGAAAAAGAAAAAAAAATCCTGCTTCACAGTCTCGTCTTTACTCAGTAAAGTACAATACATAAACCCCTATAGTGACTGAACTTAGCAGACAACAATGTGCAAATATTTCCAGACCCTATGGAAGACCTACTGTAGTGTGAGATATATGCAGAGAAGATGCAAGAGCAGCATTCCCCAGGCTCCTATCTAATAATTGTCAAAACACTGAGGTACTGTTCAGTGTAATCAACTCTGCTATCGGCCCTCTGTCGTACACAGTCCTCCCAGGAGAAACACGTTGATTCTTTTATCCTTCACCAAAGCCTTGTGAGCACCGAGTTTCAAATCTGCTGCTGTTTTAATGCTGTTTTAAACTTATTTTCCTGTCATGTTTTTAGAGAGGTGTTATCATATGAACTGCATCACCTGTGCCCAAAAAGTTGTCTCAGCTGAGCTCTTCCAGAACGTCTCTGATAAAGTTAATCCCAACATTTTATCAGTCATAAACAGCTCTCTGGCCACTAGTATTAGTCCACTTTCAAGCAAACAGTAGTTCAGCTCCTATTTAAGAACCCAGCCTTGATCCCTAAATCCTTAGTAACTACATACTAAACTTTAAACTGCAGTTATTGTCAAGTCAGTTTAAGCCAACTGATATTGTTATTAAGAAATTCTATCTATTTAACTAAGATAACCCATCACAAAGTGAGTCAGCCGTCGTTGCACTGCAGATGATGATCACTCCACAATAAATTTGTATTTGTAATTGAAGGTTTTAAAGCTGCATTATGTTCTAGAATAACAATGAATCAAATGTGCAATGTTAAAACGATTGGTCATAATGAGAAACTCATAGAGAATTATTGAAAACTTTGCGAACAAGCAGTGATAAACCCACTTCACGCTACCTATCAGCACTAAACAACAAAGTTAACAAGCTGGTTAAAAAAAGTTCGGCCATTTAAAGAGCTTGCTATTTTTCAATGGAATAAATGGAGACCAAAACATCCCGTCAAAGATTCTCAGTGTTAAAATACCATATGTTCTGTGGTACTGGTTACATGCGTTTTTGAGGTAACTTACTGGCACTTTTTGTGACATTATCCTTTGCTATTTCTACATTTCTGTGTGTTTTGGGACAACACAGGAATGTAGCACAGGTTGTGCTGTAATTATCCACATGTTCTGCACATGGTACGGTCCTGTGGTAAATGTATGAAAGTACCTCACAAGTCTTTGGAATAGTACTCCTGGAAAACATCACATGAATACAGAAAAAAACTGCAGCAATTGTGTTACATGCGGTACTAGTATTTTATCACAAGGATTTTTTCAACTCTCTGAACACACTGTCATGAAAATGAATATCTTGTCTTTCTTTAGAATTTTGTTCATCTTGTGGTTACTTGGTTAGATAGATTACTTAACGGGCCTGTCGGGCACAGGCCCAGGGGTCCACAGTGACAGGAGCCCCCACTGACCACAAAGAAACATAAAACAACTACAAAGAGACATTAAAAGTCTAGAAAGAGACACAAAATTACTACAAACAGATGCAAAGCAGCTGCACAGAGACACAGCAGAGACTCATACTGACTATAAAAAAAGGGCACAACAATCACAAACAGACACAAATTGACTCCAAAGAGATGCAATAGTACTACAAAGGGGGCAAAACAAGCACAAACAGCCACAAAATGACCACAAAGAGACACAGAAGGACTGCAAAGAGACATAAAATGACCACAAAGAGACATAGAGCAACTGCAAAGAGACACAAAATGATCACAAAAGCAATAACAAAACAGACTGTTTATGCTCCTGTATAGGCAAAGTGCTGGGGCCTTCTGTGAGTCTGTGCTTGGGGGCCTGTTGTCTCATAATCCGCCCATGCTCATCATCGCTTAAATAATCAGAAGCTTTGCAACAAGGATTAAATGCTGTTTGACTAGAGCATTATTAGATAACTGATAATCATATTGTTAGGTCTTTTTGCACGTCCTGTAGGTCTAATATGTGCTTCTAAGCACTATGAAACTGCTGTAGAAGATGTACCCTGCTAACATCTAGCATAGTGATGTCATCCTAAATCTGGAAGGTTTCCTTTGTATAAGTAAACTGTAACTGTTGTCACACAACAAAACAGGCACCCTGATGCAGGTGCAAAGCCTGTGAAGGATAAACCGATTAACAGCACCGAAGACAGTGAAATGAAAAAGGAAGACAAGGTGACAGTATCCAAGATAATTATCTGGGGATCAACATATGCTCGCAGGTTAAGAATGGTGATAAACTCTCTGTTATGAGATGCGCAAATGGACCTTAGAGTTTAGATAAACTTAGATCATCTCACAAAGTGACTTTCACCATCCACAAAGCAGCATCACTGACACGGCACAACAGGTTATAGCTTTGGTTCAGTGATGTCCATCTTTAATAGCCTGATAATCAAACTGAATTGCAATTTCGTTTCACTTCATTTATTCACTCTATTTGAACTGCTGAACAATTTTAAGATGCGAGCAGTGGTTTGAAACCAGGCTATATCTTTTAATGTGTCCTCTATGAGCTGGTTTATTATCCCAATTACATAAATCTGAACAAAAATTTTTACTATTTATAATTTTCTGTTTTCGTTAACTTACTTCTCACATTTGAACATTTAACATTGCTGTCTTTGTTTGCCTTACACAGTAAAATGTATCACCTGGGCAATGAGACATTATAACAGTGTAATGGAACAGTATTCCACATCCTACATATTTCTTTTTAAATATTTGACCACTAAATATTATATTGCCCTCTGGTTTTTAGTGGGCCTCTGACAGACTTTAGTATTTACCTTTTCAGGCTGTGGATTTCCAGCCGTCCCCATGAAGAACCATTTGATGGCCTTCAGTATAATGTATGCTTCTTTTAGAAATTAGATTGGCAAAACATCAAGATTTTTTTTTTACGTCAAAAAGATGTATTTCATTGATAACCTCAAACATAAAAATTTAACTGAAGCTTTAAAAGTCACAGATTTCATAATAACTTTCTCTGAAAACATTTTTACATGACAGAAAGTCATTTAATGCACGGTTTCTCTGCCCTCTTTACCCTTGACTCAGTATTTTGGTCCCAAACTTATCATGGCCCCAGAAGTCTGAGAGTTATCAAGTTGCCAGGTGAATTTGACATTCTTTTAATTCTCTTTCAAAAACATGAATGAAGAGCTAAATGCATTATACCGAACTGATGATATTTTTTAAACTGGCTTGATTCGGATAAATGTCAATAAGTCTGTATGTGAAGGAAGCCCACCCAGGATACACTAGAAGTTCTTAATGCCATTCGTTTTTAATTTTTATTGCCCCACAGCTGCTTCATGTCAGTCATCTGTCAGCACAAACTAGAAGAGTAGTGTCACAGCATCTGACAGATACCATATGTTAAGATGAGTCTGCATTTTAGTGCTCTCTCGGCACCACAAACAGCTACAGAAGTGTCTGTTCCTCTTAAAGGTATCACATCACAAAACAAATATTTTCAAATTAGTGGAAAAAGCTCTCTCTCTCTCGTTCTCTCTCTCTCTCTCTCTCTCTCTCTCTCTCACACACACACACACACACACACTTGCACAGCTTGATCCTTTGGTTTCCATCCTTAATAACCAGTAATTAATCATTTGAGAATTTCCATGTGAAAGGTCTTCACTTATGATCTGAGCTGAGAAAAATCAAACTAACAGCCTGAGAGTATTGCTCTTTAGCCAATTATACAAACATGGTCTTGTTACATTTCACAGAGGGTTTTTTAAAAGGTCAAGTGTGTAGGTTTGAGTATGCTATATTGGCAGAAATGGAATATATAAAAAGTATGTTTTCTTTAGTGTATAATCACCTGAAAATTTGAACTGTTGTGTTTTCATGACCGTAGGATGAGCTGTTTATATCTAAGCAGGAAGTGGATCACCGTGTTGCTCGACCATGTTTCTACAGTAGACCAGAACAGACAAAGCAAATACTGCCTTTGAATAGGACTATTAGATTTTTCACTTTTTTTGACTGGCTAGCATAGTTAGCAGCCCCTCCAGGAAGAGCATGTCAGAAGAACACACACAAAAAACATGTTAACTGCTTTATTCAGTGTTTAAATGCTTTTAATCAGTCTTGTTTGTTTTGGAGAGGAAGAGACCTCTGTGGATCATTCATCTCCTGATTAACACCTCCTGGGCATCTGGATCTTAAGTGATCAGAGAAAAAAGATGAACACATACAAGCAGGTGCTGGACTAGCGGCCCGTCTATGACATGCCAAACAGCATCAGAGAAACACTGATTTGCAATGTTTTATTCATTGTTTTAATCAGTAAAATCTCCTGGCCTGTTTGTTTTGGAGAAAGGAGGCTTCTGCAGATAATTTTGCTTTCGTTAAAACGTCTTGAACAATGAGCATTGAGGGAATCCGGGAGAAGTTTCATCTGGTTGCAATCTGCAATTTTCACAGCAAGATGATACCAAATTTCCCTAAATCTGACACTATTCTTTTAGAAAACCTGATGTCATCATTTAAATACTAACAGGATCGTGTCCATGGAGTGGCCTGGGGTGGCACCAGCCACCCTGGAAATCTGATTGACCACCCTAGATGCCACCCCATTATGATTGCCTATTGGTCCAGTCAGTTTGAACTGTTTGACAAAGAAACCAATTTTTTGTTTATACATGCAATTCAGTCCTAAACCTGAGAGGCAGTAATGTGCCAGACTAATGTCTAGCCTGACTAATTTTACAAATAAATTGATACAACTGTAAAAAAAAAAGTTTGCTACACAGGCTTATTTATTGTAATTTTTGGCACTTTCCTGGCTCCTCCAGGTGACATACAGAAGGATCCTTGGGCAAGAAGCTTTGGCTACCAGTGTGTGAATTGTGAAGTGTGATTGTGACACATCGTGTGGAAGCACTTTATGTGGCCAAAAACCATTTATTGTATTATTTACTCTTGGAGGAACGAGTTCTTTAAGTGTGGAAGCTTTATTTTGCATTTGTGTGGTCTCACTCTGTTGTGTTGTATGTGGAATGTAAGACACTGCAGTGTTAGTAATTAAAGTAGGTAGAAATTAAATTAAAGCTATGCCGACCTGTGTGCCCGCAGCAGCATGCCACCCCTGCATAAGTCAGTACCCCACCCACCCAGGCTACCCCAGTAAAAAACATCTGGACATGCCACTGAATAAAAAGACACAAAACATGCTTTCACTCTCATTTTGATTCAGGAGTTTTTTGAGAACAGATTTTAATTATAGTTTGCTGGAATAAGTAGAATCAAGCTGTATGAAGGTCTTCCCTTAAACAAAGTGTGATGCAGTGTTTAGCTGGCAGGTTGGGGGTTTGAACCCACCATCTGGTCCTTCTGTGTGGAGTTTGCATGTTCTCCCCATGCTAGCATTGGTTTTCTCTGGGTCCTCCAGCCTCCTCCCACAGTCCAGTGATAAGCAGGTTAGTTTAAGTGGTGGGTCTAAATTGCCATGAGTGGTTGTCTGTTTTAACCCTGTGATTGACTGGCAACCTGAGCAGGCCTATACCCTGACTCTGTCAGCTGGGACTGGCTCCAACCCCCACTGACCCTTTAGCAGTTATAGATAATGGATGGATCTTTCAACAGCTCTGAGAGAAGCAAAAATTATCCGTCACATTTCCCCAAACAGCTTGTGCAGCAAAATCCAGGAGCTGTAGACAAACTGTTGCACGATGCCCAATATTTACCTCATTATTGCCGTTATTTTCCTCCTGTGGAAGATTATTGGCTGATGGGACCAGAGCACTGCTAGAGAGCAAAACACAGGAGGTAATGAGGCAAACATTACACATTTGGACCTGCTATGCAATCATTTGGCTATGAAGTGCTTAGTTTATGCTGCACAAGATGTTAAGGGGATGCTGCTGAACATTAAAGGACAATATTTCAAGTTTCACCTCCTAGGCCACTAAACAAATGTATAGGCTACACTTACATTGTTCTTTACAAATGCATTGCATGAGATAAGAAATTCCAGGAGCAGGTTCTTGAAAGTTGATTAACAGTGAAAGTCAAGTGTACTTTATTTTTGGTAAATTTTACATTATAGAGTGTACAGGAGTTTTTCATAAAATGACTTACACACTTTACAGGAGAGCTGTTGTGTTAGATCAGAAATTAGTGTTTTGAATCTGCACTGCCACACACAGCATATGTTGAGGAAATTTAACAATTTCCCTTATGTTTGGACGATTTTCTTCCTTAAGAGCAAGATACAAAGCTTGTACTGTAGTATGCACCGTTTACCTGTGCTTTAAAAAACCTGACGCCCGAACAGGGACTTGAACCCTGGACCCTCAGATTAAAAGTCTGATGCTCTACCGACTGAGCTATCCGGGCTCCGTAAACAGTTTCAGTGTCATGCGAAAAAGTAGTTATTTGCTATTCGTGTTTCGTGTGTTCTTACAATTTGATTATTTGGACAGGTTAATCGAGGGGGAGGGCAAACACTGCAGAAAAAACAGCGACATTATAAACGGAGCCTGCAATGTAGACGATAACAGTACGTAACTGATGGAAAAACACGTGTGTATATATATATATAAAAACCTAAATGTTAAAAATGCACTATGCACGTGCTTGAAAAAACATTACTTTAACATGAAAGTAGTCGACTGCCAGTTTAAACTATTATCACATCACTATAGTCGTTATGGAAGCCCTTTGACTCCCAATCTGATTTAGAGATTATGATCTACCGCTATCTAGCGGCCACGCGGCGCAGTACAGGTGAGTCTCGCTCCGCACGTCATACAACAACACGGAAGTAACGGCATAACAAACCGCACGAGTTCAGGTAGATTCTTTTGGGTGTATTCGTCTTTTATTAAACCTTGTAAATGCATCAATGTGAGCACTGAAGACAGAAACAGGGAAATCTTCTCGCATCTCGGTCTGTTAAAGCGGGATTTTTGAATGTATTTGTAAAATCTTTGTGGTCTCTTTGTGTTTTGTAGATGAGCTCCATGGAGAGATACTTACTCCAGAAAGTCATCGGTGAAGGATCTTTTGGTCGAGCTTTGTTAGTCCGGTGCACAAACAGTCTGGAGAAGTATGTAATCAAGGAAATCCAGCTGCCAAAGGTATGTACAAGAACATGTAGTGATGTACTGTGCATGCTGTAGCTGTATCCTCACCTGTGTGGTGGGACAGGTAGGCTAACTGGACTTAAATGGGATAATTCCAATGCAGCAAGAAATCATATTTCATATATCACAAATCATATTTGTGATAAAATATGAATTAAACATATATAAATGTTGGATTTGCGCCACCCTGTAAACTACTACTGCTGCAGAATATTTGAATTCAGACTACTATGTTAAAGCCTGGGGTCCGATATGGAAATGTTATTTGCTCTGTGCTGATAACCTACCAGATTGTTGCCTACACACAGACGTGGAGGCTGTTTGTTTTGCATAATGGAGAATGCATCCATGCTTGTATTTGCATTTTTATAGAATCAGCCCAAATTGGAGAATTGCAGGAGAGAAGCCATCCTGCTGTCCAGAATGAAACATCCTAATATTGTAGCCTTCAGGGAGGCATTTGAAGGTATTCACAAACCTAACTCTCTAATTACAAGACATACAGTCATTGTTGTTTGGGTTGTGGAACAGGCAGTGTGATTGTGTTTGTTTAGCTGATGACCTCCTGTGTATCGTCATGGAGTACTGCAGCGGAGGTGACCTGCTCCAGAGGATCCGGCTACAGAAAACTACACAGTTCTGTGTTGATGATGTAGGCTTCGACTTCCTGCAATTATTCTTCACATTTTATGCAACAGCGCTGTTCCCCTATTTAAATGTTGTTTCAATGAAATCTTTTGTCTTAAGATCTTGAAGTGGTTCGCTCAAATGTGTGCTGCTGCTCACCATATCCACGATAAACGGGTTTTGCACAGAGATCTAAAGTCCAAGGTACAGCACTCTATAAACATGGTAGTTTATACTTACAATGCATGTTAATAGATTTGGTTTTATGTCTACGAAAAGGTAGCATACATAGATACAGCAGACATTATGAAGTCACAAAGATTTTTCACTAGATTTTCTTTTGTGTTTGTTATCTGAGTCAGAACAAGAAGTCGATAATTTAGTTTATTGGCTGGATGCATGTTGATAAAATCTCATCATTGTGAGCGCTGTGGAGTGAAATGAACAATGATAAAATTGCTGATCGAGATAAAATCACAACATTATCTCCCACTTCTGCATAATATCACCATTTTGCCATGGCTGGCTGCTCTTATTTTTGCTTCATGTTAAGTCATCACTTCTCTTTCATTTCCTTGCCCAGAACATTTTCCTGACAGATAATGGGACAATCAAGCTCGGGGACTTTGGCTCAGCATGTATTCTGAACAGGTACAGGAAAAGGAAGGCAGCAATTTATAGTTTGTCTTTTTTAAAATCCATTCTCAATGCTTGATTTGCTGCTGTTACCTTTTATTTTTTTGTTATTGTGTTGCAGCTCAAAGGCATATGCTCGTACATATGTTGGGACTCCATATTATGTGGCTCCAGAAATCTGGGACAACAAGCCATACAACAATAAAAGGTATGTTACCACAATTGTTTGGCCTTTTCCTCTATTCTATATTGCATAAAATCAAATAAAATTAAATGAAAGCTCAAAGTGAAAATAGCATTTCAGTCTTCAGTGTTTGGTTGGCACAGCTATCATAAAGACAACCAGATTGCTTTCTGTTTACCTCAGAGCCCAGCAACTACCACTGTATTGGTAATTGCACGGGTTATTTCACAATCTACCATTTCCACTACCAGGGATAGAAGCTGCAAAGAAGTTATCTTGTGACTTTTTGGTAACTGAGGATAGAGAATGCTTCGCTTCGATAGCTATCAGGGAAAACAAAAATGCTATTCTCCAGGACACACTTCCTCTGTGTCGCAAATCAAACCTTCATTTTCCTGTGATCGTACCCAGGGGCCAACAGAAATGCACAGTGAAAATGGCAATCTAAAAATTGGTCATAGCAACAGCAAGTTTTTATTGGGTGAGGCAAAGAATGTATACCTCCAAATATTGAAGAACATAAAATAGCATATATATTTATACAGACAGTATGCAGTTTTGTATTTTTTTTGCATTAAGGAAGACCATACACATCACACATTTATTTTTATTCTGCATGTCTATAATCAGGGTTTCCACAGATCCTTAAAAAGTCTTAAATGACATTTCATTAATTAATCTAAAATTAAGGCCTTTATTAGTGTTAAAATGTCTTAAAGACTTTTTTCAGAAGTCATGAAAATGTTTGTGACATGAAAAGTCTATGAAACCTTTTTTCTTACGTTGCATTTTAAAATCTAAAAATGATTGGTAACATATATCTCCATATAATTTCTAAAATTTATTTATATATTTTTTAAAATAGTTTGGCAAATGCCTCTAACATTAAGATCAGTCAGGTCAGGGCAGGACATAATGTTATTTATGTGCAGAAAAAATACATTCATAATCCCCCTGGTGAGAAATTAGCCTTATAGAGGGACAAGAAACAGACCAGAGGTACCCAGGAACAGGATAAAAATCGTCAGAAAAAATATATATAACACATCTGTGTAGAGTGTGTTATCCTGTTAAATGTTGTTCAAAATCCACCTTAAAAGTGTTTCAATTGTCTTAAATTAGTCAAAATTAGTCAAGCTCATTTCTCCTAACCTAATACTGTCTATTTTGCATTACACTTACTCTTACTTGTTGGCAAAATTTACAGCTGTAGATTAACTTAATTTACTCTACTAACCATAATTCTACAAAAAAAAAAAACACCTCTGCATGAGACTACATAAATGCTGCTTACCTTTATACTCAACCTGTTGACCAATGTTAGTTATTACCTTGCAAAGGTAGGCCGTCATTGTCCAAACAGACAACAGGCAGACCATCTAACTACAGAAGAATCACATGATCTCTCCTCAATTTCCACATTTGTTTAGAGTTTTCCTTCCAGGCTTTAATTTGCATCAGCAGAGCATGTGAACACAATAGTTTTCGTCATCCAGTCTTAGATGTTGGAGTGTCAATAAATGCAGCAACAATGAAGAGTTTTCAAAACGGTCTTTGTTCTCAGCTCAGCAGTGATTATGTAACTCATGCGTGGGTTAACCAGTCTTGTATCTTTGTGACGGTGCCAGTACATGACGAATGTCTGGGGTGGATGAATAACCATCTCTATGTTTATGTGTTCTGCAGTGATGTGTGGTCTCTGGGCTGCGTTCTCTATGAGCTCTGCACCCTGCGACACCCGGTACTTTCCCTCCCTCTTTCAGCTTGTTCCTTGGGTTTTACTATGGTCCTCTCTCCAGATACTGCCAGTAAATCATTGTTATAAAATACTTCTGCTGTCATCTTGCTGCACAGTGATATGCTGCAAAGCATTGTTGTGCAATGAGGGCCCAGTATCTTCAGCTGAGTTAGATTTTCTGCTGTGTATTTTCTATAGCTCAGATGTTGCGGTGTGGTTTGTTTTCCCAAAGATCCTCACACCTCTCTTTTATGTCCAGTTCCAGGCATCCAGCTGGAAAAGCCTGATTCTTAAGGTTTGTCGGGGTGCATATCCTCCTCCCCCCAGTCACCTGCCCTACGAGCTGCAGTATTTGATCAAGCAGATGTTTAAGACAAACCCAAAAGACAGGCCGTCCCTGCACAGTATCCTGACCTCTCACCGGGTTTCCAGACTTCTGCGTACACATCTGCCTTCCCAGGTACAGACACAGTTGCCACCTGTTCATTTTAGCTTTAGCGAGTGCAGTTGTGCTTCCTGCACAGTGACAGTTACTCCCATCACCCGGTTCATCCGTCAGTTCAACATAATGTCACAACAGGGTGTCAAAGTGAGAATTTAAACTCTTACACAATTTCCCCAGCTGTGCTGACCCTATGTGGAATCTGACCTTTGACAAGCTGCTGTTAGTTCAGATGGCCGCACAGTTCATGTTACGTGTTTGATTTACTGCAGTGCTTTGAATATTTTACAGGCGCTGGAGACGCAGGAACTGGGAAGGCGTACGGGTCGATGGAATAGAGAAGAGGGAAGGAAGGTGGCTAATCTTCTGGGAGAGAAGAGTTTAATAAAAACGTCAACTTTTGAAGGTAGAGTCCAAGTTAAAGTTAAGAATCCCATCATGAAAAAAGGATATACTGAGAATTATGTGAAGACTGGTGGGAGCATACATGTGGTTGTCAATGAAAAAACAGCACTGCCATATATGTGTTAAACTAGATAAAACACAATTAAGGTCTGGGTCATCCGGACAGAATTCAGCTATACCTTAACCTAACTCAGCCACACACAAAACACAGGAAAAGTATCATCTGAGTTCTTTCTGTAATACTTTCGGATAAATTATTTAACCCTTTGAAACCTCAGCACATTGGCTTGATTTCTTTCAAAAACATGGGAAGACGTCAATGAGAATCAAAAAAGAAATGACCCAAGAATAAGCATGAAATCTGTAAAAAAAAAAAAAAAGTACAAGAAAATTACCTGAAAATTAGTATAAAATAAAATAAAATAATGACCTCAGAAAGCTACTCAAAAATATAATAATGCTGTAACATGATTAAAAATATGTAATTATGATAATTAGCCATAAATATATTTTTCCCCCAACTTCCACAATCCACTAACTTGTTGAAATCTGTGGAACATTTTTTACTAAGCTGCTAGTTGGCATTTTCCCCATGTTTTCAATAGAAATCACACCAATTTGCTCAGGGCTCAAAGGTTTAAGTACTTGTGAAAGGCCTCTGAAAGCCACACAAGAAAAATGATGTTGCTCCAGGTTTCAAAAGGTTAATGAAAAGCAGAGAAAGGTAAAGGAAGGATGATTATCCCTCACAGCAAAATTTAAAACGAGCAGTCCATTCCTGTTGCAACTATTATCATGAGCCCCTCTTTGTTGCTCTGCTAGAATATCGCTTGAAGCAAGAGAAGTTCCTGAATCTTATTATTGTTTGCTTTTTTTCTCTCTCCTTGCTCTTTGGGATTTTGTTCATGCACTGTCTATGGAAAAAAATGCCTTTCCTTCAGGATCCTCTTAAATACAACAAAAAAGTAATCCAAAGTAATCCTTTCTTTACCTCAGGTGTGGAGTTTCCTGAAGCCCACAGTGAAAGCAGAGAGGCAGGTCCTCCAAAGAAGTGGGCCGCCGAGCCATCAGACACTGTGCTGCAGGTGTTAGCCAGTGCTAGCCTCATCTCATCTGACAGCATGGCATCAACCAGCCAGAGCCTCACAGGATCTACACATGGAAGTATGAAAGCAATTGTCGTGTTTTCACTTCCTTGTTTGTACAAAATTCTGATTTTAGAGAATGAAATGCATCATCAGAGTGTATCAGCTTCTCCGCTGTTTATCCAGGTGTGTTAGAGGAGCCAAACGACAGCAGGCCAAGGAGACGATGGGACAGGGATCCTCCTGAAAGGCTTTTGAGTCTGTTGGAGAAAGCTCGACTGAACAGAGCCTTCAGCACCTTCATAATACACACTGGAGGTCTGTTGATATCTCAATACATGTTATTTTAAGTTCCATTGCCTTATCACACTCAAAGCTTATGTGATTTTTTTTGTCGCTTCACTCTTTACAGCAGTGTGTCATATGTCAGTGTGGTGAGTGATATAAACAGTCCTCTGATTTCATTTACAGGTGAGGACCCTCTGATGGGACCCCTCTCCCAGCCACAGGGTGACGACACTGACGGTCCTGAGCCTGAAGTGACCGTAGATGAGGAGCGTCTGCAGCCTCGCTCTGATGATGAGGACACGTAAGTAACCCCAACTTATCTATTCTACATCAGCAGAACAAAAAAGGAAATATCTTGTAGGCCTCTGGTTTGATTTCGACATTGTCGTGAGTGACATCCATAATGGAGTAATTTTTGCATGGAATAGCATCTAATGCACAAATCTTGTAAAGACGCTAATGACTAATGTGTTGGTCATGGTAAAATGTGTATGGGGAGAAAAAATATTTTATATTTTATCAAATAACTGCTTTGTAACCAACTTTTTCAAATTCTAACACACTACATGTAAGAGCCACAACGTGGGAATATAAGTCATATATAAGCTAAAATTCATTCATTTTCAGACATTGTATAAAATATAGTTTTTATATAAAAATGTACAAAGACAAAAATGCATGCATGTTAAATTTTAATATGATGCTCCCTTAATGTTGTTAACTGATGTAATGTGCAGTGCAGTTCAGCAGAAAGCCACATGAGGCACAGGAGCACATAGTTATTCTGCTGTGTTACTGAGTGTAATTTAAACTTTTTTCAGCACAGGTTTTAAACTGGATTTACATCTCCTGTCATTTGCGTCAGACTGTTACTAAAGTTACTGTGCCTGCATCTTATGAGTGGCTTATTTTGAAACCCAGAAGGAATGCTGCTGCACTAAATGCAAAGCAAATTATTAAAAAAAACCCCAAAAAAACAGATATCAAAGCACCTGGAAAAATAAATATTGTTAACATTAAAATTACATAGGATAAAACGTATAAAGAGAGGGTTGCATGAATCTGTGTTAGATATCTGTTGAATTTGTAATGCAACCTCTTATGTAAAAAATGCATATAATAATATAGAAAAAAATAGAAATAGTATAGAAAATAAAAATAGAAAAAAAGTTCAAATATACTGCTTCTCCTCTCTTCACAGAGACTTTGAGGAAGAACTTCCATGTGACTGGATGAGTGAAGTTGAGAAAATGTTTTCGGACCACTAAAGCCTCATTTCCTCTGAGTCTAAACTATTGCAGAGCTGTCGTTGATGTTTACGTTCACTAAAGACAAACACGTTTTGCCAAAATGTTTTCACTTCAAGTGAACAAAATGAGGTCTTGAACTTTTAAATAAGGACCAATTTTTATAGCAGGTTCTGTTTAAGTTTACAAAAACTAAGATGAGCTCAGACAGCAGCATAGAGACAGTATGTTTTCTATACTGTATGTTTTAAGCCTTGCATAGATTCTTGTGATTTTGATCACATTTCTTCAACAAAACACTATGTTTGAACTGAGTATTCTTCAACTTGTTGTCATAGAAGCTTTTTTTTTTTTACATAAAGACGTTTGTGTCTGCGCTCTGTCTCTCATTTGATTTGAACATCTGCTGTGTACTATTCAGTGATAACATTCCCAGTAGGTTGAGGCCGTCTGGAAGCTCCTGTTTAGCTTGTCGGGGAAGCAGGAAATATTAGATTCAGAGCAGCTGGGTCTCTGTGGGGTCACACCGTTTTTGAGCCTGCCTGCACCTTTTGATATCCGTTTCCTCTGCAATATCAAAAGTAGACTAAACATGTTCAGTCATTGGTATTCTTTGTCTTTTATTCTCTCAGCCAGACACTAACAGCCCATACATCTGGATCCTTGAGCTGTTGTGTTATTTTTAATTTGCTGTGACCACAGTGGTGCAGACACTCAGAGCAATGGCTGCTGGTCTTTCCTACAGTAGGTGTTAATCATGTACCACTAGGTGGAGTTAAAATCACTGATGTGAACCTTTTGCAGTGGGGAGGAGTGAGAAAAGTTGCATTCTGGTTCAGATATATTTGAGCCTTTGTTGAAATCCTTTTGATATTAATAATAAACTGTATTTAAGGAACTATGTTCTTGGTTATTGGCACTCTGAAAAGCATAAATATATTTAATATAAGGGCTGTCACTCTCTTTGTTTTGCCAAATTAAAAGCTCTACAATGTGGAGTAGAAGCGGACAACAGCTTAACCACATGTTTGGCAACAGTCAAACAAAAACCAAGCCTCGCCCTTGACAGTTTAGGCTCAGCAGGATATAGATACTACAAACCATTGAGTCAACAAAACCATAATGGTGCTGATTCACCAACAGTCACACTAGGGATGGATTATCCTGCTTCCAAAGTTTCTCCAGTGACTGAAGCCTCCCATTGGCCGTCCAGAGGACTCTGCTATATGAGAAGGGTTTTTTTTCCAGATATCTGTCCACAATGTATTTATTGAGGAAGCTCGGGGCTGTAGCTTGCCCCTTATCTTGAAACCACACTGAATCCCCTTCGAGGGCTCATACTGCAGCCCCCTGCTTTTTCATTCCCACTCCATTTCCCCTTGTACCTCCAAACATGTCCATGTTCAGCAAGGATACAGATAAACTGCTGAGGCATAGCTGAGCTACAACACCACCATGCTGTGTGTCCTGTAGATAGGAGGGTCTCCATCCGTGTCCATGACGAGCGAGACCACAGCTATATAGGGTACTCGAATGGAATAATTAGGATTTTGTTATTAAGGCCAATAATCAAGTTTTTTTTTATTTGTTTAACCTCAGTGTTTTTTGTATGACAGGATATAATCTTGACTATCACAGGTGTGCTTTTGCTTTCAGTTGTCTCCTTCCTCACAGAAGAATAATATCTCTTTAGAAGTCCCCTGCACCAACTTTGCCACCCTTTTGAATGGAGGACGTGATGATGTTTATGAAAATGTGGGTAAAGTGAATTCAGAGATTTGTTTCAAAACACATTCTAAATGTTGGAAACTGATTGTTGAAAACATGTTACAACGACCCTTTACTATATAGTACTGAATTGTGGAGTTAGACGGTTGACTGTTTTTTCACCATTTTCCTGTTTTAAGATTTTTTGGGTGGGCCTAAAACCATAGCTCGATGATGCAATGGAGCTATACTCAGCATAACCCCGCCCCTGACAATGTAGCAGTATAGAAATGGTGAGCATCATTAGCATAGTCCCGTGATTGGGCGTGGCCTCTGCTCCTCCAGCAGACACGCCCCCAGCATTTCAGGTCAGAGAATAATGTGCACTTTTTCATGATTTTGAGACCTTCTTTTACATACTTAAAGACTTAAAAAAAACTAAACTTAAATTAAAACTAAATTAAACTAAAAAAAAAAAAGCCATTTTCATATCAGTCCAGAAATTTTACTCTACCTGTGACACTATGTTGAAGTTTTAAAAAGCAGCACCATCAAATTTACAAAATAAGTCTGTCTCACATAATCGCATAAAAAATCTAACAAATTAAAAAAACTAAACATTTTGTTCAATTTTTTGATTTGCATGACAATGTGCCGGTGATTCTATTATTTAGCCCACATCGTTTAATTGCTGTGTCAATGTTTCAAGACCTGGCTTGGAAAAAAAAAAATCCTGACTGAACAGTTTTATGAAGTTGTACTAGAGAATATAGAGTCGAACAAGCACATGAACAGGGGCTTCCTCTTGCAGGAAGGATGCAAAGTCGTGGCTGTTGTATCTCAGTGGCTATAAATGATTCAAAAAATGAAATTTCTCTTTGAATGAATTGCTCATCTGTACAGCACTCCTACACTGTGTTAAGAGTGGGGTTGAAAGTGGAATAATGATACCTCTGTGAAGTCACTGTAGTGTTTTTGTTGACAAGTGCAAGCAAACCACAATGCCCTGGTTTTTAAGCCTCGCGTGCAAGCTGAGCAGCTCACATGGGACAAATCAGTGGAACTAAGGGCACGTGTGGTGATGGCGTTTCCTCTCTCTTTTCTCTGTTCAACTAACCTCGATATCTGACTCATTTCAAAACACGCTACATCCTGTATTTCTGAGTCATAGTGTGGATGAATCTCTAGCCACTGGTCAGACATTTAATCTGAAGTGCTTCACTGATTTTCTTTCTCCTTGTCTTGGTGACCTGAAAGCACACAATCAAGTAGCTTCCTCTCTTATCAAATGATGCACAAAAGACCTTTCATTTTGTCTTTTTGGGAGATTGTCTGCACACCTCGACCCGCACCTTCTGTGCCCCTTGATGAAATATTGACGCTTGTTATCTGTGACAATCTCTGTTCCCCTTTTGTCCGCCTGTCGCAGTACCTGTTTTTGTGGCCTGCTGTAAGTGCCCCTAGCTTCACACAGGAAGAGCGCTGCAGATGCAAGATGACCCAGTGATCTCTGTCTGGCTACCAGTGCTTAGAAAGGCATTTTCTACCAAAGTCCTTTTTCACTTTGTTATTCAGAGCCAACCGAGGGAATCTTGGTGTTCACATTTCTACTGTGTGTGTGTGTGTGTGTGTGTGTGTGTGTGTGTGTGTTCTACTGTTCAGCTGCTTTAGTTTTTGTACTGTATGTGTGTTTTTAGTAGACAATTATAGCCTCGGGGTATCAATCACTGGGTGAGGGAAACAATGAAACCTGCAACCATGACTCACCCAGTAAATAGAAGTGCTGTTTATTCTTCACAGGGAGCAGCACTTCCTGTTAATAACAAAGCACTTAGGAGCTGCAGTTGGGAGTCTCTTTGCAACTATAAATATGGGAACTGTCATTGTTGTGATTATTTCAAGCCCTTTGCACTGACCCTCCATTGTTTCCCACCAGTGCTCTGTTTCAGACAATAGATAAGCAAGGTCTGTCGTGGAGTTCCACAGTTCATCGGCCGCTCAAAGTAAAAAGGTCAGGAACAGTTAAATTTGGACCCCATGTTATATGAAGTGGGACACTGCCGGCACTGTGGAGATTATCAGACCATTTGCAGTTTTAAACACTGCTATTGTTAGTGACTCATGCCTGTTGACTACTGATGGGCTGGAGCACTTTAAAGCAGGGTCACAGGCTCCTCTGGCCTGGGCCTTTGTCATCCTTCCTCTGAGCCAATAATAGGTCAATAACAGACTTATGACAGTCTTCAAAAGGTTTCCTCTTGAAGTGTAGATGCAGGGTACTGAAATCAGCTGCTTTCCAATTTTTTTAATTGAGTAAGTAAATTGCTCCATTGAAGGAGGAGTGTGTAGAATTGCAGATCGCGACTAGCTGAAAAAACTAGCAAAAACAAAGAATAAAGCAATTTCACATTACAAATCTCCAGCACAGTTCATCTGTTGCAGACAGGCTGCTAGTCCACCATCTGCTAATGTGTGCTCACTTTTTTCCTTTAAAAAAGAGAGTTCTCTTTCTCTCCATAATAAACAGGCCCTTTGTTTAAAACCAGTTTAAAACACTATATAAAGTAGTTTCACATTATAAAATCAGTGTTTTTCCAACAGCTGATAACTGTAGCCAAAGCAAAAATGTGAATGGCCCCTATCTTTAGTTTTAGTTTTAGTTTAGTTTTAGTTTAGTTTATTCAGTCATGACAACACCAAATATTGTACACAGTATTGACATTTCACACAAAATCACAAAATCATTAACTCAAGAATCATGTGTTGAAAATTGACTGAAAAGGCATAGGCAGAAGCAGACTGCTTATTAAAGCCTATCCTATATTATCAACTTTTTGGTCCACCAACCTCCAGAAAAACAAAGAAGACACAACAACAGATAATTAATCACACTTATAAGCTTCAAAAATAGCTTTACAAACCATTTTCTTAAAAACCAAAAAAGAATGACATGTTTTTAAATTTATGTCGGCATCATTCCAGAATTTAACGCCTATAATGGAGACACATCTTCTTTTCATACCTTTTTTAGCTTTTTGTACAGTAAACTTGTAAACACCTCTAAGATTATAAGGACTGTCCTGAATTGAAAAGAACCTCTGTATTGAGTCAGGGAGCATTTTTGATTTTGCTCTGAACATAATTTGCATTATTTTATAATAAAACGGATCATTAAATTTCATAACATGAGAATTTAGAAAAAGTATTTCTGTGTGTGCATAATAGTCAGCATTGCAATTTTACAATTGAATTTATGGTGGTTTTAAAGGTGGATCCCCACAATTCCACACAGTAAGACATATAGGGAACAATCAATGAGTAATAGATCAAATGCAAAGCCTTGGAATTCAACACATTTCTGGATTTATATAGGATTGCAAGTGATTTTGAGATTTTCCCTTTAATATACTCAATGTGTTGTTTCCATGTTAGCTTTTGATCAATGACAACCCCAAGGAATTTAGTCTCAGAGACTCTTTCAATGTCAATATTACAGATTTTTAATTTAACATTACAGTCACTTTCATTTGGATTCCCAAATACCATACATTTTGTTTTCTTAATATTTAAGGATAATTTGTTGACATCAAACCAAGTCTTGAGATTTTCCAGCTCCATTTCTACACAACACAAAAGTTCCTTTAAATTCTTACCCGAACAAAACAGATTGGTATCATCTGCAAATATTACATATCTAAAAAAATCAGTTACATTGCAGATGTCATTGATATAAAGAATGAACAGTATTGGACCAATCACTGATCCTTGTGGTACACCACATGTAATCTTTCTCAGTGCTGACATAGTATCATTAATTTGTACACACTGGTGTCTATTACCTAAATAGCTTTCCAGCCAAGAATGAACAACCCCTCGTATTCCATACATCTCTAGTTTCTTCAATAACTGTCCGTGATCTATGGTGTCAAACGCCTTCTGCAGATCAATATACAGACCAATAGAACACTCACCATTTTCATTTGCATTTGCTATTTCTTCTACCATTTGCATTACTGCAAAGGCAGTAGTTCGACCATCTCAAACCAGTGTTTGGTTTGTGCATTCTGGGCTACTATAGAAACATGGTGGTGCATGGAGAAGACTTTAGGTGGAACATTTAGGTATAAATGGCTCATTCTAAGTTAAAGAAAATGTGAGGATTCCCATTTTCTGGTTATTATACACTAAACAAAACATATGTATTGTATTTCATTTCTGCCAATACATCCCTCTAAATCATACACAGTGGACCTCTACAGTGTATTTACATGTGATATGTGGTTGTTTCTTTTTGTTTTAAGCTGGCGTATAGAACTAGGCTGGGATTTATTTACCATGAGATACTGTACTTACAGTTTATCAAGTGATATCTGAGCATTACTGCAGCCAATGTCACATTGTCAGTGGAAGCTGCAGAGTAAAATGTTGTAGATGAGTGCACCTCTGAGAAAGGCTGGGTTGAACTTCATTACTTTAAAATGAGATTCAAACTCTTTGACTTGTAGTTTCATGTTTTCTCTTTGCTTTCTTATCACGTCACTGATCTATGCACAGATCTAAACATGCACCATATGTCATACACAGTCTTTCACCACCCTACACTTTAACTGGTCCTCGACTTTAACAGTGACACACCTCACTTTCTCCATTTAATCGCTGGCAATATGTGGCAAGCAACCGCCTGCATGGAGACTTTTGAAATCAGTTTGATTTGTGGCACTGGCTGCACAAATTTGATACAGAGAAACTCCTGCAATAAACACGCCCACAATGAAAATGTGTACAGTATAGCTTTGCTCTTTAGTTATAAAAATAATAGCAGCAATCACAGAAATTTAAACACAGGTTCATTCAAACTGCTGGATACGCATCGCATGAACTGCAGTGGCCCAGGCCCCAGCATGAAACAAATCTTTCAGTCTTGTGATTCTGCTTGTGTGGAGGCACAGTTTGCATTTATCTCAATGATCTAAAACAGTGCATTTACACTGCACAGGTTCAAACAGGAAAGAATGATGAGTTAATGGTTAATATCTTTATCAGTCATGCTAACTGAACTTTCCGAACACACAAAAGGACAGTTTGCATCACTGGAAATGTTTCACACAGTGATGACCAGAGAGTAAATTGTTTTGTGTGGCGTGTGCTGAAACTTGGGGTTTTTGAGATGTGCTGTACCATACTAATGATGTTTCATTTTAGCCCATTTACTAAATAACTACCATCAGTAATTTTTCAAACAATGCTCTAGTGTTTCAAATTTTTTAACGTATTTTTTCAGGGCAACCATCCACTTTCATTCATTTCCACAGCGCTTTTAATATTACATTATTGTTGTGAGGTAACTAAGAATGAACTGTAATGTATTATGCAACTCAAGTGGCAGAATTTTATAATTTGCAGCAATGCAAAGAAATGATTTATATTGGTAAATGATTTTTTTTTTTAATGTGCAAAAATTTCTCAAATTTATCCCATAAACCTTGAATGTGGTATTAATGGAAAACAAGTGAAATAGTACAATAACATTAGGATGATCAGACATCACTTGGCTCTTTTCCTGGATGTTACCAGTGGAATTATCTTGGTCTTGGTTATCGGTTTGTTAAATGGCTCTAAGTGAGGGGGGGTTGGGAGTGATGGAGATAACCTCAAGGGTATCAATGAGCCATGTCCTTCACACTCTTGGGCCACAATGTCAATAAATTAGGTGTCTGTGGTGGAGCATCAAAGGATGTGAAGGTTGTATTTTAAGCATGTCATCTTTACGTTTGACCAAACTTTCTTCCTCTTTTGGGGGATATGAAACCCTGTTCAAAAACGGGAACTGAATCAGTGAACAATACATATGGTTAAATCTTGGTAAGAGCTGTGGCTTGTAGACAACAGTGGGTTGAGTAGATGAGGACATTACCTTGTTGGGGAATTAAAGAGTGATTTTCTGTGGTTGAAGGAGACAGAAATCTGCTGAGGAGGAGAGGGAAAGTTTTGTGTGGTCTGAGAGGCTCCGTGGAAATTCCTCATGGTGAACATGCTGACCTCAAAGATGACCTGTAAGTGTCATCTTTTATGTGTGGCTGTGCTGTGGAGTGTGTTATGTGCATTTGTTTATGAGTCTGTATCGCAGCATTAGCAGCTATCACTAATTCTGCTCAGTGTGCTTAGTGGAGCCGCTGTGTAAAAGTTGATGGGTGTATTCATGGCTTCTGTAAAGGTTTAGCTTAGCAGCTCTTTACCTACTGTGCAGTTCAGTTGAAATTTGAGGTATTTGTTTTCACCTACTCACAGCTACAGCAGTTAGGCTTCAGCAATGCTCAGAAGGTTGCAGTAACAGCCAACATGTAATAGATAGATAGTATTCTTTTAAAATGTGACAATGTGCCCCTTTTGAAAACAAGTTATTGAAATAACTGCTTAATTCTTTTTTTCAAAGGAAGTTTACAAACTAATTAATTAGTGACTGATTGACTAATCAAGTGCTAATATTTTTTCATGTTATTAAACAAAAGAATTTCAAATTTATAAAAAAACAATACAAATTTTTTAGTTCAACTGCAGAAACTTTTGAATTTAATGATATGATGTTATACATTGCAGTTTACTGCATAAAAATAATACATTTTCTAAAGTAGATTTTGCATCATTTTTGTCAGTTTTGATATTATCATTTGCTGTAGGGCAAATAGCTGCTGTGGGGTCTGACCCAGTGACCTTTTCTTTCTCACATGTCGCACCAGTGTCCTTTCTGGTCAGAAGCTGTAGCTACTGGGAAAAGATTAATGTGTACTTATTGACAACTTAGACATTGTTTAAATTCCCAGGACTTTCCAGAGAAAGGACTCCTAGCCAAGGGTGGCCCAACCTGTCCTATCAAGTAAAACACACCTAAACATTTTTCCCCCCTGTTTTTTCCAACTGTCATGTTCAGTCACACTGAAATACTTGAATTGAAAGACAGGCAGATTAGATCTAATGTTGTATTTCTGTACTAGGGAAGACACAGCCTGCGGTTTACAGTGCTGTGATAGATAGGTGTGTTTCCAGGAAATGTGAGGTGAACCCACACAGCTCACACTAACCGTTAGTGTTTATGGGAATTCCCAGCTGGATTCACATAATGGATTAAAGGTTCAGTGTGTAGGATTTAGGGTGATATATTGGCAGAAATGGAATATAATAAGTATATCTTCTTTTGTTCTTAATCTCCTGGAAATAAAAATAATTGAGTTTTTGTTACCATAGAATGAGCCGTTTATATCTACAGGGAGCAGGTCCTTGTCCATGGAGTTCGCCATGTTGCACCACCATATTTCTACAGTAATCCAAAATGGACAAACCAAACCCAGGACATTTTCGTTTTTGCTTCAGTCACCGTAGCTAGCAGCTCCTTTGTGACAAGCTGAACAGCGTTATAAAAACACTGATTTTTAATGTGATACTGCTTTATTCAGTGTTGATACTGGTTTACATCACCTTGTGTGGTGTTTTTGAGAGAAAGAGACCTTTCCAGATATATTAGTTCCCAGTAAAAACCTCCTTAACATCTGGATTTAAAGTTATCACAGAAAAAATGTGAGCACACATAGGCAGGTGCTGAACAGGCTGAACAGCATTGGAGAAACATTTATTTATGAAGGGAAACTACTTTTTTCAGTGGTTTGTTTATTTGTTTTTTGTTTTTTCTTCTTTTTTTTTTTACCAATTTTAATTGCCTGTTTGTTTTTGAGAGAAAGTGACATCCGAGCACCCAGTAAAAACCTTCTGAACACTAAAAATATATGAATCCTTGGTGGGAGCTCATGCTTGGCGCATGGGAGAAGTTTCAGCTGGTTGTAATCTACAGTCCTCACTGCTAGATGTCACTAATCTTAATAATCCCACATACTGCTCTTTTAAATCCAACATATTAACCCTCCTGCCTCCAAGTCCATTTAATATATAGGTTAATGTGTGTATTTATTCATTCAAACCTTTATTTTAGATTTGCAGACTCAGTTTAGGGAGACCCTTTTCAATGGTGTTGAGCATGAACAAACATTTAAGACCATGCTGGGACTTGAGACTTCTCGGATCGTAACAAAACTACAGGTATATTTCTGGAGAATTTCAGCATTTGTAATGACATCTTCATGCCCACACACACATTGACACACACATAGAAAGTAAAAGAGGGTTATCACCAGAATCTCCTTTTATTTGTTATTGATTAAAAAAAACACCCCAGGCATGGCTTTTCTCATTTTGAGCCACAGAGCCGTCACTTCCATGAATCACCGCCTGTCAGTTCTTCGCAATTTCACGTGAAGTTCTTGGCTCCTATATCAATGTCACACGTTCCAACCACCATTTTCAGGCACAAACAGGCTCTGAATTCTGGCCTCAAGGTAAAAACGCATCCGGTTGATAAAGAAAGGAGCAATGATGGGCACTGTTTGCACACACTCTGTCAAATGTAGTTGAAATGTCCCACTTTCATTTCCTGTCTGTTTTGCTCAGCTATTAGACCAGTTTGAGCTTCCCTGTTCTTAACAGGCTGGGCACTTGCATGCTGCATGCATGTTTTCTGTAAACACCACGGTGCCCTGATGATGGGAGTGTTTTATCAACATTTTAATTATGCTTTCTGTTTCATTCTTAAGATGTTATGCAACAAAGAGCTGAGCTGGTCAAATAACTCCCCAGGCATTGATAAGGACTGTTTATGGTCTAAGGCAACAGGGAGTTAAGGAGGATTACGTGTGACTGGTCGGCGCAGTTATTTAGCCTAACTCCTCCTTGCAGACACTGAGTCTATTCCACTGCTGCTTATTAGTTCAGTGCTGCCTCTGATTTTAGAATAAGTGAGCTGTTTGTGCCAGCACAAGCCCAACAAGCTTCTTTTTTTTGTCAAACCACATCCTGACAAATTGTTGCTTAATGCAATGTTCCGTCTCCCGCATTGTGTGTTTTTATTGCTTCCCCCTTCATAGTCTGCAAAGTTGTCTTGCAAACAGGTAATCTGCCCCCCTAAAGGGTGACAAACATTTTACAGAACAATTATAATATCTTTTCCCCAAAACCAAGATGGGACTGTAAATACCAGAGATGCAGAATGTGATTCTGGTGTGACTGTGGGAAAATGATGATATCTAGATGGGCACGGCACATATCAGGCTAATAACAGCCATTTCCTCCTAAATTTATCCTGTGCGCCATGCAGGGAAAATGGTTAATTACCCTTTGCAGAGACCCCCTTTTCCCCAGATCCATTTAGTGGGACAGGCGCTTCCGTTGTCATGTGATCCAGAGCTTTGGAGTGAATCTGAGGACAAAGACCTCACCGAATATCACCCCCTGCCCAGCTAAGCCTTGTCTTTCCCAAAAGCACTAACATACCGAGGTCCCCTTTAGTGCCCCAGCAGAAATTACTCCTGACACGTGTTCTCAACACGCCAGAGGATCTCCAGCCAGTTGGGACTGACAGAACTTCAAAGTGGCCATTAAAGGGTTCATTGGAGGAAACATGCTGGATGCACCACAGGGGAATAGGAACCTAAACCTTTAAGTTAAAGGCTGGATACAGACTTGTTTTTGTCCCACCTGGAGGATGGTACTGACTGTGACAAAGACAGCTACTCAGCCTCTTGTTTTGTCTGACTTTGGAAGATTATTTATAAGCCATTTAAGCCATTATTTATACAAAATATTGCTAAAGGCTGATATGTGCAAGCATCTTTGAATGTCATAATTTTAGACATAATTATTTACTTGTTTCATTTCATTTTATTTTCCTCGAATCACTCGCACCATGACATTTCACATATCCTCGGCCCCTTTTGTACTGTACAAGAGCACTTTGATGACGCTCCCATCTGAAATTACCAGAGCAACATAGAACAGAGTGTATGTGATGACAAGCAGCGTGGCGTCTGTGTTTTCTCACCCTGCAGCCTGCTGGGAAGGAGAGGTCAGGCTGATTAGATAACTGGTGTGTATGCAGAGGAGCCTGCTGGGCTCATGTGAGGGGCTCCTATCCCTGATACAGAGAGCTTATACAACCATAAGACTAAAATGTATACACAATGCCAAGTCCTTGACATTAAGCAACAAGCTCTTTTTTAAAATGGGAACCATTAAGAAACTCCTCTAGGTTACATCAGTCATTGTAAGAGGAAGGTACTTTGTTTTGTGAGATGTGGAAATATTTACCAAAAACTGTATTTACTGACTTTTAGTGTAGATAATCAATGTATTTACAAATCTTAATTACATTTCAGCTGTGATTTCCTTTGTATCTCTCTGTCCTTGCCCTGACCTTTGATCCAGATCAGCCAGGAACACCTGATGGTCAGATAAGAGCTATAAAAGCTGAATACACACCAGCTGACTCAATGATGCAGTTTAACATAAAGATTAAACAATGAAATGAGTCATCAAGATGTCAGAGGAGTCCTGAACACATTCTAATTCATGATGCTCAGTAAGCATGTGGCCAAGTTGCAGCTATACTTACATGAGGATGCCACTTTAAGACGTCCAGATGACATGCCTCAGAGTCAAATTGTACGTGTTTGTTTTCATAACAGCCCGGGTCCTTAACCCCGTCCGTGACTTACTCACATGGCTTCAGCGCTAGAGTTATAGGTGGAGTATGAATAAAGTGCCGCCGACTGACCTTCAGGCTATGTCAATAAAGTTAGAGCACCATGTGCTTTGTGTTATTCACTCTCACGCTGTGTTGACTCCTCCGTATCACTTGTAAATTTGTCTGCAGCAGGATATACATCATACATCTGCTTGTCTATCAAACTAAAAAACAGGACTCATTATTTTTTTTCATTTAAATTTGACTTTGATGTGTTTTTATACACAATTGTGCCACGTCACTGGTAATTATCTGCTGATTAAAGACATCCTGATTCATTGTGTAGCTGTACTGACTGTTCTGTTGCAGAGGACCAGCCTCATCAGTAGTGATATTAAAAAAACATGTCCTTGTGGAGGAGGAAAACAAAATGTTACAGGATGATAAAATTCCTATCTAGGTTAAGTTAAACATCAGAGACTCCTTTCTCGTACCAACTGATCCGCTCACTGCATCATCATCATTATGGCAGTCAGCCCAATTATTCTGTTCTTGACCTGGTGGTTCTTACACCACATTTACATACGCATTTATGAAATATTTGCCTGAAAATATGAGAAGTCAGTTTCCATGAATAAAGACTTCCTCTCCTTCACCACTGGTTGCCACACAGGAAGCAGGCACTCCCCAGTAGGAGTCAGACACAATCACACATCTTTCAAATGTTCTTCTTCCACTTCTTTACCCCCTTATTTACATGCAAAACACACATTAAAGAAAAGGTTTAGCATTTACATAGGGAAACTAGTATGCTATAGTGTGCTCAACCTGCTATGCTACAGTCATTATCTGAGTTGTGCAAACTGTAAATCTGGGTTTATGAGGTTTAATGTTGTAAATAAACAGGTATTGTACTGACATATTCCAGTGTCAAAGGGTAGCTTTCATTTAAATGACAAAATGTTTCAGGTGCAATTGTTTGTTTTAGACAGTACATGACTTTTATTCATTACTGTGGCATGAGTGCAGTATGTGAAATTCTGTGTCAGTGCATTTAATGGTCAATAAAGACAAAACGTCTACAATGAAATTGTGCCAGAACAAAAAAAGGCACTTCTGTGACCTATTTGCAATTCACATATTTAAAAAAAAAACTATGTACAATACAATCTATAGCTTGATATAACTTTAAGTTAATTTAATTAGATTACTATTCTAGTTAGCACCACAACTTACCACGGACATGTACAAATATACAGGCACATGTAGCATTCAATAACATAATAGCATGTCCTGCTGTTCAGAGAGACTTCCAGGTCACTTGCAGAGTAATTGTGCTTAACACAATTACAAAATATTCCACAGGAAAGGGGAAATTAGTAAGTGGTAATAAAAAATCCGCAGACGTGAACAAAGGGTCACATAGCAGTAATACTGCAGAGCAGAGGCTGTCAATGACAAGTGAAAACATTTGCCCTGAGATGAAGATATAATACCTCTTTGGCAGGTGCTTCATTAAACACTCCAAAAAAATCCATTCCTATTGTCTCAAGGATTATTTTATGGAAGGATGTGTAGTAACTCCACCATCACACTGAAGACTCATTGTGGAAGACTTTAGCTTTGAGGTTCCTCAGGCTGCACTGCAGGTTGGAGCTGGTCTCTGACTGCAGGGCCTCGGAGAACTTGACATCATACGAGCGGCTCAGCTGGGACTTTCTCTTGCTCTTGATTGAGTTCTGGATGGTCTCTGAGGTAAAATAGTAAATAATGGGATCAAAGCAGCAGTTGGACACAGCAATGCAGAGGGCTATTGGGTAGATCGTCCGGACCACTGACTCCACAAAGCATCCTTTTAATGTTTTGGTGCGGACCAGAGAGTAGAAAACCAAGTTTACATTGTAAGGGATGAAGCAAAAACAAAAAATAAAGAGGTGCACAATTATCATGCGCAGAATCTTTGTTTTGTTCAGCTTCCCTCCATGACTGATGGTTTGGGGGCGACGCAGGGTCTGCAGCACCATGATGGAGCAACCAACGTTGAGTAGAAGTGGGATAATGAAGCCCACTGTCTCTATGAAGATTACCACTTTAGACAGATGAGATTTCCACTGTTTGGAAGAGAAGTTCTCAAAGCAGAAAGTGGCGTTATTCTTGTTTTTCTCTCGGGAGGTGGTCTCCAATAAGAACCCTGTCGGGAGACTCCCTGACAGCACCAACACCCAAACAGCAATGCACACTATCTTAGCGTTGCGCTTGGTCCTAAGCGCCCTTGAGCGAAAAGGGTGCACAATTGCTAGAAAGCGATCGACGCTGATGCAGGTGAGAAAGAGTATGCTGCCATACATGTTGGTGTAGAACAGTGAGACGGAGACCTTGCAGAGTGTGCTTCCAAAAGGCCAGTTCCGGTTGATGAAGTAGAAGACCCTCAGAGGAAGCGTGAAAACAAACAGTAGGTCAGACACTACCAAGTTCATCATGTAGGTTGTGGTCTCATTCCTCAGCTTCAGAGAGCAGGTGAATATGTAGATGGCCACAACATTGGTGATCAGTCCCACCACAAACACAATACTGAAGACCGTACTGTACAATGGGTATTTGAAACCATCGTTGTTACAGGTAGAGTTGTTGCTTGTGTTGTTTTCAGCCCATCGCTGGGTGAAATTTTCAGTCAGGAGGGTATTGTTGTACATTCTGAGAGACAAAGAGTGGAGGGATGAGGGGTGTCTGTTATGTAATGGCTATATAATGAAAGGGCTGCTCTGCACAATGAATTAACTATGAATAGTGAGTAAAGCACAGAACAGCTCTGAACCAGGGTGCATTGAAAGACATTCTGTCATCAGATAATTCAGGCCATTGGTACAAAGGTTTCTTTCCAACACAACTGTCCATGTTTGAGAGGACTGCTGCACATGGTCAACATGATTCTCCTCCCTGTCTTAACGTAGTTATCTTTGGGCCTCAGGCTGGAGCGTCCTCCCCTCCCCCTGTCCTGTCTCTTCAGCAGGCTGCCCCCCCCCATTGAATGTAGAGATCGGAATATCCTTACTCAGATAAATCAGTCATACAATTGTGTCCCCTTCTTATTTGGTAAATCCTCAAGCATCACGAGTTGCTGAGTCCATGAAAGGAACCATGACATATCCACACCACACTCCGTTAGAGAAATGTCCTCATGGCAAAAATCCCTTCTCTTAGTCAGAACTCCGTCCCTTTTTGGTTCCAAAGCAGAAAAGTTGTCATTCGCTTCTCACAAGGTCCTCCACAAAAACCACACTCACAGGAGCACTGGAGCTTGAGTTGAGCTCCTGCTCCCGGTCTGTGTGTCACAATGTGAGGGCTTCACTGTTTGTCCTCAGGATCTGTTTCCTGCCCCCCCCCCCTCCCTCTTTCTTTCTGTCTTTCTCTTCCTAACTGACTGAGTCACTCAGTGTCTACTTCTCTCTCTCTCTCTGTGTCTCTCTCTCTCTTTCCTCAGTCAGTCTGTCTGTCTCTCTGACAGTCTCACAAGTTCGCTCCGCATGTACCATATTCAAAAAGAGCTCTACTTCTCCTTTGTGCCGGTATCACAGGCAGTTTTTGTACTTTGCAAGGGAGGGCAGCTGTGGTAACTCCTCCCAATGCCCCCCCATCTAACTCCTCCTACTCCTTTGTCTGCTCTACAGTTAAAGTGGGTATCAACCAAAACAACTCATTGTGAGGGAATTCATCAGTGGTTTACGCATATTGATGCATGAATAAATATTTAAAATTAATCTTTTGAGCCACTGATATTGAGCAGTGAGGAAGCAAAAGTTAAAAATGCAATATTTAGTATTCTTTCACCAATATTGAGCATGTTAAAGGAGTTGTTTGTATCAGCTAGAGGTTAAAATGTGCTATATATTGAAGCATAATAAATGCTTCAAGCTGCGTTATGATTTGAAACATAACTTCATGATGATCATAGTAAAAAGCCAGCTTCTTAATGATTTTTTTCCCGCTAAACTGTAGCTGCTTTTACACAGGGACTGCAGTGTAGAGCCGCTACAAAGTTCCGTCTTTATGCCTCCTTTGTATTTTTACACAGGGTGGCATTATTCCGCTCCAGTGTCTCATTATACACTGCATCCTAGCAGCCCGCAATCAAAAGAGGCATGATGGGCATGACATGTAACTCAACAGCATCATCCCTTTAGTGTGACAAATAATAAATGTGTAGGCAGTGCTTTCTAAGAAATAACAAAGGTATAACATGTCAATCACAATCATTGACCTTCTCTGTTATGGCAGCTGATCTCATTCTCTGCTCTGAGGGTAGGGAGCTCCTGGACCTCTTTGTTTTTCCAATTTGTGGGCATTTATGGCTGCTGTTCTTCTTCTTTACATTGGCCGCTAAATGCTAACAGTTTTTTAAATCTCCAGCAGTGTCGTTACCAATATAATATACATAATCAAAATGTCACACCTGCCCACCTATAGTTTAAATCTTTCCAGCTTTACATTTTTCACAGACATCATTTTAGTGCCATTACTACCTCTCCTCGCGGCTCAGAGGCAAGACAACTCTTTTCCCCCCTTTCCATGATTGCACCTCACATACAGAATGGTGAGGCAGTGCAACTGAGTGATATTGTCGTTTTGAACAGGCAGTGTAAAACTGGCTTTTGATGTGAATTTTTCTAAAAAATCGCGGTGGATGTTGCAATTTTTTTGCAATAACATTAAGTGCTTCCCAGATAGTTGTCCTACATGTGAGAAGTTTCAGTTTGTTGGAATCTGCAACTTCATTGTTAGATGCCAGTAAATCCTACACTAGAATTTTAAATTCTGTACAACCCCTCACAGCATTAGTGATGGAATGTAACAAAGTACATTACTCACATCCTGTACCTATGCTATTTTATACTTCTACTCCTGTAGGAAATATTGTACTTTTTTTAGATACATCACAGCAGTTTAGCAGCTCTACTTACTAGTTGGTTTACAGATAAATTATGAAACCTATAATGAGCTTACCTTATATAATACATGGCTGTAAGTGAATCTTGAACGCAGAAGTTATAATGGAGCGCATTTTGGTATTGCTACCTTTACATTTACATAAACATATACATAAAGACTTCCTTCCTCACTGACAAAGACGAAAGATGACCAAAGATTGTAGCTTTATTTGTTTGTCTCCTTATCAGTCAAGCTGTTAATAAAGACAGGAGGTTAAAAGTGCCTGAGAAATTCACTAAAACCCTGTGTGTGCCTGAGGTGACTGCCTCCATAGGTGGGACAGGACATACACAAATATTGAACTGTCTGCTTGTTTTTGACAGCCTGCGTGGGTAGCCACTCTGCTAAAGAACTGTTTTATTCCACAAGCAACATTGGAAATGAGGCAGAACAGAAAGCTTTCTCTAGTCGGTGGTTTTTCAGTTGCCCTGGTCAGTCCATGCCCACAACTTTCTCCTCTCTGTGAAATAGCATTCAAGTCCTCCTGTAGTAGAAACTCTCCACTTGGCAGTCAGTAAAAAAAATTGAGGCCTTTGTTGTGAGTGAAGTAGCTAAGAAGGGAGGAATGTAAAGTTTATAAATAATTTGTCTGCGACAACATGAAAGGGCTCTCAGCTTCTTGATGGCAGTGAGGTTAGTGAATACTGTAAATTGTTTGAGTGTATTTGTGTTGTCACGGCAGTAACTGTGTCAAATAGGAAGTAAACTACCTGCATGGGTTTTCCCTGTCACTAAACAAATGCAGATAAAACAAGTGATTTTCTGCCAAATCCAGGCTTTGTTTCTGAAATCTGAATAGAGCCATACAAAGATAAGAAGGATGCTGAGCTGTTTTTTATTGGTTACAATAATATTTTCCCCATTTGGAACTGACTCCAATTGTACAAACATATGTGTTCCAGTTTAGTAACATAACACTAAACTAAAGATGACTCTTTTTGACTTCACTGATTTACCAACAATAGCCAAACATATGAAGGAAAATCTTGCAGAGAATCAAAGAGGCAGTGGGTGTTTTATAGCCACTGTGCCTGTCTTTGTCAGTTGGCCACAAAGTAAACACCATCAAGGCGAGAGTGAAATGTTCAAGAAAGCAGAAAAACCTGTACTATTGTCTGTCTCTCGCAAAATAGTTCCATCCAGCACATAAAAACAAGCTCTTCACATGCAAGTATGTGGTCGCTAAACAAAAACATGTGCCTGAAATCCCTGGAGTGTTAAATTTCTCACAATGCCAGGAAACTGTCTGGTACCCCCAAGGCCAAGACTGAAGGCTTTCAAACAGAGAAGAAAAAAGCTTGAGAAAGACAGCAGGTGACATAATGCTGTTGTGTAACGATCATCAGTGGCAGTCAGAAGTGTGGTCAGACATGGGTCACAAATTTGATGATGACTTCAAAGTCAACAAATAGTTATAATAATAAAGAATGTGACATAAATGTAACTTTACGCTAAAGGTCTGTGGCTCAACATAGACTTAAAGTAATTATCTAAAAGGTTATCATTCAAATAAATATCTGTTAATCAACTTTTACTGAATGAGATAACACAATGGTGATTGAGCCTATGGTCCACTGATAAAAACACTTGCATTTAAGGATGACATTCCCAGGACAAATCACAAGTGGCACACATTAATACTCTGCTCTCTCACACACACACACACACACACACACACACACTGAAACCTACATACATGCACACACACACACACACACACACACACACACACACACACACACACACACACACACACTGTCTACATTTGGGATATTCAACTTACTTTGTGTGGGGGCCACTTTTGCAAAATGACCGGAGCCAAGGGACCAGTTAATAAACAAACATTAATAATTAATACATAACTAATTTGCTTGCTATTTTTCTGATTTTTATGGATTATTTCAGCTCATTTAAATTCAAAGTAATACATAAATAAATCCTAGTGTTAATCAATTTATTTTCATTGTGAATTAAAAATGTTTAGTGGGCAACCTGGCACCCCCTTGTATGCCAAATCTGCCCCACGGGCCATAAATCGAGAATCACTGGTCTATGCTGGTCTATGGGTAACCTATCATCTCACCAGCTGCAGAGCTCATGAAAACAAGCTTGCATAAATACGCTCACAAGCCTAGTTTCTGGTAACAAACACATTGTAGTTACCATCATTTATTGCCACAGACACCGCTAAAGAGAACAAAATAGAGCTCTCTGTAATCCACCTATAAATTACTTAAAGTTTCTTCAGCATTGATCCAACCTTGAAACCTAGATTGGGGTCTTGTGTTACGTTAAGACAAACTACTCAAACTACAATTATGTAACTGGTTATATTAAACACATATGGTGACACATCCAACTAACATCCAATGACCAACATTTTGGTCATTTCAATACAATTGGTTATAGGCTATGTATTGTAAACTAGAGCTATAAACTGAAAGATGCAAAAAAGCTCCAGAGATTGGTTTTTGTTTGTCACTAACACCTTTGACATTACATAGTTATTTATTATGATTTTGCTGGAAGGTGCATTGATTTTGTTACCTTTGCACAGGGCCTGGCCAACATTTCCAGTCTTGGGTGCAAGTTATAGCATCATATTAGGCTAACATGTACACATGACAGTGATGTCACTCTTCTCACCTAACTTTCCGCAGTATTTCGCGAAAATGTTAAACTGTTAATTTAAATGGAAAGCAAGTTATATGGGCCATTCTTGATGTAAATGCATGTATTATGGTACCTGACCTGCCATTTAGTGTTTTAATATAGGTAGGAACTATCATGCGGTGACAGGTGTGTTCCTAGACGGAAGAGCACCAAGTTTTTTGACCGCAAAGCCCTGTCATGCCATGCCGATCATAGTTGTGTAGAGTTGCTCTTTTTATGATGTTTATGTTCACAAACTGGTGAGTTCTTGCGTGTAATTTGGTAGCCTGCTTAGACAGCCCATCAATGGCTTTAAAGTTAGACTTAGCCGCTGTATATATCAGTCAAAAAACGGTGCTAAATTTGCTCCAATTGCTTCATCATCGTGGCAATAGCCGTTACCAACTGCTGCAGTTTTAAGCGTAAGTGATGCTGGAGAAAAGGAGGAAAAGCAGTGTCCTGGTTTCCACATCTAGTTTTTCTGAACGATTCTTCCTACGGATCAAGATCAGCGTGGCAGTGACAACATAAAGGAGTCGTTCCCCAGCATCACCGCGGCGCCCAACTGGAGGTATGCGTAGCGCTACAAATTTTATGAATGGCCATCCAGGTTTTGCGTGCACACTGTTCATAACTGCGGTCACGCCAGCTGCGCTTCAGAAAAGCTCAGTCGCGCTATCTACACTTTAAAATTGAGTGCGCGTCTACACCGCGTAGTACGGTATAGCGTGGCGGCGGCTTCGTGGTGCATTCAGACAATCAACAATCAAAACAATTTGATCAAGCAAAATCATACAATAGACCTACAATGCAGGTCACAGAATATGAATAGGCCTAGATTCTTGTTCTACATGTTCCCAACTATCTCTGTGTTGATTTTCAAGTTGTTTCACTGTAGTTTCACTGAGACTATCTGTTGCTGAAGTGTACAGTGTACAGTACAATGTCCATAGGCAAATTAAAATATTAATGAAAAATCAAAATCAAATTGTTTTCTGCAAACTCCATCAGATTCTTGTTCTATATGTTCCCAACTACCTCTGTGGTGATTTTCAAGTTGTTTCACCGTTGCACTTTGAGACTATCTGGTCCTGAATTCATGCAAAGCGTACAGTACAATGTCCATATAACACATAGAACAAGAATATGTTGGAGTTTGCAGAAACAGTTTGATTTGGATTTTTTTTATTAATATTTTCATTTTCCTACTGTACTGTACTGTACGCTGTACACTTCAGCAACAGATAGTCACAAAATGCTACAGTGAAACATTTTGAAAATCAACACAGAGGTAGTTGGGAAGGTGTACAACAAGACTCTTGCAGAAAACAAGCTTTTTTGAAGCGCAGCTGGCGTGACCGCAGTCTGTTAATATTACCCGGCGTAAATCAAATGCATTGGTGGTCGACGTCGGAGAACCATTGATTGTGTAAACTTTGTGAGACTGTGCGCGTTGTGGACAAACGTTACCCGTGTTCTTCTTTTTAAAAAAAGGAAACTGAAGAATGGATGCGCGTGGAGGCTATTGCGCAATCCGGCGACGCAAACGGCGCGATTACGCAAGAGGACAAAGAAAAACCTGTTGATAAACTGACTGCTTAAGGCTTGCAGAAAAGCTTGAAGTGTTGCAGAGCTCAAGAAAAGTTAAGCAAAATAAGACCAGTAAATTGAGAGATACTTTTTTTTTTTTTAATTTATGGACTTCCTGTATTCGCTCAACTCCATAATTTCTCTGATGCTCCTGAGGCAGGATATAGAAATCTCATTTTACGCCATGCTGCAGAATAACAGAAATAACATCCATGTTGCATTCCTGATTGAAAAGGCCAGAGTTACATCCTTGAAGATGGTCACCATTCCTCGCCTAAAGCTGACAGTTGCTGTCCTGGCCATCCATGTTGACTTGATAATGAAAGCAGAGCTGAGACTCCAGCTACAAGAGTTAGATGGGCATCACATATGTACTTAGGTTCATAAAGAATGAGGATAAGCATTTCCATACCTTTGTGGCAAACATATTCTCATCTATCAGAGAAACTACCAAAACTGCCCAATGGCAATATGTTGGCTCCAAGGAAAACCCTGGATGATGCATCTAGAGTAGTGCGGATGAGAGACTTCCTTCAGAAAAACACTTGATTTGAGGGTCTTAAGTTTTTGAGGAAACCGGAAGCGGATCGACCACCAAATATAATAGAGGCATCTGTACAAAAGATGACCTCAAGTTCAAGAAGGAGGTCACAATGAATGCTGTTAATGTGGAAAGCTCTCCAGAAGCTACCAGTCGGCTAAGGGCCTACTTTTCTGATTGGAGGAAGCACAAGGTTGCAGTTGCTTGGTTCCTTAAACTGAGTTGGACTCTATTGGAAAGGAGTTGCAAGAGGACTGAGTTGGAGGCTTCTGACATCAGCAAACACAGGCCGGACAAGGGAGTCATGATGCAGGAAAGGCAAAAATGAAATCAAAGACAGGGAACAGGTGAGCTAGTGGGCACCCCTGGACTTCAGATTTAAGACATAAGACTCCCATGTGATTTTCAATGCAATGACTTGATCCCACCTCTTGAAGAAGTATCTAAAATAATGAAATAACGAAAAACTCACTGTGTGTGATCTCTGCAACATGAAAAATGAGCAGTCCAAATTAAAACCGCTGAACAAATGTCTAACTTGGCAAAAAGGACATTCTGGACCATGGACAGCTTCACTGTGACTCAAAGGGCTTTCGTCTCATTCACTCATGTTCACCTTGGAAACAGAGACTGCACAAATGTTGTGCTGGCGTCCACAAATAAACAAATGACAAGGAAAAAACGGCACAGACCAACAGAACTGCTGTCCATACACAAACCACGGAGGCCAAGGAAGTGTTCCAGTACTGCCACAGCAACGACAAGTCTCAGCGAGTGTAGACCAGAGCCCTGACACAAATCACACATCTCTTTTGTAAGAACAGAAAATGAAATTGGGACTAAATACTTTAAGGGACATCTATTTTTAAATGCCTAGAGAGGGCGGAAATGTATAAACCTTTTCCTGCATACATAAGCTACAAGCAATACAAAGATAGTGAGAATCGAAACTTAATTATCTTTACTTTGTTTAGTTATACCTACGATTTAATGTATTATAAAACTAAATTTAGCACCCTGACATTTGAAAAACACAAGAAAAGAGTCTTGTCTTTGAAGGATGGTGCTCCCACATGCTGCCTCATCAACTTAAAACTTTTGACTGCTTTGTGTAAAACACTCCCCACACGAGTACTTCCCCCTCCCTCACTGCAACCACTGACTACAACTACAGTAGTATAAAAAGCACTCTCTGAACTCCTCTGAACTTTAAGCCTATATTTACAATTCTCTGAGCGGTAAAGTTGTTATGTGGTCAAAGTGTCAACATGTGAGTGTGTGTGTGCAGCTCGGCACAAAAAATCCCCACTTCATCCAAAGTTTAAATCTAATTAATGATGAGTGAACACGTAGGCTAATTATTGAGCAAATACAAAAAGTGAACAACTATTTTTTTCAGATTGTTTATGAGCCAGTAACTTATGATTTTGGATCCCTTATATCTTTTTTTTTCATTTTTATCTGCAGTGTTTGTGTCCTAGATCCAGCACACAATGTTGCATGTAAGTAAATGGTATGTGACTTAAACCAAAAATCTTAGGTTAAGCTCTGCTTCAGTGAAAAACAACATGATCGGGGTCCGAACATCATGTTTGGAATCTCAAGACCTTCATTGTTGTAGCCACGCAGATGGTTTCATTTTCCTGCTTCACCATCCATTTACATGTTTCACTACACACTGTCATCCTGAGTGAGCTGACTGTGAGACCACTAATTTAAATTTGCCTCATGGGTAAAACAAGCTACACTGCATGCTTGAAGAGCTATGCAGAGTGGTGTTTGTCATTATATGAGGGGAAGACTAGCCAGCGGATGTTTGTTCACAGGTTTTACAGATAGTGGAGCATAAAAATGGGGAAAAAAACGTGAACTGACAAATTGTGAGTCGATCTGCACTAATCTATGAGTAGCAAGTAGAGAAGCCAACCACACAGGAGATACAAGCTGCTCTTGCAAAAGTCAAAGTTACCAACAGTAACAGCAAGGTGGTAAACCAAATAAGTCGCACTTCTCACCTTTCAACCCCCAAAACCTCTTGTCAACACAGGCTGGTGCTTTACATTTAGCCAAAAAACTGTTGTATTTGTATCTGTTTGTACTTTTGTTTCTCCATTACATTTAAGGGAGGTTTTTCCCCCCTGTCTCTCCACTATATTTGTCTGATGCTTTATGGTCTTTGCAGATTGGAATTTGAACTTACATAATGTATGATCAGTTTCTAAGTAATATAAACTATCAAACATTATATGAAAATTTACTCCACCCTGACCAGGTGCACTTGCATGTTTCTTACACATAAGCTTGTGTTGTTATAAATACTTCTTGACATTTACTTGACATTTTATAAATTTTAATTGCAGAACTAATTTTAATAAGTTTTAAATTGTCATACTGCTGTTCTTAATTAAGAGATAAAAATAAATTCATACTCTAGATCACGTTTTTATTACAGTGTAGGGAGGGGTTGTATGTGGCTGAGTGCCAGATACCGTTGGCAGCTGTGTGCACTTCCTCGTTTCCACGTTAAACCGTTTAACTTGTGTGTCGGCTGTGTTGAGTAATTTTGTGTGACAATGTGCATATGTTTAGTCTGAGGCTTTATCCATGTAATAACATATGAACTTGACTGACAGCCTGATTCTGCACAATACTATTATAAGGCCCCTTGTCTTAGAGGCACAATAAGGTGAAGAGAAATGTATGTGTTTTCTGGAAACGCTAATGCAAAATTAAAGGGTTTAAAAGCCAAAATCACCAGAGAAACTTACACAATAGACTTCTGTACTCTACAGAACAGTGGGCGTTGCCCTCAAAGCCGTATGCACATAAATCTAACATCATTTGTTTGGGGAGTAGCGATTAGCTGGAACTAAGTAACTGAATTATTGTCTGTGAGCTGCTGATCTGGCTTTCATCACAATATGCCAAAAAGTACTGACTGTTAGGGCTCAGAGTACTTAAAAGCTTATCATGTTTTAGTCAAGACTATGAAAGTAAAGCAACACATTCTTTTACAGAATCTCAAAAATCTATTTTAAATTTTACTATACACCAATTATATTGGATTGCCTTATCTTGGTGTCCTTGTTGTGTAGTTGTGATAACGTGAGTGACCGTGCAGCCCACTTACAATATGCAAAACAAAACCTATAACAAAATCATTTCGAGTGATGAGACCAAAACATAACTTTTTGCTTACAACCATAAATGCTGTGTTTGGAACGAAAAGTACACCATCCCTACTGTGAAACATGGGAGGTGGAGCTCTGATGTTTTGGAAGGGAGCCTACAGTGGCACAAGGAATTAAGTCAAAATGAATGCTGGACTGAAAACAGCATGTCATCAGAAAATACTGGAGGACAACTTGCATCCATTAGTCTGGAAGCTGTGCATGGGACACACTTGGACCTTCCATTATGCCAATGATCCAAAACACAAGGCCAAGTTGACCCTTCAGTGGCCCAAACAGCAAAAACTGAAAATTCTTCCGTAACCATCACAGTCTGCTGAGCTCAATACAACTAAGCCACTTTGGGATGAACTAAAACTTGCAGTTCATGCAAGAATACCCAAGAATGTACAGGACCTGGAGGCTTTTTGGCAAGAACAATGGGCAGCTTTACCAACTGAGAAAATAAGGATCCATGTCCACAACTTTCACAGAAGACTACAAGTGGTCATTGATGCTACAGGGAGCAATACACACTCTTAAGAATTAAGGTTGTGCAAACCTGTGAATAGGGACCATCTTTATTGCTATTTTTTCCACGTTTGTGCTATTCTGTGATGCTTTATAGTTTAATTAGAAGCCAATTTAATGGAAAAAAATGTATTTGCCAGATCACTCATGTTTTCTTTAAAGAATGGTACATATATTACAAATCCTGCCACGGTATGTAAACTCATGAGCACAGCTGTATTCTGACCACACCTGATTATCTTCCTGGCAGGTATCTTAAAACTGAAAGAAGTCTGACTAACAGATAAAATTTGCTCTTATTAAAATGAAACACTGTATGTGAAAAATGACAGGAGCTTCCTTTCACAGGAAGACTTTGCAAATGTGTCATCTCAGGGTGCAAACTTAAAACAGAATGTGTTACATCCTTCACATATTAAAATCATTGCCTCGATTTCCTGGATAGAATACATAACACTGAAACTGTACAAGTATTATTACATGTCACTTATAAATGACTTTGCTAGTTTCATTTGCATGCATTTCAGTCACTAGACAGGGTGGCACATTACCTTAGAGTTTAGAGTTAGAGCAACTTTAACATGCAGATAAAAGATCAGTTATCACTTTGCTAAAAACGTGTGATAGCAGAGTAAGGCAGGTGTGAAAACTTCAAAATGTACAAAGAGCACTTAGCAGGTTTTCGTACAGAAATGCATGAAATACAGTTAATTTGAGTACAAGACGCTGCCCCCTGAGGTCTTACAGCTGCTTTTGGTAACACACAATGTATGTATGTCAAGGCTGTAAATAATTCCACATTAGCCCACCAGTCACAGAAATAACTCATAAATCAAGTTATGTAGTTACTCATTTTAATACATTTTAGATTATCAAATGTTACCATGAGAACTGCTGTCAGCAGCTTACAGCATTTTCCATACAAAATGAGAAAACACAGGCATCTTTTAGTAATTATCAAAATGTTCCAAAAGCAACAGCATTGGCTTGTTAAAGTAAAAGCATTTTGTTACATTCTATTTAGACAGATCCAGAAATTTAATGTGGAATTATCTGGTAACTACATTTAAAGACCTTGTGGTCCTATATGAGACTATTAAGAAGACTAAGACTAATAAGAGTATTCAACACAGTCAATTGGCAATTACACAAAGCCAGCACTATTTCATTACCACAAGGTGCTACCAAGGGAGAGATATAAAGAAAGACTTGTAAAAAGATCCGAAAGTTTGCTGCCAACATACAAACAATTTAAAAAAACAAACAAACAATAAACAACCAAACTTTTGTAAACATACCAATTTGCAATGAAACACAACTGTAAAATCAGCTGCGCCTACAGTGTAACTTTACCAACAGGCTACACAGGAATCAGTATGCTTGTGTAAGTCACTCACTGTTTCCAGCTGCACAGAAATGGTTAATCTGAGGACAAGTAAACATGCAGTAAGATGTCCTTATCTCTCATAACTGACTGCACTTTTTTATATCAGGCTGCTGACGGTGGCAAAACTAACTGTCTACAGCAAAACAGTGCAAATGAAAGTCAACACAAACATCGATCAGTAACTTTAGGTATGGATGGCAAAGGTGAATAGCTACAACATAACATAAAGCAGCAAAAGGTTATATTGCCTTATGCAAGAAAACAGATATTATATATTATCATTAATGAGATACAAACTATAGTTCATAAAAAAGGTGTCAAAGCTAAATTGCTAAAACTAAAGTATGTTTTTCTTCATTAAATAGTATTTCTCAATCCAGATAGTTTGAGAATCAAGGCTTCAGAGAAAAGCAGCACAATGTGAAGGGTCAGTTCCTGGCTACAGTACGATACATAGATTGATAATTTGTTTTACAAACTGATAAAGGACAGTGTGATAAAAATAAAATTGCATATTCCTCAGCGCCTTATATTACAATGAATTATGTTTAGCACACAGCATTTCCAGGTGTCCTGTCTAAGCTGGTTGTAACAGTGAGACATCTGTCTTAGCTTGATCAAACAAATCAGACACCGAATCAGCCAAGGCTATTGTCAGTAACATAAAGACCACAGAGTGATGACCACTGTAGTTTATCTCTCTATCTGCTTGCGACTGACCCGAGTGGTGTAACCCAATATTTACGCCCCAAGCAACTAGTGTGTGGGCTCGGTTTAGAGCAGTAACACAGAGGCATCAGTTAGAGGGTGAAACTTTAAACCATTCGCCTCTCCAGTGTTAACATCTCCAGCGACAAGGGCTTTGAAGTGCTGATCAGCCGTGTGTTTACTTTGGTCTGAGGTCGACTCTCAGGACCTCAGTGAACTGAGACCTGATCGAGTTGAATCCATCACTACAGGGGCGTTCTAGTCAGTTTTTGAAGGCCCCATAGCGGCTGGCTTTACTAATGAAGTTCTTGAGCAGGTCGTGGTCCATGTCTGCAAAGGCCTGGGTCTGCGTGACAGCTGTTAGGTGGTTGACACAAAACTTGAAGCAGAACTCCTCCAGGTCCTAAAAATGAAGAGGCCTGTCTGGTCAATGCTGAGGAGTATAACTGACTAGCTACTGAGAAGGCCCCCACCACCATGGTGCCTGACAGTGTGTCAGGGGCTATAAGCTTACCCGCGCTTCATACTTGACAGCAGCAGAAAGGAGAGTGATGGCGTTCTCCTCAGAAATGCCTCTCTTGATTGTTTCCTGGCACAACCTCTTGAGCCTTGTCTCCCGGTAGTAGGTGGCCAAGTCTAGCAAACCTGCACACAGGAACAAGTGAGTGAGTTTAGGACTTCTGCAGTGTCTTTTAGTGTGTAAGGGTCTGTGATCCATTTTTGGGCTTACCAATAGCATCCTCTGGTGGCAGGTTAATAGTGTCTGTGTAGAGGTACTCCAGAAAGGCTCGGTACACCAGGTATGAGAACTGGTGAATTTCTATGGCATCCTCATCTGTTTCATTAAGCAGTGCACGAAAATGCTCACATCTGGCGAGAAAAAAAAGGAGCTGACTATTCGAGTGACACAGTAAAAGATACCACAACAGGGACTCAGCATGTGCTGGCACATTTATTACAAATGTGTACTAAAACTAATGTCATTCTGCTGATCATGCTGTAGAGATTCAAAAACATTAAACTGCTTTCCAGGTACTTAAAGGTTTGCATTGGGGTTTTTTTGTTTGTTTTTTTGAAAGTTATATCAAGGGATTAAAACCAGAAGGACGTAAGTGATATGGATCAACTTAACAGGACAGCCAAAAAGAGTAAATGACCATACTAAATCCTAACCTTGTTTATTGAATTTAATCTTTAATATTACAACTTAATAAACATATGGATAAAAATATATTTAATGAACTTTATTTTGATATTTGTTGGAAGAATTTCTTTTAAGAGAGTAAGTGCACTCACAACCTTTTTGGCCCTAAATAGTTTAGTAAGTTCAGTGTTAAATCTTTTATTTTATTTTTTTATTAATAACTCTGGATTGGTTTAGAATTCACACGTTCTCTTTTGGCACTAGATAGCTCACCAAAAGCTTTCATTTAATACACCATATAATTAATTTTTGCCCAAAATGCCAGTCTGGTTCTCACCCCTTGATATAATGACTGTAAGGTGATGCAGTGCAGTCTGCACTTATAGCACATTGCCAATGAAAATGAAATATTTGCAGACAAAACATAATGAGGAGCCCTGTGATCAATCACGCAACTCAAGCAAGAACCTGCTAATTAATTTTCATGTTACAGAAATCCCTGGAAACAGTGACTGCTTATATAGAGGGAATATTATCTGCAAAAATCTGAAACACTGCAACATCATATGGAAAATAGTCAGTAGTAATATGAAGTATGCATGATCAGAAGTTAAGGAACTGAAACATGCAAGGTAGACAGGTAAAGACAAGGTAAACAGGTACACTAAGATTTTTTTTGGTAATTTCTATTCATTTTTGTAATCATTAGTGTTCACTATTTGCCTGATTTTAATGTAAACAATTTTTTTTGTTTCCCATACCATTTTATCTGAATCCTGCCACTATATAATTTCCCCCAATAGTGTAGAACTTTAAAGTTTAAAGAAAAAGCAATGGATCTCATCGGCAATTCAAGGACATACGTAAGTTTCATTTCAATATTGTGGGGGTACAAGTATGAATGGGGGATTGGGGTACCTCCGAAAGAAAACTTTGGGCATCAAACACTACATTTTCTGCATTCTGGTGAATTTTTATGCCCCAATTTGTGTCTTTTCTGCATCAACTCATGTGATAAATGTCTTTAATTCTGTTCCTCTGCTACTTTCATGTTTTTATTGGGGGAACAAATACTCTCTCAATATTGAGGATGATATGTGCCCTGCATCCCCTCTACAAGCTATAGCTATACTGCTATGTTACAGTTACATTGTGTCAAGTGGAATAGGAAATATATATTTATTTATTCTTGTTATCTTTTAACCATCTTCTTTGTGTTTCGTGGCACACAATGCCTTATATATTCTTGGGATGTAACTTAAAATGACCTCTTAATGCCATAATACACTTCCTGAGGCAAAGTGGAGGGACCTTGCCAACAACTGTAGCCCACAGTATTTTTCCGTATTTGTTCCTTCTGTTCTTCTGCATTACAAATACTGATTACCATTTTCCCTCACTGTTAATCTCTGCTGGCTCAAAACACTGCCTCCCTATCATTTCTTCTCAGGACCCGGTTGAACAAACAACTGAGTCTTCACTCTCGGAGTGCATCTCAAACGTGTCATTTGCATGTGATCTTGCCAAAGCATGCGTTTTGCTCTGTTGCATATTCGTGTGTGCATGTGCACTAAGGTTGACGTCACAGACAGTCTGGCTCCTTCCTACTGACAGTGCAAAAGAGCAAGAGACTGGAATGCAGATACTCTGTGTCTAAGTGTGGTTATAAAAAGAAAGGCAGGAAACAATAGGTCTGTCTTTGCTTCCCCATTACATTAACAGGAAAGATGAGGAAACGCTGTCTAACGGATGGAGTTTAAATATAGGTGGCACAGCCTTCAGTAGACATACGTAAAATTCATTATCATAGAATGATCAGTGTGTTTTTTATCATGATGGCTGCACGGTTAACTAAATGATTTTGTTTCTATATTTAACAATTCTGCAACATCAAAGTATGATTCTCTTCCCCCTGAAAATCCCACTGTGGTATACCAGGCGCCTTCATTACTCATGACCAAGCACCAGCTCCAAATGTGAAAAATAGACTCGTGAACAAAATGAAAGTCAGGATGGAGAAGCAGGCCGCTCTGGTGAGAAAGAAAAGAACAGAATCTCTTAAAAAAGGAGTCAAGCAAAGAAAAAAAGAGTGCAACAGCCAGACGTCTGAGAGGAAAACCCGGAGACACAGTTTCATTTCCTTTATAAAAGATTATCATGTGCATCTAAAAGTCAGTCTTAATGTGGATTATGTCAATAAGAACCACACTAAAGATATTCTAAACAAAATTAAATAATGTGTGTGGGGAAAGTACAGCTCAGAAAGTTTGCACACCTTGTACACTACCTGTTCAAAATGTCAAATGCCAGTGATCGAATGGGAAATATGTTGTTTTGATTATTTTTTCCAGACTATTATTTGATTTGTAAGGAGTCTATCTTGCACTGAAAGATGTTTATAAAAAAAGCAAAAAGCAAATATTAAATTGCAAAAAATAAAATGTGAGAAAATAATTATCACTTCACAAAAAAAACCCCATAATTATCACATTTTGACTTTGACTATGAGTGTCCTCATTTTCTGTACCTGATTTTCAGCAGGGCTTTGTGAACATGGATACACTTCCCATCAACCAAGAACTTCAGGTCTGAAATCTCTGGGCTGTCAAACTCCTTCTTCAATGACTGGGCAACAGTCAAGTAGTCATCTCCATCTGGGAAAATTAAATAAAAGTAAGTTTGTGTTTGTTTTTAAAAAAAGAAATTGTTTTCTGGTTTACAGTTCTTAAATAACTGCAATATTTCATTGTAAAGATGTAGCACACCTGTGTACTGTACAGGGTACACAAATATATTCTTTCATTAAAATGCCATAAATTACACTAAAAAAACTGTGACTTGGCTGATGATGGTTTTAATTTTATTTTAATGCCTTTTTATGGGTTAGGCTTTCTTTTGTGCTTTGTTCGTAAAGCATTTTGAATTTCCCTGTTACTGAAATGTGCTATAAACAATATGCCTTGCGATCAGACCCTAAAGACACCAGAAATTGCGCACTTATTTGGAGCCACTATGAGTTCCCTTAGGAGTTAGTCATACTTATTTTCAGAGGGAGGTTTTTAACTTTACAAAATGGAGTGCAAACAGAAGATCTCAAAGTGATGTGTTCGTGCTCCTCATTTCACATGAGATCAGTGGATATAATACATATGATTGTTTGACATGGGCAGGAAACAGTTTCCTGTTTATTTCTGAGGTGACTTCCAGGAATTTCTACCAATGACACGCATGTGGTTATTGCATGGTATCTTTGCCTCTGACCAGTCACAGTAAATGGGACAGTGTCAAATGGTTAAAAAAAAAACCTAAATTATTGAGGATTTTAAAGAAAATATTTGGGTTTTTTTTTTAAAACTCACCTACTGAGAGGAGGTGCCATGTGACTGCTGGCGTGGCGAAGCAGGCAAACACGTCATCTGTGCTGCTGAAGTGAGTGAGGTGAGGGCTGGCCACAGCCTGACCACGACACTGACCCCACATCAGAACCTGTCCGCTCTGGGTCTTGGCAGCTGACGTGTGGCTGGTGTGACATGCAGCCACCTCCACCATCCTGGTGACACAAATAGTATTCATACCCTAAAGTACTATTTATGTTCAGCCTTCTAATGCAGACTGCATGTTGAAATGTGTCTATTATGGCTAATAAAGAGGCAAAGATGATGTTCTATCAAATGCATATAGAAGCAGATTTTCACAGTGAGCTCTACTTCTCTAGAGTCAGCAGTTGATCTCTTATTACTCTACGATGTTAAACAATTATACCCTTGGGGCATTTAGTGACTAAATTTCTCAGGATCTTGTCATGCGGCCCTCAATGACCTGTTGTGGTTGCAGAGAGGTGTCACTGCTAAATGAGGCTGGGGTAAAAACAAAGTACTAACCTCTCCTTGTCTGTGTTTATTTGGGTGGGCAGAGCTTGGTTACTCTTGTTGCCTGTTCCCAACTGCCCATACGAGTTGGCTCCCCAGGCGTAAACCATTCCCTCATCTGTAAGCGCCAATGTATGTGCATATCCACAGGCGACCTGTATATGGAAGAATGTTAGTTAAGCTGAATATTATTCGAAATAATCAAAAACAGAAAATTAAGAGAATTATCTCTGTTCAGGCTCTTACCTGGGTGATGTTGACACCTTGGAGAGCAGCGATCCTGCATGGAGTCTGCTGATTTCCATTGTTGCCCAAACCTAGCTGTCCATTGCAATTGTAGCCCCAACCATAGATCTACACACAGGTGACAAATTCAGAGTATGCACACACTACATGACATGAGGGCACTGGTGAAGGTCGGTTTTCTGTATGTTTAGGGCTAATTTGTTTTCACCTATTATTAGCTTTTACCTGTATATATTTTGAATATTGTAAAAATCTGACACAGCTCATTTGCATTTGCATGGAAAGTATTTACTATGTCCTAAAATGAGCACAGTCGTCTTGGAGAAAACACGGGAACTTTTGGATTTATGGGGACAATTAATAAGTACAAAAAATATCTTTAAATTGTGTACCCCTTCTAAAGAATCTGTATATGTTAAAGGAATGCTTAAGAACACAAAATGTATAGTTGTGATACGAATCTGAATTTAGCCAATTTCCTTCATAAAAGAGCATGCCCACTGCTAAAAAGTTGACCTAGTGAGAGCACTGATTAACATCTTCAAGCTAAACATCAACAGATGGATGTGACACATTACCTCTCCATTGTCCAGTACAGCCATAGAGCAGAGCTGACCACAGGCTATGTTAACCACCACTTTGTTCTGCAGGCAGCTGCTAACCCGCCGTGGTGTCGGCTGGTTGGCAGTTGACCCTGAACCGACTTGGCCTGAGTTGTTGTAACCCCACGCATACACCTGAGCACAGAGATAAAAGTTCATAGTTCAAATAAAACACATAGATTGGGCAGAAATAAATTCACGCAGGACACGACTGATGACAGGTTACCTCCCCATCAGTTGTAAGGGCAATTGTGTGGTGGGAGCCGCAGGCCACCTCTGTCACCCTCTTGCTGAGGAGGTTGGTGGAGACCAGGGCAGGGGTCAGTCCATGGTTGGTGGTCCCATTTCCCAGCTGGCTGTAACCATTGTGGCCCCACGCAAAGACCTCTCCATCTGCATATCAGCAGGCAAACTTTCATTCATGTTGTCTCAGTGGTTAATATTTTATCAATAGATAAGACGCAGTCGCGTTCATAGGATTTAAAGCAGAGCAAAGACATCTGGATTAAAGGCAAAGTCTGTGATCCAAATCTGTGCAAAACAAGCTGTCAGTCTGAAATCAACTAACAGGTCTTTTAATACAAGAACTGACACTTGACAACAAGTGAATCAATGTTTGTAATGTTTCCTGATACGTTTCCTGATAAGTTTTGCATATACAACTGACCGAGATTAGTAAACCGAGATTGGACCAGTAAGGGTTAAAATTGTCCCGTTTTATGCAACATTGTGCAACTAGTTTACCCACAAATAACAAGAACATCATGTTTGTACCAAACACAATGACCTGTTAAATGCCAGAAAACAAAACTGTCACAGAAGACATTTGTACAAGCTTATTTTTTGCTCTGTTTTGATTTTAATTAAGTGATTTTTAATTATGTTTGGGCAGCGATGACACAGCACTGTCATAAAACCAGATTCCAAACATTTGCATGCATCATCTTGTTGTTTTCTGTCATTTCTTTGCATCCTGAGGACATGTACCCTCAGGGACAAATAAAAGCTTACTGGACTGGATTACCTGCAGTAGCGATAACCACATGTGGTCCTGTTCCATAGCTTAGGGACACAATCTTCTTTCCACACAAGACATCAATCCGGCGTGGCTCAATAGTGCTTTGAAGGTCTCCAAGCCCTAAACAGCCGCTGCAATTGGTGCCCAGAGCAAAGACCTACAGAGACCAAACATCAGTGGTGAAATGGCACTGGCATTAGTCAGTGCCATTGTTGATTTTTCATTAGTCATTTACTAAAAAATATGGACACCCAACTAAACACAAAATATTTGGTGAGATGTAATACTAAACTAGACCTGCAACCAAAATGTAATCTATTATGAGATTTTAGATACTTGAGCATATGATTTCCCAGAATGTTTGCCAGCTATATGAAATAATATTGACCAAAGCTGGTGTCTCTGCATGCAGACTTCGGGGAATGTAATGTATCCCAACGTTTTAAATTAAATCCTCCAAAGTACACATTTTCAAGTCATAATTGACTGCTCTGAAACATAAACTGTTTGGGCCATAGGGACAAACAAATGACCACGGATAGCAAGATGAGGCACACCCTACACCTTTCTACAGGATGAAAATGGAGCTTGCTTAGGTATTAGGCCTGTATGGCTAAAGATAGCCACACTCCATCTGCTTATCCCTCTGCCTGGAACTGCACCCGTATCAACAACAGAGTGAGAGGCCTGCAGCATTTTTCAATCCACTTCTGAACAGACGATAATCAAACCAATATTATGAAAGGATATTAAGTCTATCAAATCTCGCAACACATCTACATGTAAACAAGAGGATTAAATCACCGGTGCTTAAAGCTGAAGTGTTACCTCGTCATTAACTGTGACATAGAGGGCTTCATTTGCAGCACTGCCAAAGACACAAGCCTGCCGAATAAGCCGTAGTTCCTCAGGTGGAAGGAGTGCAAAAACTGGCCACTTCCCCACGTCCAGCATACTACTCAGCTGTGAAATGAGGAGAAAACACAGTTAGACAGATGGAAACATAAGTCATCCAGAGATTGATTTTAAAAAGAGGTATATAAAAGAAAGACATGTGGCAGGAAAAAAAGCTTTAATGGAATAGTAGGAATCAAAAATACCCAATTTATCATGCATATTCCTTTCTGCTTTGGGTATTCTTTGAAAGAGAGAATAGATGCTGAGTCACAGATGAGCTATAGTCTGGTGAAGTTGTCCTATCAAAAGCAATTCCTGCTCCAGTTGAAACATGCTTGTTTGCTTACAAATTCATATTGCTGTTGTATTTATTCAACAGTTATCCAAAAATGACAAAGGAAAGCAAACTAGATATGAATTAATAAGCCAAAATTAAACTACTGTAAACTGGAATCAAATATTGCTTAGTCTGTAGAGACAAATGCATAAAGTAGACACTGACAGGGTAAATTATCTACAAGGTTTTGCATGTCCCAAAAGTGCCCATCACAGACAGCAAGTGGGCAGTGGGCCCAGTTTTACAGATAGATAGATTAAAACATGTATAGTATGCGTGTTGACTGAGGTAAACCCATTAATGTGTGTTTATTGACAGAATGAGTAAAGTCCAATTTATGTCATAACAACATTTGCCTCCTCTCTACCATATCTAAAGCCTAAAGCAGTATTTCTAGTGCAATTACCAAATCATATGTGAATAATGCACTCCTCTCTTTAATTATTTTCTTAGGGTGGCATAACCAGGCCACAGATCTGAAATGGGATATTTGGGCTTGTGAATTTAATGGAACTTGTTTATCATTCTGACTCAGTTTTTTTCCAGGATCAAAATCCAATCTGCTTTATCACAATGTGCAATTACTTTCCATGTGCAATCGGTGTATATATTTTTTACGGTTGAGTTTTGCCTCTTGTTTTTTTTTTTGTTTTTTTTTTTACCTTAAAACCTCTTATCTCCTTGTGTAAAGATGCATTCCTCAAAAATTATACTAGACAGTATATGAAGGACATTGAAAGGGAATTACATATTTAATATGACTGACATTACGTAGAAATTTGACTCTATAACAAGTTAGTTTAGTAACTGAAAAGTGTCAAAACGCTATTAAATTATTATTACCACACCTTGTACAATCACGATCGTCCCTCAGTGACCATTGACATAAGCTGTACTTAGCATGACATCATCCTTTGCCAATTACAGCGATAGCTACACCTCAAATCAACAAATATCGGAGATGTTACACATTAATAACGCAAAGAAACAGGGCATGCTGCGTTATAAGACTTCCAGCCTGGGTTCACAAGCTAGCAATATAAAAGTTGCTTATGTAGCATCCGCCCGTGTCAGTAACCTGTTTATCCAAACAAAAAAAAAACAAAAAAACAACACAACTATTGAGTATTAAGCCAATTATCGTAAGGAGTGTTATTGTTGCTGCTGACGGTTCAAACTGTAGACGTTACCTTGCTGTTGTTTTAGCTAATGTTTCGTCCGCGGTGTCGTTTTCTGATCACTGAACACTGAAACATTGAAAAGTTGTCAGCCAACATATTGGCGATTCAAGTTGCTGATGGGATCATCTCGGAAGTCTGTTATGGATCTAGCTTCACGTCAGTTGCTGTGGTTGTTATAGTTAGCTTTGATCGCTACACTACCGACTGAAAAAAACAGCACCACCGTACTTCCTGTAGTCCCATGGTGCGTTCATAGGAAATCGGAGAATTGAACTGCTGATGTTTGTTATGAGCAATCATTAGGGACTGTTCGTTATTAGTGAGGGGGGATGGGGTGGTGCAAAAAGAGTTCAATTTTTTATTAAGTTAAGTACAAGAAATATGGTGAAGCAGCGTTTTATGGACCAGTGGTATGGTACAAATTGCCCAAACAAGTAGTGAGGAGGAAATCACTACTAAGTTTTATTTTCTCATTCATGGTATTTTCTGTTTTTGGTAATACTGCTATCAAATGTTTTACTGAATATTCAGTTATAGTAAGGATACATGTTGTCACTCTTGTAATTATTGTCATCATTATTTTCATAGTTATTAATTTATCCTTTTGTTTTACTTTGGTTGATCTTTCCCCCCTGTTGTCTTGTTTTTTGTTCCTACTTGCCTAGGATTTTAAAACATACATTTTATGATGTAATGTTTACCTGTATGGACCCTAAGAGAAGTAGTTGCTACACTGGTATTGGCTAATGGGGATCCAAATGAATGAATGAATAAATGAATGAATGTCAAATATGTTTTAAGCACAATTGAGGGGATTTAAAAAAATTTTTTTTGGCTTGGGGGAGGGCATACAAATTTTAATAATTGCTTCATATTTATTTTTTCCGCTTCTCTGATATTTAAGGAACAGTCCCTTACCGTGAGCTAACTATTGGGCTATAGTAAGTAACTCTGAAATATTTGTGACATTTAAATCATGCTTTGTGAAGCAGAAACTCAGATAAGGTGTTAGTTTGTTTTGAATATTAAAAATGGGTGAAAATATGCTCTATATAGCAAAAACTAACACTCGCAAATCAATAATGTGAAAGATTGAGTGACTGAATAATAAGAAATTGACACAACCTCCTATCCAACCTTGATTAACCCTTTGAAACCCAAGCAAACTGGCTTTTCTTTCAAAAACATGGGAAGAAGGCAATGAACAATAAAAGAACAAAATATCTGTAAATCAGCAAGAAATTGGTTTTAAAAAAAGATAAAAAAGAAAGTAAAAACAAGCCAATTAAAAACTGATTTAATTCTGTAACACAATTCAAATATGTAATTATGATATACTGTATATGTGCAATTTGTGAAATGTTTCTTGCTAATTGTCTTTTTTTTCCTATGTCTTTGGAAAAAATTGCAGCAGTTCACCTAGGGGTCACAAGTTCAGATACTTGTGAAAGTTGTCTGCAAGCAGCACAAGTGATTCAAGATTTAAAACCTTTGGGGTGTTTCGTAAATTGGACACATTTTAGGCAGTTTGTTTAATTTGTATGTAAGTCTACTTGCATTAATTTTCCCATCATAACATTTCAAACCTTAGACTTAACTGTAATGTTTGATTTTGAAAATTAATATGATGTAAATATGTTCTGTTTATATATCCTCAGAGGCAGCTCTTGCATGCAGCAGCTGTTATGGTAGTTTCTCTATGCTTTTATAGCTAACTTTCATTCTTCATCTTCCCCACTGTCCATCTTTTTCCTCTAGTTGGCAGTTTTCTCCTCTTAGTTGCACTATCTTAAGGAGTTAAGGTCCAGCCAAAATGGTTTTTGAATGCATCATGGATATCTCCATGCTTTGTACTGCAGTGCTGCCAAAAGTTCTCTGTTGATCTCTTCATTTGTAGCCAATGAGCCACTCCAGGGCCGCTGTTCAAGCTTTCTACTTTCTCTTCCACTTGACTGTTCAAAATGTTGTTCTCAACAGACCGGCCTCCTTTTCCCAACCACATTGATGGCATTTCTTACAGAACAGGTGTAAAGCAAGGCTTTTATTCTCCATTGAAACCTTTATACGTGGCCACACAGTCTTAATATGTCAATGCAGAAAAGGCCAGAATAACTTCAAGACTATTAAATCTGAAAATAACAAATGTATTTAACAAACAATCAGGACCAAAAGTGACACACAGCTCCATGCAGCTCTAATGATGGGTGGTGCCAGAGGAAAGGTCATGTTGTAAATCAGCTGGTTTATTCTCTGTATGGTGGCCTTTTTGGGACATTAGTGTCAGCTTACTTTATCAGATTTGGCTTGACCTTCATCTGTGCTCAGAATTTAATACCAATGTTTTTTCGCATTTTAATGTGCATACAGTTAGCATTTTAACGATGGGATATTAGTATGCTGCTAGCAGCATGTCAACATGAATAATTTTGGAGTTATGTAGCATTTCTTTTATTAGTTACTGTTTAATGTTATCTTGTATTAAACAAACTCACCCCCACCACCCTGATCTGCACTTCCATTAAGATACTCTGTGATAAAAGTGTGTCACAACACTGGCACTATATGTTCTGGCAAATATTGTACAGATAAGAAGTGAAGAATAGTGTGCATGAACATAAATCATATAAAGACTGTGATGATGAGAGTCTATCTATCTAGATATCTATCTATATATCTATTAGATACATTATGGTACAAAAAATAATTATATTTTTGTTGTAGCTATTTCACATAAAATCCACTTCTTTCTTTAGAAATGCAGATTTTCAGTAAACCAGTGGCTCCAAAGGACTTTGTGAACAAACTTGACACTTGTTTAAAATGTATGTTTTCTCTCTGTACTCACTTTTCACTGTAAATGTTAACAACCCTAGAATGCTCTTTGTTGGGATTTATAACCACAGTTCACAAACAAGTAGGCATTTAACAACATGTATATATTGGTTTGAAAAAACACGACGTAGTGGAATAACGAATGATTTTTGAACTGCGACTGAGTGTTACTATGATATTAAAATGGTCAGATTGGAGTCAAATATCTCAATCTAGTGTTGATGTTTGGATTGGTGAGGTTACAATTTATGTGTCAATATAGAAGCAGACCCAAACAATACAGCTAGCAATACAGGAAAGACAGGCCTGCTTTAAAATTTCAAACTAATGAATTTGGTGAACTGAAAATGTAATTGCCAAGAATGTAGTACAAGAAGCAACCAGCAGCTGGAGCCATGGTTACCCTTAAGTCATGGTTTGTGCCAAAGCTTTACAAACCCTCATTTGACATGCTCATATTTTTTTTGAAGATACATTAAACCATGTTGGAAAGTATAATTTGTGACTTTAAAAAATAAATAAACTTCGGGGTAACATTGCAAATACATAGTCATAGTCATTTCCATGTGCATCCTTTTGATGGATAAACAGTGGCTCAATATAAAGACTTCATAGAAGTGTGTGCATGTGTTTGTTTCTTAGATAAATAAAAACATGCTATTGTTAGGTTGTAACAATTGCTAGTTTAAATTGCAGTCTGACACTGAAGCATCATGAAATATGCTTTACATTGTAAAGAAATGATATGATAGATATGAAAATTAAGTGTTGTTGCAAGTCAATAGGCTAGATAATATGCTGCGAAGTACGTAATTGTCCAGGAATATGAAGCTAGTATTAACTTTTTACAGAGTATACTATACTGTCATGCAATTTAGACATACATTTTAACCTATTAATTCCCCCCAAAATCTTGATACTTTGAGAATCTGTTTTCACCTAATTTAAAAATGCAGGGTTGAATATACTTTACATTTATCCATCTCCAGTTTACTAGTTTACTCACTCCCCTGGGCTATATTATTCACACTTTCCGTGCAGGCTGATAAAAATGAATGACAGTATCAATAGTAGCCTTTAAAGGCGATATGATGCTGTTAAGGTGGACCGGAAATTTCCAATGAAGAGCTTTCCACGGCTCTGTTTTGTCTGGAAAGCCCTTCAGCTCAGCAGTGCAGGACTAAACCTGACAAAGGCACAAATGCACGTTGATCAAATGTGTTTCTCTCATATTACCATACAGACATGATTGAACAAACCGATCACAGACACGTCAACCTTAAGGTCTTCCTTAATATAGTAAAAATTGAGGTAGACGGATGAATTCAATAGTAATTTTATAGGGTGCTGATAACACCCACCAAAAATAATAAAGAAAAAGTCACAATATTATTAATGTTTCGCCTAGCTATCTTGGAATCTGGGATTCGTCATGATTTGCTGTGACACGCATGCGCACAGAGCCCTGTGAGCGATGGCGAAATTCCTGACTTTTCTGCGAGGAGCAGGGTTGGATGGGAAGTTATCTCGATAAAACTGGCAATTAGGTTGACATTGTCGATACTTGGCGTCATCAGTGTTGCTCGCAAGTCACTTCTTCGATCTGTCTTAGGCGCAGTCAACTCGAGCGAGCGTCGTTCATATTACAAGAGAGACACATCTTCATCTTGCTAACTGTAAGCTAGGTAGCATTAGGTAGCTAACACTAGCATGTCACATTTTGCCTTGTCTTGTGTTTATCTTTGTAGCTAGCAAGATCTCAGGTGTTTCAGAAAGTAGCTGGCGCTTGCTGACGTTAAACATTTCGGAGAAGAGCTGCATAGGAATCATCGCTGTGCATCGGCTTGTCAGTCCAGACTGCTGCTGCTGTGCCGACTGACTGAGTGAGTAACGCTAGCTGTGTTATAATAACCCATTTATGTTGATCACACTCTTTGGTGTAATAGCGTTGTATCTTAACTCGAAATAAGGTTATCGTCTGTGAATTAGCTGACTAAGATGTAATGTTGCAGTTAGATAACGAATGACATAACGCTAAGCACACACACCTGTAGCTAGAGTAAACAATTGCCCAGGCTGCAAGGTAGCTAACGTAGTTAATTTAGCTATGTCAAATGAGGAACGTTACCTCTGGACATTGACTTTAGTATTGCCATTGAGATATATTAAATGCAAATGAATTCATGTTTGAAGTTTGTAGAGATAGGTTTGCTAAGTGGCTAATGGTAAGGCTTGGGCAAATACACGCCCTAAATGAATAACCAGCTGTTAGACTGTGTGAATCTGTCTTGCATTGAATAAAACGCATATCTCGACGTGTTCCAGCTAACCCGCCACAATAGAGTATTAGATAAAACATTCATTGATTTTAGGTTATTATAAGCTGTTGACCAAAATTTGAAAACATTATGCAGATGAAGCATTGGTCTTTTTATAATTATCATGATTCTGTCAATGCCTTTGTATAATACTTGACAATGACTAATAATAGACTCAGTGTCCTATTAGCCTACTCTCTCTCTCTCTCTGTGTTTCCCCTTCTAAGCAAAAATGTAACTGAAAAACATCTGTTGTGCCCTCATTGACTGCTCTCCTAGCCACAGTCAAATATGATGTACAGTTGACAACAGATGTTACCACAATTTCGATAAAGAAGAAATGTTAATTGTACTACATCAAGAAAGGCTGTGCACTGACTTTAGTTTAATGCAACCACAACTGCAGTTTATCACCAGAGTCAGCTGGTGTTTTTCACTGTTTTTAATCGGAGGCTGTTGTGATATCTGTTATTTAACAGCAATATGCTTAACAACATATTTTCCTGCAGAAGGTATAGGAGTCAAGAGGGGAAAGTACTACTACGATGTGTTCATATTATGTGCCAACCCCCACAGGTAGTTCCAAGTATGTAATAACTGGAGTATCTGAAACATATTGAAATTACACTGTCACCCTAATCAAATGACATCATTTTTGGAAAATGAATAATTAACTCTGATCTTTTTTTATTTCCAGTGTGATATTAGGATGTCATTTGGGCAAGTGAAATGTGGGTGGTCAGGGGCATATCTAAAGAAAAGTGCCTGTAATCAGGGAGCCCCCTTTGCAACTTCTCCTTTCACTGACCCCGAGGTAGCTGTTTTGTGTGTTCTTGGCAGATAATTTTAAACTTGAACATTTATTTATTTAAGATGGTCTTGTGTTAAGATCAGTACGGCTAGTGATTGTAGTGATGGATTGGAGGCCTAATGACCACAGACGGAACCTGCCGTTATTTAATGCCTGCTTGTAATATTAGGCTAATCACATGTCGACCCCGTACTGTAATAGTTCTCTCAAACCCAGTTCATTGACCATCACACTGTAAACTGATTTTGTTGTTTAAGCTTAAGGAGGGGAGGGGCTAAAGCCAACAGATAAGCCAGATCACTGAGAAGTTAAGGAGCGCATGCGCAAGATTGTAATTAGGTTCAAGGACACATGTTACATTTCTCCCATGGTGTTCTGTTGTTTATTGGCTGAATTTTTCTTAGCTTTGTTTTTCATGTTTTTTTGTCCCCAAATGATCAGTGCTCATTGTGGCCCTTTTTGACTATTCTTTCTTTTCAGTGCAGTGTCTTAAATGGCACACTATCTTCGTTCCCGGTTGATTTGGTTGAATGGTTTGATTGTTTTGATTTTAGTAGACATTGCAGACTATATGCCTCCATGGTCAGCTTTTAGATTTTTGTGTTCGTTTGTTATGGGAAGGATGTGAGTACACATTGGGCAGCAGTGTTTGTCTTCACCTCTCACATTGTGACATGAAGGAAACATTAATTTTAATCCACTGATAGGGTAATTGGGGACATTCATTTTAAAAACTTTTTTTTTTCTTCTCTCCCACTTTCTTCTTTATACCAAGGCAGATATGCTTGTGTACTGATATAATATTTTTAAAAAAACCAAACAATGTATATGACTTTTAGAAAAGGTGTATGACTGTGTGTATGACTGAACAATAGCATATCAACCACTTTTTAAAATCATGCTGTGATTTAAAGTGCCAGGAGCAATATACAACAAAGACACCCACAACTATGGGAGTTTCCAGTGACTTTTAACCACATGGCATGTTAATATTGTATCAAGGAAATACATCTGACGAACCCTCTTTTTGGTTTATAATTTAGTTTGCGTGTAACAGTTGGTTTAACCTGACTGCTCATTGATGGTGTCAGAAACTATCCTTCAGAGTCAGCAACGTATTTTGAAATGTCTTTACTGGAAACAGGTGCATTTAGAGGTTATTTGCCTCATGCCCAATGCCTTAAGTGCTAGAGAAGGCAGTATTTTAAATCACAAAATATAGTTCTCAATATCATCATGAAATTGGTAAAAAAAAATTTCTAATGGATCATAGTATATTTATGTGTCCCAATGTACAGATGTATCCAATTAATATTTACACTGTAATATTGATTCAGTAATCATCACTATGTCATATTGTTTGTAATATAAAAGGAAAAATGAATGCAACATCTCTAGAAAATTGTGAAGGTATTTCATGGTGATCAGTTTGATCCTATCAGTTCATAATAATCAGTACGAATATCCACATCCATCCCTTGATCTGGCCATCCTTTCTTTCATCCATTCTTTATTTTTGTTTAATCTTAAAGTCAAAAACAATAAAAATCCCAGAATGTTACAGCTTTTTGCTATATAATACAAAATGCCTGCAGAAAAACAAAGAAATCATACTTTAATGGTATTCAGAGTAAACATAATTAATCATAATTTGAACATACATATAGCTGTAGACAATTACTCCATTAAATAGTAGTTACATCCCAATACAGATTTACTTGATGATGTGCTCAGACTTTGTACACTCAGAGAGAGAGAGAGAGAGAGAAGTCACATCCTGTGGACATTCTGGGTAAATGTTCTCAGCACAAGTCTGACTGCCTGGAAGACTCAAGACAATGACACCACAAAGCTTTATGATATACTATGTATAATTGCATTGATCGCAGTGTCTTTGTAACAGGAGTTCCTCTTCAGTGGTGTGAATGAGGGAGACATGGCAGACCACACCCCACCTCTGGAGTCCGGCCAGCTGCTCAGCACTGAACTCCCTATCATGGCCTCACCACCACCCCCAACCATGGTCAACGGGGAGGGCCCCCAGCAGGTACACTCAGACCCCTCTGCCTTCATGTCTCTCTGCTATTAGTCAAAACTGCTGCATCAAGTCTTTTATGCCCAAATTGACTTCTAGCATCTGCCTTGTAAATGGACTAGAAGGGAATTGTTATAAATGATGCCTCTGGCTCATTTTGGCCTTAAGTCTTAAGTTGTTGAACTGAAAATGAAGCCATAATAGCTTGTGCCAGCTTTTTGTGCTTGTCAGAAATATTATTACATTTTCATAATTAACACTGGACTGATTTGCAAAGCACAGGAATATTGATGCCTTAAAATGCACCACATCCAGGGAATTAATCAGTGAAATTGAGAAATTTTAGCAGGTGCACTTAAAGCACTTCAGCACTTACATATTAACACCAGAGGCAGTGACAAAGTGTATGGTTTGACCTGCACAGCAGGGAAACACTAATGTGGTTTTTGGCTTGATATGTAGTCCAGCGGAAGCTGGTGCCAGGGTTGTGTGTGTGTCAGGCTATTATAAATCCTGAAGTTGACTAAAGCTGTGCATATGGAGTTTTTTTATATAATGACTGAAGAAAAATGAGATATCACTGTGTGAATTGTTTTAATTTTGTATTGTTTAATTTATTTTATATTTTACCTTAACTTATATGTTGGTGGAATAATCAAGATAACAACATCTCAAACTCAGCTGTATGTTCAAGAAAAAAAGTTTACTCTATTGTGTTGTCATAAACTCAATCTGATATGGTGTAGTAACTGTTGAAACTGTGTACAAATTGAAAACAGCATACAGTATGTGCCTCTTTTGAAACCTGATGCATTTGGTGGCTTGTTTCAGATGCTAAAATAAAATATGTACATGTGGCCCTCACTCTGATAAGTATTGAAACAACAAACAGATTTACAGTCCTCAGTTAAGTTTCTCATGGAACATCTTTCATAGGCAACAGGTGCTTGTTGGTTATGAACCACTTCTCTCAGTTTTGATAGCAGCCTTCGCTGTATGGGTACAGGGTATGGGGTGATCGCCCCCATCATCTCTTTTCAGTATCAGAGTGAGATTGAGCGGCCCTGACAAGCCTGGGTGATTTCCCTGTCATTTTGATGGTCATCAGTTCGATTGGCTTAAGTTTCCGTGACTTCCTGGGGGACAGCGTGGAACCCACAGTGATATCTTTTCCGTCATTTCATCAGTCTTATGCAGTTTGTCTAGATAAGACTTGCTAATATTAGCACTGCCCTATAAACATGCCTTTCCAGCCATCTTGTCATTTTCCACAGTGGAAAATCCCTCGCCTGAATCAGGCTTTGTTCATGTAGAGATCAAATTTTACCGGTTGTGTCGGGCTGTGAGGTTGTTGTTCTCATGGAATTCAGTTACCTTACCACCTCCCACAAAGGTTACCTGATTACCTGTTCTCGTCCCCTGTCAGTGTTTACAGTGTTTCATGAGAGCTAGAGGAATAAAATGTGGCTGTTCGTTCCTGGCTTACATCATTACCACCCTGCTGCTCAGACCAATTTGAGACACTGCATGTTCATGATCGCTGAAATGTACTATGGGGAGGAATAACAAGTATCAGATAACACCGAGCACTTACTATTTTTTTTTTTCAAAGTACAGCATGATGACTTTGTTTTTGCACCAGAGGTGTTAGTGTATCCCACTCAGACATATGAATACCCAGATACATGATATGCAATTAGATACAGAGCCAATTCATTGCTGTTGAGTTAAGATTTGATATGATTTGAAATTTTTAATTTAACATTTATTAAGTTATATGAGATTTGAATAGCAGCAGCGAAAAACCATGATCAATGACAAAACAGCAAAAATCTGTAGCAAAGAATAATTTATATCGTGTTGAAGGGACCCATTGTAAAAAGAAATTATGCTTACTGCTACATCAACAATAGAAACAATGGACAGTGATGCACAAGGCCAGACCTTTTCAGGCAGCTCCCATTACATATGTATTTTTCACTGAAATCCTGCATGAACTGGATATTATGCACGGTGAATTCAGGGTCAGAGTCATACATCTGCAGCCAATATTTTCCACAATGCTATATGGACACATTTCCTTGCAAATATAATATCTTATTACTTTAGTTATTACCTTTGACTGTGAGGAGCTGAGTATGAGTGTGCAGTTTCTTATGCTAACACGGTTAGCTTGCCTCATACAGACTTGTCTGGTAGGTAAAATCGATACCACTGTGTACCAGTAGATTTTATAAGTATGTTTTGTTTTACTTTTTGTATGGTTCTATTATATATGCTTTGCTGTTTGCAGAATCCGAAGAATATTGAAACTTTTTTTCCAACAGTTAGGTGGTCTGTGTTATACTGTGATGTCTGTTAAATTTGATCTGCCTAGGACTTATTTAATTCTTTTTGCAGAAGTGCGATGGGTCATGCACAATTACACACAGGCTTTTTCTTTTTCTTTTCTCCTCATACATCTGGGTACCTCGTAGCAAGCTTGTTTTCGTAGAATGTAATTTTGATTGTATAAACCTTTTCAGTCATTGCAAAAACATACTGTTTTGTTAGTGTACTTGTAAATTGGCTCTAGATACAGTGCTTCTTTTTATTATGGGAGGTTTTGCAACCTCATGAAAGAACACATGACACATAAGGAGATTTTATGTGAGTGATTTCATGATGTCCAATGTCTGATCCTGACGGATCAAAAGACATCTATTTTGCATTATTAAATGTAGGGCCTTTTGAGGACTGTTGTTTGGCAGTTGCTGTGAAAAAGATGTAGCTTATGAGTGTTTTGTGTCTGAGGAGGTGTGTAAATATCATGACAGCTGCAGATTGAGGAGCAGGAACCACTGGAGGGGTCTAGGCCCTGACAGGGAGATGCAGGACTGCAGTGACAGTGAAGAGGATTCACAGCGATGGCTGACCCCTTCGTTTCTGACCTTAAGTTGGAGAAGCTACAAGGACACCTCATTGTTTGTTCTTTGTTTCTTTATCCCAGTATTGGCTTGGTATACGCTCTGTTGGACCAATTGTTCTGAGTCAGAGAGGAAGCTGTTGTCTTGGGGTCATTACCTGAGATGATTCCTTTTTAGAGATGACTTTGGCTACAGTATGATTCACTGCTTCCATCCATTTAAACCCCCCTCCCCTGCAAGATATTCCCGCTCTTGCAGTTTGGTTCATAGCTAAATTAGTAACAGATGAATCAGTCTCTTTCTGTCAATGTTTAAGCCCAGCTAATGGCTTATGTACTTAACTGTTGTCTGTGATGATGGTTATGTGTATTTTCTTCCATTTCATTCATTACCGTTTTTGATAAGACCTGCTATTTTATGTTTTTATGTGCTTATGTTTTGATATTCTTCTGGTTTTATGGTTTTTGAGGTCTGTTTGTAACCTGACAGACTGAAAATGATAAAAAACATCTCAGAAAAATGTTATACATTTTCTTAAGACTATCACTTCTTAGTATAACTTTAGTGTCAGAGGCCCTTTCCTACAAATCATTCAACCTTTCAGGATAAACATATACAAGATCTTTCAAGACAACATCAGAATTTTGAGGAATAGCTTTGAAAACACATGGAGGAGTAAGTTTTATGTTTTTGATGTAGTTTAAAATTCTTTTGTCCTAATGTTGTTCAAACATATTAATGTCGTTTTTAATTCGTCTATGATATGAGCTGAGATTAAAAAGGACAACAACATAATTTGCTTCAGTTGTGTGAGAGTACACTCAGCATGAAATAGTAACTGCACAAATTGAACAGGGAGCACATAGCCATGAGTGTGTGGTCTGCTTGTGGCTACGTGCCATGCGTGGGCTAATGTTACTGTGGGATAGTGAGACCTCACTCCCGACTCAGTCGTCTTTAGTGCTGGCCTTGTATGCTATAGCCAGACACAGGAGACAGGGCCTTGGACATGTGCCTCTCACAAGTTGCCAAAGGGTTAGAGATGTTGTGACACAAACGCAGCCCACTCTGTTTGTCTCCTGGTTAGCCACTGAATCATCTGTGAAGATGAGGGTGAGCCCACTATTTGTTGACTATTGTGAGGAGGTGGACTGAGCGTGACTCAGCAGTGTTTAGGGCACTTTCTTCTGAGACAGTTAAGCAAACCATGCCACCACTTCAGTAATATTCAGAACTGACCCTGAATGCTGAATATTTTAAATCAGTCTATAAAACTATTGATACGAGCTCCGCTCAATAACCATTTAAATACAAGTACTGCACTGATGAGATTAGCATTAAGCAAACTGTGGCACAATACATAAGATGTATACTTTTATGTTCAATACTGTCATACATGGTCCTTTTACATATAAGGGACCATGCAAGGACTAGAGATAAAAAATAGCTTTTAGTTATATCTGGTGCAATCCATGTATTTTGCGTTGTCTCTCATAAATAATCAATTAAATAAATTAAATTAGGTAAAAACATATTTTAAAAATCCTCCTAAAAACATAATAAACATAACGTTTTGTTAGCTTAAAGTGGTATATTAATTTCATCATATAAATATCAATAAAAACGTGCTTTAATGAAAAAAAATGTAAAATGTATTGTAAATTATATTTTACATTTTTACACTTTTTTGCACCATAATGACAGCATCCATTGATTTCATCATTTGCCAACATGCTCTGGCTAGATGGAGGGAGATAAATCTGAGAGAAAACATGTCAGTGGATGTGTAAAACATCACTTTTAATGTGTTGGAAATTCAGAAGGAGGACATAAGGCTTCATCATTAAAAATGGCCAAAGTGAAAAACTATCCTAACTTCTCCTGGACCAGCTTTTGACTGACCAAACAAGTGACCAAGTCGAAGGACTTCGGCCAGGATCTGGCCTAGAACCCGAGGACTGCTCTGAGTTTTAAGTACAATAGCTATAATGAGAGAATCCTCTGACAGGTCAGCACTTTGTAAAGCACTTCATAGTTCTGGGCTATGTGGTAGAGAAGCCAGATGGGGAGGAAAAAAAAGCAAAAGCACATTGACAACATGTCCTGGAGTTTGTAGAAATTGGTGTGAAATTTTTGTTGCGCATTAGCCAAAAGATAATGTGGTCCTATTTATTTAGCTACTGTAGTGGAGATCTCAGTATTAGGACGACCACAGCCTTTTTCCTATCTAACAGTAGCTCCACTGTGAAGCATTGTGGTGGCAGCATCAGATTGTTGGGTACTTTTTACTGTAGATGTGAAAAGGAATAAAGACCAGAGCCAAATACAGGCTAAGTCACAACTAAAATCCTCTCCTCAGGAGCATCCTTACGTACCAGGACAATTATCCTAACCACGCTCCCAGATCAATATTGGAGCGGCTTCATTCCTTGATTGATGATATAGTAAATCATATTTAAAATAAGTTGAATTAATTCTAAACAAATTTAGAAAGACGTTGAGGCATGACAAAGTCTAGGTATCCTGAACTAATTTAGACCTAGGTGCTTATAAATGCTTTCATGTCAGTGGTTGAACAGTTATTTAAAAAATAAAATAAAATTCTATTTTGTCTAAAATTTGAGTTAATTCTTTTTAGGTTTGTTATGATACTGGAATTCATAACTTTGCTACAGTAGGTTGAATAATGTCAATGTTTGATACAATTTCTGTTACTAAGATAAAAACTGACATTGAGGGCATATTATTAATTTTTTTTAATTAAAAGATAAATAATACACTGATTTAACATGACAACAACAACTTTTATTTTCTTGGTTAGTAGCAGAGAACATCTGAATGTCCTTAGTTAACATTAACAATAAGAGAGAGTGAGAGAGTATAACTGGTACGGGTGCATCGACACTGGAAAATGAGTATTGATAGGGTTGCACAGTTAATCGGAATATTATCAAAGTATGGCTAAATGCAGTATCCAAATCACAGCAGCTGCACTTTTTTGACAGAATTATAATGTGTCATTATAAATTAAGAATTGTGGTGCTACAGAGATGCTGCGGCCTACAAATCATATTCCAGATGTAAGGGAACATGCTTGTTTGGTACAGACCCCAACAAAAATGACATCATCATCTTTTATTTTTTTAAGGGAACATTTAAATTTGCTATATCTCTCAAAATAATCCCAATAGGATTTTTTGTTTTTTGCTTATCATGTGCAGCTGGGAGCTATAGAGGAAGTACGTCTCCTCAAAAGATTTTTTCTGAAGTAAAATGATTTAATTGCACATAGCAGAAGTTCAAGTCAGATTCCTGCAGTCAGGAAAGGGTTGCCCATTATCACCACAATGTACTTAAATTTACCTGAAGTTTATTTAGGCCGGAGCTTTTCATTCTTATATCATTCTGGATATTGTAATAAATAATAATTCATCATATGTCTATTACAGTTAAAAATACCATGGTCAAATGTAACTGTAAATGTCCTCCTATTTTTTTATATTCCTTTAGTCTCCTTCACATGGTAGGTGTACAGTTTACAAACTCAACAATGGTATCGGATCCGTATCGGGTATTGACCGATATGCAAAGCCCAGGTATCGGTATCAGTATAGGGACTGAAAAAGTCAGATTGGTGCATCCCTGTTTACAACAGCATGAACATCCTTGAAACAATGCTTTTTCCCTTGTCTGTTTCTTTGCTGTCAATGTTTCTAATTGATCCTGGAGGATGGAGGATCATGAAATTGGCTCAAATTTTTATCGTACATTTAAGCATATGCTGTCAGCAGAAGGGAGACTGCATTAATTCCTGGCTAGTTCCTCCAGTGGCAGGATTTTCCCTGTGTCATTCAGCTCCTGTTTCCTGTCCACCCAGCTGCTAGTTCACATCAATGCACAGTAAACAATTAAGAGGAACAAATAGTGAGAAACTCAAACTCTGAGTCACCAATGGCTGAGAAACGTCAGAGCTAACAGCCATGAACACACAGAGCAGGGCCATTCTCCTGGGTAATAAAACACAGCAGTGGCCTGTGTGACAGTGTGTCCTAATTGATCCACACTCTCTTTGCATAGGGTTCATATGTGGATGCAAATCTTTACAACAGTGGGAACAAGAGATAATGCTTGTACATAGTGTTCTATAAATTTTGGACAGTGCGCTTCATTTTTATTGTACCTCCTGTCTTAATGCATGATTTCTCCCATGCAGCGCTCTGAAATAAAGATCATCCCTGTTTTGAATGTGACCAGGAAACCATTTCACATCATAGTGCCTAGTCATCTGTGTAAAAAGTAACCTTTGCAGTATCCTAGCACTATTTCTGAGTCCATACACTTTGATATTAAGTCATCATACAGTTGGGTTGAATGTATCTAACAGCAGCATTGTAAATTCAGCATTTCTAAGTTTATTAAAGCTGAGCTTCAGGGCGATACAAGAGTTGGTTTGTGTTTGCATAAGGGTAACTATGACTGGCAGCAGCCGCAAGCAGTCGGAGTTATCAGAAGAGGAAACTATTCTTTTTTTGTATTTTGCAAAACAATCATTTTTTTGTACTAAATATGATATAGACAGTGCTACTTAAGAACTGAGAGAACGAGAGGTTTGGTTTCTGTTGTACAGCTGACATTGAGGTTACACTATGAGGCAATCCTTTGAAATCCAATTCAAAATAGTCAAGAGAATATTAGCAGTTTAACCATAAATCTATGAAAATGCCTCAGAATACCTATTCAAAGTCTAAGCTCCCAAAACACTAATCACATCACACAATACAGCACAGTATTATGCAGTTGTAACTTTGAAAGAAAAAAATCATAACCTCATTTTGGCCAAGACTTTATTCCAATTTTGGTCTGTTTCTGAAAATAGTTCAGTAACATCAGCCCCAATTTTTGCAGATAATATGAATGGCAGCAAGGATTGCACAAGTTAAAGGTTTACTCTGTTTTATTTAGTTGCTGAGGCTGCTGACATCTTCTGCCTTAGCATCTCAGGAGTTGATTTATTTTGCTGTGGGTTTTAGTCACTATCAATTTAGATAAAATTGTCTATAATTATCTTGGTTTTCCCTGTTTTCACTGCTAAAAATACAGAAAAGTGGCACATCTAAAAATTGCATGTTTGGTTTGTTGTCACTTGTGTTTTAGGTGTTAGCCCATGGGGGGCGCTGTCCTTATTTCACTGTGAATTAGTCCATTCTTTATTTGTAGTTAGAAAAAAAAACTTGGCACAATGACCACAACAAATCACTGCAAAATGTTAACCTCTTATTACTGTATGTTCTTTATTAGAGTGGTTAGTACTTTATGATCACTGATCACTGCTGCTATATTTATCAAATTTTTCAAATCCATCCCTTTTCATTTTACATTTTTCATTTTTATTTTGGAATAAAATGAAGCGTAGGATTTTTTATAATGACAGAAGCAGCATGACTCAGTGTAGGGTAGCTGTGTGTACCTTTTATTTCAGTCATTATGAACTCCATGAATGGAAGATGGAGGTCTTAACAGTTGAGATTTTGTTTTTTTTTTTTTTTTTTTGGTTTATGGTTAAGAGCCCTAAAAATGCATGTAAAGCCCAAGGTTGTTTTTCTGCACATAAGGTGGTGACTCATTTTATCTAGGCTAACTAGGTTTGGGGCATAATCAGTTCAGTTAAAAATCATGGATCCTTTGAAGAATTTTTCTTTGACATATTAACACGAACAATATTTTTATATATAGATGTCAAGAATTTTCTTTACCACGTTGAAATTATGTTGACATAATAATCACTTCCTTTGATTCCTGTTTTTTATTTGTAGGCAATATCAGAATGTTTCTGAAATGTACATGTGGTTGTTATTTTTATCTCACAGGCACAGTAGGGAAAATGTCAAGTCTTGTACATAATAACTTGTATAAGATAAAAGTAGTTACATTGCATTAACACACACTTTGAAAGTTATCAAATACAATGCAAACTCAACAATTTCCTCTCACTGATTTACAAAATGAGCTGCTGTTTAAATATATTGTGATTTTGAAAGACAATCAAACCATAATTTAATTTTAAGTTTTAGTTTGTTTCAGTCATTACAATGTTTGGATTCTTCCTAATTTTTAAGCATTTTAATTTTGTTTTTTACAACCAAAATTAACTGAAATACATATTTAACAGAAATCAAGCTGTGTTTACTATACTGTGCTACGCTTCATTTTATTTCATGTAAAATGTAGGATTTAATTTTGTGGAGGATGTGCCTTAGGTGTACCCCTTGTGCAGCAGTATCAGTGACGCAGAGAATCTTAACTTGGCACATGCTGATCAAGTGATCAGCACTGTCGCTTTAAGAAGTGATCCATTCAGAATGAATGAGGACAGATGTTACAGAAGCAGTGAATACTTGTGAGCTCTGTTTATTGTGTCGCCGTACAAATAGTGTCTCTGTTTTGACTGTCAGTGGGCTGCTTTGTGATCTTTGAAGACAGTGGAGGCTCGAGGGTGCAGTTGTCGCCAACGCTGGAGCTTTGCAATTGAACTCCCACCACCTCATCTCCTCTCACATCGATCGGAGTATTAAGAGAGGGTGTATGGCATGTCGCTCCGTGAATGGGAGAGAGAGCCAGAGAGAGTATTGGGGGGGGGTGGGGGGGAGAGAGAGGGACTGTAGCGTAGTCGTACATGTCAGCCTCAGAAGCTGCGTGGGTCGCTTAGCTCCCTCACGCCATTGTTGTTGTTGTGAAAAAAGGCAGAACAAAGGACTCCCCACGCTATGGAACCCTTATACCATTGCTGGCTTAGCTGTGTTATGATCACGCCCTGATGGAATGCTATTGAAATTAACCATATTAAGGAGCACAGCAGGCGTTAACTGAGCTGGCACACAGTCAGTGACAGAGGCAACAGGGGAACTGAATAGCAAACTGAGGCATCATCCTTCTCATATTTGGTCCTGTTTTCTCGCGTTCATCTGCCTCCTTTTCCAGAGAGTGGCCAATGCTGATAAGGTTTCAATCCCTTCTCTGAAGGTTTGGCGCGGACATCGCTGTGGCTTATTTGTTGAAGGGGTTGCTGTGGGGATACTGACAGTAGGGAGGTTGCACTGGAGCCAGAGGCAAGAGTGAACAAGCTTTCCTGCTGCAGAGAATGCCGCTATGGAGCAGATGAGGCTGAACCAGGCTAAGCAAACATGAGATTTACGGCACACTTTCTGTGAACGCTCCAGCGCGAGAGACTAAGCCCCATCTGCCTGCATTGCTCCTGCTGCACTCCTTACCTCTCGTCATCTTCTCTCTGGATTTTGCTCAGGAGTTGATGGAAGTGGAAGGTGTAAAGGATCAGTCTAGCCAGATGTGTTAGCATTGCAGGCCATGTGATTTCTCATGAGGGTTGGGTGAAGTGGTGGAGGGTCAGATAGACCCTGGAGCATCTTTTTCTTTTTCTCTGTGACAGCGTGAATAGCGACGACTGAATGAGAAAAAGCAATGCGGGCTACAGTAAGTATCAGTCAGATCTTTTGCAAGCAAAATTTACTTCTGTTTGATTTTTCTGAACATGCAGTGAATGTCTCAGTATTGATTTCACTGTAACTTCCAATCTTTAGATTAAATTGGAAAAGGGAGACATGATCCAAGGAGGGGTGTTTGTTTCTCACAGAGCGGCGTGGACAACAAACATGCACATACACCCGACTGTGAAGTGCCTAGACTTTGATTCAATTAGATCTTCATTGCCCCACATCCCCCTCCTCCACCACCATCTACACTTGCTGCTGACGCTGCCTGTGTGGGTGTGTATCAACATATGAGCTTCTGTGTGTGGCAGTCAAAGGGCTCTTTCCTCTCCTTGCTGAGCACATGAATGGGAGCAGTGTCAGAGATGGAGGTGCTGATGATTTCTGTGCTTGAAGAGAACCATAGCCAAAGCCCTTTGCCAGGGGAGTGTAGATTCTATGACAGCGACTTCCACAAGAGTGAGGTAACTACCGCCCACACACAGTGCCGGGCAACAAAAACCTGATTATGTGTGTTCTTTTGGAGTTTAAAAGAAAGAGCGAAAAGAATTTGAGATTTGAGAAGTTTCGGGGTATCTTGATTTTATTAACATAATCTTACCTGTTGTTTAAGTGAGTGGAAAAAGGATAGTCTGTCATCACTTCTGCTAATTTTAGTTTTAATTGGCTGTTGTCAAGAGAAGGTGATGTTGCCAGAAAGATGGAATGATTGAAAAAGTTTGTTCCTTTTGTACAAAATGAACCTTTTTCATGAGGCTTTTTCTTGTTCAATTTTTATGTTCTAGTCTTTTATAATGACAGAAGCAGCATGACTCAGTGTAGGGTAGCTGTGTGTAGCTTTTATTTCAGTCATTATGAACTCCATGAATGGAAGATGGAGGTCTTAACAGTTGAGAGTTTGTTTTTTTTTTTTGGTTTATGGTTAAAAGCCCTAAAAATGCATGTAAAGCCCAAGGTTGTTTTTCTGCACATAAGGTGGTGACTCATTTTATCTAGGCTAACTAGGTTTGGGGCATAATCAGTTCAGTTAAAAATCATGGATCCTTTGAAGAATTTTTCTTTGACATATTAACACGAACAATATTTTTATATATAGATGTCAAGAATTTTCTTTACCACGTTGAAATTATGTTGACATAATAATCACTTCCTTTGATTCCTGTTTTTTATTTGTAGGCAATATCAGAATGTTTCTGAAATGTACATTTGGTTGTTATTTTTATCTCACAGGCACAGTAGGGAAAATGTCAAGTCTTGTACATAATAACTTGTATAAGATAAAAGTAGTTACATTGAATTAACACATACTTTGAAAGTTATCAAACACAATGCAAACCCTACCATTTCCTCTCACTGATTTACAAAATGAGCTGCTGTTTAAATATATTGTGATTTTGAAAGACAATCAAACCATAATTTAATTTTAAGTTTTAGTTTGTTTCAGTCATTACAATGTTTGGATTCTTCCTAATTTTTAAGCATTTTAATTTTGTTTTTTACAACCAAAATTCACTGAAATACATATTTAACAGAAATCAAGCTATGTTTACTATACTGTACTGCCTTTTCGAAACAATCCCAGGTTCTGTTGATGATATCGCTGGAAATTGACAGTGAAAATTGATGTCGAACATGAGCTTGTGTGTTACATTCAACAAGCCCTTTTCACACAAAAAGAGTACATTATTGATGAATTCAGTTGTTTAGCTGTGGCAGTGGTTACTGGTGTTAACATGTAAGTCTCCCATATTAAGTATAAAGTATATATACTAAGTATATATATATATATATATATATATATGTATATATATCTGTGCTGTTAGTAATTGTTTATCCCCCCAGCTAAATTGGAGACCACAGTGAACACTGCAGAAAAGGCTGCCTCCTGTTGACTTTATAGCCAGTGCCTGTTTTTATGGATTTTTGTCCTGAAAACTAGTGGTATGATTTAAACTTTAAAGGTATCTGTGTAAAGGTTTTTGTCAACTGTGCATATTTTAAGCAGACTAGCAGGCTTATCCCAAAACAGACAGCTTTGTCTGTTTGCATTCTTGCTGATGCTTGCTTGTACCTGCCTCTGCCAGTGTCACCTACATATTACACTTTACAGAAATGCTCTCCGTTGAAAGATAATATTTTCAGGTTGCCCTATCATTAGTTTAACAACAAATGCAGTTGGTTTTTAGACTGTTGTGTGCTTGTCAGTAGTGCTGCACAAGTAATCAAAATACTAATGAAATCGCAGTATATACAATATCTAAATTGCAGGAGCTGCAGTGCTTTGATAAAAATAAAATGTGTCACTACATACAAATTTAAATTAAGCATTGTGGTGCTACAGAGATGTCTGGCCTCCAAATCATATTTCCGACGAACATGCTTTTTTAATACAGACACCAGCAAAAATTACTATTATCATTTTAAATGTTTTTTTTTAGTGAAAATGAAATGCAAAAATTACCATTCCCACTAAAAATGCTACTCATATTGCAATCGCAATGGTTATCAAAATAATTGCAGTATGATTTTTGCATACATCATGCTGCCCTACTGAAAAAATGGACTGGGGTTTCAGTTTACACATGTCGACATGTGAAGTTACCATGTACAAAAATGGCTTCCGTTTTAATCAACTTGTCACTGTAGAGCAAATGTGAAAGCTAACTTGGATAGTATATTCAAATGTTGTGTTGTTTCTCCACAGGTAATCCTGGTGCAGGTAAACCCAGGTGAGGCCTTCACTATTAGACGAGAGGATGGTCAGTTTCAGTGTATCACAGGTAAGAAAGCTGTTTTGTAATAAGTTGATCACAAATAATAATTGTAATATTTATATTAATATATTTGAGTACACTCATTCATTAAACTCTTTGTGAAAGTAAAAAATAAATTGTATTTGTAAACTTCTATATCCCTTGTGGTAAAAAGTGTTTATAACCTTGATAAAAAAAAGTTTATAAAAGTACATCTTTGTCAATTTTTAGAGCACATCCTTTCCAGAAAATTTATATATGGTAGTAACATATGTTTTTATACTGTTAAACTGTAAACACATGGCTTAGACATGACATTCCCAAAAACAACAAGATGAGTACAATGAGCCCATGTGCATGGGCTAATTTCATTTGACAGTATCATTAGTAGTAGTAGCTTTTATTGGTGAAATGCTACAAGAGGTACAGTGTTTTCAGCGAGCAGAGCACTACGACTCTAGCAGAGAGTGCTCCAGTAAGAGCAGACAATATTGAGAATGAGTTTCAGGGCATTGTGAACATAAGGCAGACAAATGCGTTCTTGCTACACTCCACATTTGGCTGCCGAAATTCCTGAAAATGTATGGATAATTTACAATGCTTAGGGCTTCTCTTGCAGTATGTTTTAAATTAATTAATTTATCAGTTAAAGAAAATAAGTAGGTTTGGGTGATACAGTTCAAGGGAATATCTCAATGTTATTAAGAACATCCTAATATTAAGGTATGCCTGGACAGTATGCAAATGAGCAAATATGCAAAATCCCATGAAAATCAACCTGATGTTCAGTGCAATAAATTGTTCTTCATTTATGCATGACCTCAGTAAACTCTAAACAAGTTCCCCTCTAAATTAAATATTTGCTTGCTCTTAAGACGCATACAAAGGAGGGGCAGTTTAAAATGTTTGTGCTTGAATGTATAGAAAATTTAGACAAATCAAGGAGACTTTGTAAAACCCAATTTTAACACCCTAAAATTGTCATCTAATCATGAGATTGCCTCTTGCAGACTCTTGCAGCTAACAGCAAATTTCATGTAGGTGCCTAGGTTTGATCATCTTAACAGGTGTAAGATTGTAATAGGTGTAAGAATAATCTGATTAACAACTAGATTTTTGCTCAACCTCTATATTTCTAGTAATCACCCTCAATCGGATTCAGTCAGCTTTTTCTTCAGTGAGCGTGCGCAGTGAAAAGGGAAGGGGATTGGCCATGATGCATTGACGTATTTTTACCAGAATGACAACAGCATGACAGTCATGTCTGTCTCACAGCTCTCAGGCTGCTCAATGACATAATTGCATTTTATGGTTCCAGCCAAATTAGAGAATAGTACAGCTTGAAGGAATCTGTTATGGAAGCACATCAATATGTTCAATGAAATATGATGTTTTTTTAAGAGACACTGAGTTGATTAAGCTTGATCACATTGATTTGTATTTCAATTTATTAATATTCATAGTAACTTCCTATCATGATAAATTATTAGCAATGCATGTAGAGGATTGAATACAGGCAAAATACTTCCTGACCCTAAAAAATGTACAATCATTTTTATTCTTCAGTTCAGTAACTGTGATGATGTACACATGAATGCATTCCCTTTGATTTTTATCAAAATTTCTATTTTAACACTTCCTGTACAGAATGTCACCTCTGCATTGTAAAAAATGGATTATCACACCAGGATTATCACACTCAAATGCCCCAAAAGAAAAAAAGAATCCTCCTCATTGGCTGTACCACCCAAATGTCATTTGGCACGCTGCTCCTCTCGATTAATTTGACAGATGATAAAATGAACTAAACACTGATATACTATTGTGATGTAAAATAAGCATATGGTATGATTACAGTGTGTTGGTAGAGGAGTTAGGGCAGAAAGGCGGTGTTTGAGAAAGATGTGTTACACATTCTTATTTGTCCTGGTGGCAGTCATTTCCTTTTCCTCAATTGTTGGTGATTGGGCTGGCTTTGTGACAGCAACAATGAAATCTGGCTCTAACACGTCGCTGACATTGTTAACAGAAGACAGCTGGAGTAGTAGGAGGTAGAGCTGTGGGGCCATAATTGTAAATGATTATGATAAAATGTAGTTGCCCGCAAAAACATAGATCTGAAAATGATTTGCTTTGTTTGTTATGCTCCACGGACATCCCTCTGTGTATTGACATTTCTGTGAGCTCACTGCCACTCTTTTTCTCTGTTAAATGTTCCATTTGAGTTAATAAAGAAAAATAAAGGATGTCAACATAATAAAGGTTTGTGAGTGAATAATGATTGCTACCCTTTGCGCACACTGCAGGCAGGCGCTCAACATTTTAGCATAAATCTAATGACCTTTGTATAGACTAGTGTTTCATATTTCACTGGTAAAAGACAGTGGTATTTCTTTTCTGTAACCTCTGACTATGCATGCGACGTATATGAATAACAATGAGACACAGACCTGTGTAATAGGCCTCAGATATCCAGGACACAAAGGAGCAAAAGCAGTAATATAGAGTGATCCCGCCCTGGGAGGAAGCCATCATACAGCTTCCTCACATGGGGACTCTTCGCCCTATTCCTGTCTCACTGAGCTCCCACACCGGCCCCCCCATTATGAGCTGAGTAAACCTTCCTAATAGGGAGCGAGCATACATAGTCTCTCCATCAGAGGAGAAACAAAGGGAGAGAGGTGCCACATAGATCAGTGTGACTGCTACTAACTGGCCTGTCACAGGGTGCACTCATCTCTCAGTGACGTGAATAGAGGGATGACTCACCGCTTGCGGTGCAAGGAGGGAGGAAGAAGAGTGTGTGCGCGGGCATGTGTGCATGTATGTGTATGTGGTTGGTTGGTTTGGTTTGTTGCGTGATCACAGCAACAGATTAGCCATATTCACTTAAGTATCAGTTGTGCATATGCATGCTTTCACCTTTTACCCTAGTGTGTACTGACAGGGACAGTGTGACACAGACTCAAAGCCAGGATGAGATGGTTTGCATGTATATTTCAGGATTTACTCCCTCCCACATCAACTTCTGTATTGAATTATGTATTTTTAGCAGATGGATATGTGTAATTGCTATGTCGTGTTAATGCATGACAGCTTGCCAGTTATGAACAGACAATCTTGTAAATGCAGTTTATGGAAGGCATTTTCCTTTTTTGATATCTGGCTTGGAGGAGGGGCCATTAGCAAGGGAGGCTAATTGGAGTGGCCATTTAGTATCTTGCTGCTCCTAGCTGTCCTCCTTGCCACAAGAGAAGTTCTGTATGTAAGCGGACTTGCTCTCTTGACCCCAGTGCTTACTGGGTCATCCTTTCTCAGCATCTGTCACTGTAGATCTGAAGGCTATACCATTGGCGTCGAGCAATAGACCACCTGATAAGTTTGGTGACTGATAAGGCAAGTCAGCATCAGGACCACTGGGTTGATTAGATCCACTTCTTTATCTGACTTAGCCTGCCAGTGATTCACATCACTTTGGATGATTCAGTCTCTGGTTGATGGCTGAGAGCACCATCTAGTTTCACTGGGCTTATTGAGCCTGATTGAGATGTGCCTTCTCCCACAAAAGCCAAGACAGCCATTCTGGCATCTCGACAGGGAGCTAAAGAAAGAGTGAGAGAAAGTGTGTGTGTGTGTGTGTGAGAGAGTGTGTGTGAGAGAGAGAGAGTGTGTGGGCACGTGCATGTTAGTATGTGCATTCATACACCTGGCTCACTTTGTAGCCATGTCCAATATTTCTTCTCTGTTAGATACTGGTTGGTCAGTCAGTCTGTCTGCCTACTTGTCTCTTATCTGTGGTGCTATAGCTGTGAAACACCTCATCTCATTCCTGATGGTGCTATTCTTTTTTATATCAGAGGGACTTAGGGCTGTCATGTTCCCTGTGCCTGAAACTGAACAGCCAGGACGTGCACTGTTGAACATCTGTCACTGTGTGGTGAGGGGTATCCATAATGTCAATACACTAGTCTGTTTTGAGAGAAATCCAAGAGACATTTACTTTTAGGAAGCTCCACTACTGCTACAGTAATGGACATTTTCCATCATGTGTACGTTCTTACGATTGAGTGCAAACAGTCAGCAAAAATGCTACTGTTAGGGTGTGATTGCACATGGTTATACATGTGAACAGAACATCCGGAAGCTACTCTACTGTCTGAGAAGTAGTTTAACTGGACTATACTGGCGCCTTTAGAAGTACGTATATTATGTGGACATTGCCATGTACTGAAAAAATAATCAATAGGTATAGTGAGGTGAAATTAAAAATTTAGATGATAGTGTTTTTCAATCAGTAGAAATAAAGGAGTCTGAATTCTAAGTAAAGGCAAAATTCAAAAATACATTTAAACATCCAATATGTAGGCTTTAAGGGCATCTATTGGTAAAAATGGTGTACAATATTCATAACTATGTTTTCATTAGTTTATACTTGCCTGAAATTAGGAATTGTGTTTTCATTGTCTTAAAAAGAGACACTTATCTTTACATACGGAGCAGGTGCTCTTCAATAGAGTCTGTAAAGTTGTTCTACAATAGTGAAGAACAGACAAATCAAGCAATGGCTCTTTGCGTTTTTGCACCATAGTTCTCCTACAGCCTTGGCACATAAGAAACGTTTTAGTTCTATAACCTCACTGCTAGATGCCACAAAATCCCACATACAATATTGGAGCCTTAGGATGCAAAATCACTCTCTCAACATTTTGTACCAGAATGTATTTTTCACATTGTCTTTAGGATACATAAAATGATCTGTAAATGCCTTATGTCTGGTGATCGTTTCAAAAGTCTTACATTTCAGCAGGATTTACAGATGGTTACAAATATATGAAGGAAAAAGGGTGAGCTATTAAAACTGTTTGTGTATATTCATTCCTGAAAAAAAGATGTTACAGTCTCACAAGAGCAAAGCTCCAGACATGAATATTTATTTCCAACTTATCTCGAACTTAAGTTGGTAAATATCAGCGGGAAAAAATATCAGCATCAGCCTTTTAAAAATCACATCCATCCTTTATTCATCCTCTCATTGTGTTCTTCAACACCCTGTCTCTTCTCCTCTCTTTCCTTATCTACTGACCCCCTGTTTATTTAAACCCTTCCAGTGAGTTTACATGGTGGCCGGTTACTCCTCCCCTACCTAATTCCAAGTACATGTACACAAACGTGTGTGCAGATGCACAGAGCTGCGGTTCATTCACAGCTTCTGCAGTGAGTAGCTCTAAGAATGACTGAGCTTGTGACTCATTCTCCCATTGCTGCGTTGATACCAAGGGGGAATGAGAAAAGGTAAAGTGGCTGATAGAAGATGATAAGAGGGAGGGATGGTTGAAAAATACTTTTCTTTATCTTCTGAGTTTAGTCAGATGTGGGATGTTTGGAGGAACAGGTTGATTCCATGTCCATTCAGCTGTTTTTGTATCACAGGGTTTGTGAGGTTAGCTTCTAGTTATAGGAGGAGACAGTGGTTTTAGGATGGAATCTTTATATCCTGAATGGAGCCAAATAATTCATTATTTTAAAAAATCCAGCTCCTGTGGTAATGGCCCTTCTCTCGTTCTGGGTTTGTCTGGCTGAGAGCTGCAGCCGCACTGTGATGTTCTGTATTAAGCACAAGCATGAAGGTTACGGATTCCCTCCCCTCCTGTAAACGTCAGTCATTCCAATGGGGTTGTAAAAGCTGTGCGGATGCTTAAAATAACAGGAATTCAGACAATGTTTACTAAAGCCCAAAAAAATACTCTGTTATTAAATTGTTCAATTGTTTACTGTATAGCTTCCTCCTTCAGGCTCTGGTTTGCATACAGAACAAGACAGAATGCCTTTTTCCTTTTTTTCCCACTTGCTCCTCTCCTTTATATGCCTGTATTGGAGGTGGTTTGATGCTAAAGGGCATGTTGAGGAGAAATAGCCTGGCCGAGGATGAGCTTGCACATCTGTGGCTTCCTAATCTGCTAATAGAAAGTTCCGCTTATTTTAAATTACTACTCTCCTAATTGATGGAAGATCTTTCCTGCCTGCAAGAAAAATGTGTCATGCAAAAAAGAGAGCCATTTACCACAATGTCATTACTGAAAAAAATCAAGGTTAGGGTTTTAACTTGCAATTAGTACTTTTTTGTTTTATTGACAGTTCAGTATTTAGCCTCTTTCCATTGCTTGGCTGTAATTATTAACTGCTGTCAGTTAGTCTGCTTCCCTTTCCTTGCCCATCCTCTCTCTCCTCTTTATTTATGGATGGAGACATTTTATTAGCTCTAATTAATAATCAAGCCCGCTCCATCTTTATAGGCTCACAGTTCATCATGTTTCCATTGAGAGATTATTGAGAGCTCCCATATGAAACCATTCTGTCTCTGCTCTGTCTTTCTACCTTTCTCGCTTTTGTTCTCTTCACCTATGTGCCTCTCTTGATTTTAACAACCCTCTGTTAGTCCCAGCCATCTTCTGTCAAGCTTTTTTTCTTGTCCTCTTTTTATTCTCCATATCTAATTGAGGATTCATTTGTACATCCGATTAAACCAGAGAGTTTGCTTGGATTGTATGCCTTAGACACCTGCGTTAAGTCCCACTTGAGTTTGTTTGTTACTATGGTCTATATCCATTTTTAGATAAGAGGAAACAGGTGGGTATGTATGTATGAATGTATGTATATGTCTGGCCTTTGAGGAGTTTATCCCTCAGCTTTTTCACCCAACCTGAACAATTATCCCCATCTCCTCACACTAACATCCAACGCCCCCCAACTCAGACACACCACACCAGTTGATCCTGTTGGCCTGCCCCAGGAGGCGGAAAGGTGAAGACAGGTTATGTGATTTTGACTGGAGATGATGGTGTTTCCAAAGTGTTGCGTAGCCTCTGTTTACACTGCCAGAACAGGCAGCTTGTTTGTGGCTATTCTTGGATCAGTGGCAGCCTGCCGTTTTGTGGAGGAGGACTGATGTTTTTCCCGTGGCTGCTTCCTCTGGAAGGCTGGCACTCCATGGCCACGTCAGCACAACCAATGCTCCAGTTGACTCAAGGGGAGGGGAGGGGGAGGGGGATGTGGCCTTGGGGTGCCAGCCTTCCAGAGGAAGCAGTTAAAAAGAGTGGGGCCCCCGCCCGGCCCCCCCCCCCCCCCATTCTCCACCCTACCCCTCTCCTCTCTCTTTCTGTCTATATTAAATGTGTGAGGCTCCCTCATCCTACCTCCCTCACTGCATGCTTTCTACTGGTCCTCTTCTTCCTTCACTCTTCAAGTCAGTGCAAAACAAAGTATTTTATTCTAAAGCGACAAAAAAGAAGCTATACTGAGTGCAGATGTGATTCATCAGATTTTGTGTTAGTCAGCATCAGAGGTACTAACTGGAGTTACCTTAATCAGTCACCACACAGATGCACCGCGGCACCTGGCGTAAGCACGGTGTAATTTATTTGTCTTAAAAGTGAGTGCAGCTAACACGCTTTGAACTCCCACTCAAATGATATTGTAATCTGAAATCAATGAGGGCTGAGCCAGTGTGGCTGCCTTCATTCAGACTGAGCTCTCCCATGCTCCCTGAATTGAGATTTTTGTCCTTGCACTCCTTGTCTTCTTGGGTAGGAAAGTGACTCACTGCCTATCAGTCTGCTGGCTTGTTGTACTGAGAGGGGCTTCAAAGCTCTGTGCCCTTTTGATACCAGTATAAGAGGCCTATTTGCAATCTGTCTTATTCAGTGAAGTATAATAGGTAGATGAACGAAATCATTTTCTTATGATTTTTCTGCCAATGGAAAGTATTATATTGCGAGACTGTCTGGTATGAGATGTTTACATTTAAAAGAGGTTTTAGAGCTGCAGTGAGTAAGATCTAGGGGGATTTAGTGGAGTCTAGTGGTGAGAATTGCAGTTTCATGTGAAAAATCTGTTTCTCCGATGCTGTTTGGTATTTTGGAGATGGGCGGGTTGGCCTGCACCTGCTAATGCATGCTCAACTATTTCTCTAATAACTTAAGACTCAGATGATTAGGAAGTTTTTGCCACATTTTAGCAGAGGTCTCTTCCTCTCCAAAACAAACAGGTGATTTAAAACGGTAAAAACCTCTGAATAAAGCAGTTTCCCATAACAGGTCTTTTGTTTTTTGATGTGGCTTGCCAAAGATGGGATTCGAACTGCAGTGGCCAGCACAAAAACACAAATGGCCCTATCTACAGCCAGTGTTTGGTTTGTCTGTTCTGAGGTACTGTAGAAACATAGCGATGAACTCTGCAATCTCTATAAATGAGGACCTGCTCTCTGTGTAGACATAAATGGCTCATACTAAGGTAACAAAAACAAAACAATTTTATTTTCAGGTGATTACACACTAAATAAAACATACATATTATATGATTTAATTTCTACCAATATATCCTCCTAAGTCCTACACACTGAACTTTTAAGAAGAGTGTACCTGCCAGCCCAGAGTACACAATGACTAGTTTGGGGAAATGTCTATTTTTAAATTTTTTAAATTTAAAAAAACAACAACATTTTAATCAGTCCAAAAATCTAGTCCAAGCTGCGGCCAAGCTGTACCCTGTTAATTTTTGTGTGTCTGAGACGATTCATGTTTTTAGATCATTGCTATCTTCATGAAAACCTTAATAAGTAGTGAACAGAACACACCTGCTCTCAAATACCTTACATTAAAAAAACAGATCAAGTCAAACATTTTTGATCTGGTAATATAAACAACATGGATGCATTTCTATTCTAAGCAAAAAACTGCCTTGCTGTATTGCCTTGCAAAGACAACCTGTCTGTGTATTGAGCTGCTGAGTGCAGCAGTGAACTCTGGACCTGAGTCATTATGTGTTGAGGTGTACACTCTGATGTTATTAGGTGTGCTTAGCTAATTCAGCAGTCATACAATTATAGAGGTTGTACTTTATGGTGCTTCTAATATTTTGTCCCCCCTCCTCTTGAATGGGGCAGATGAAATTTTAGAAACACTTATCAGTATAGCATATTACAGTCTGACAGCACTACAAATTTAAACCTCCAAAGTTCCATGATGTTGATTTACCACCTCTTTAAAGCAGTTTCAACAATAATTGTACTTTATAACCTTAATAAGGTAAAATTTATTGTACAGCTGTAACACTGCATTAGCTTTAAGTAGGTTTACTTAACAAACTGATATCTGTCCTTATATGAACACTTGCTTGTTGTTACTCTCACTGAGAGGTGGAGCCTGGACTTCAGCACCTGGGGAGGTGGTAGAAGCTAGAAATGGGAGGTTTCAGTGTATAATTACAGAACCAGCTTTGGGAGTCACGTGCCCATTGTGGGTGCTCATTAAGAGGTGCCTTCTCTCTGCCTACGCCAGCTTTGAACAAATGAAGGAAAACTCATCCCTGAGCAAACTGTTGGGAGGTCAGTGTGTGCTGTGGATCTTTTTGCTCCCCTGCATGGCATCTGGCGCTGGGGCCCTAGTGTTTATGTCTTAGGTTTGTAAGAAGAGAAATGTGTGAACGTGCAAACTTGGCACCGAGGGGTCTCTCTCTCTCTCTCTCTCTTCTCTCTCTCTCTCTCTCTCTCTCTCTCTCTCTCTCTCTCTCTCTCTCTCTCTCTCTCTCTCTCGCTCTCTCTCTTGCTCTCTCGCTCTCTCTCGCTCTCTCTCTCTCAGGCTTTCTGCTGAGCTGTCACTTCTCTGAGCTGAGCTAAGCCGCTACACTGGCCCCTACAACAAAGCCACGCAAGACACTTTGTTGTTTGTTTCTCAGCACTTTTATAAAGTGGTCTTCTTGCATTTCCCAGTATTTGAAAATTGCATTTCTCTGCCTTGTCTTACACACATTTTTAAAAAAATGAAATAGCGATTGAAAATGCAGCTGGCTTAGAGGAGTGAATCAACTGTAGGGATTGTCCCTCTTCAGAGGTAATGTTTGAAGTTTGCTCAAGTGAGAGCCTGCCAAGTGTCATATGCCATAGGTGGCAAGATGGGAGGAGTTCTTTTGGTAGTCCAAGGTTATGGAATAAAAGTTAATGTATTATTTGTGGAGAAGGTTTACAATGACTGGCAGTTTGAGCTCTTCAATGCTTGGATGAATAATACTATACAAAAGATGAGCAACTATACTGAAATAGATCTCTTTAAATACAAAGTCAAAAATGCCATCATCGCATCAACTATTGTGAGGTGTTCTGATTTGTTCCAAGCTGATACCTCCTCTGATTTGTACTTCTGGTGGCTGATATATTCTCTATAGCAACAGCAACTGGGACTCCTGGGTTTTTAGAGTCAGCTACTGTGCTAAACCGATGAAAAAAACAGACATTTTTGTAACTGATGGTTCAAACTTTATTTATTATTAAATATTAATATTAAATAATTATTATTTTTAAAAATTGCTTTTGGTATGAAAACATTTGTTAGCGGTTGGGCCCAGGCTAGAGCTTGAATGAATCTGGTCTGACTCAGACTGAAATGTCAACCCTATGCACTACTGTATTACTTTCAACACATTTACCACAGATGAAACAGCTGTTTTCCCCAGGGGGAAGTGTTTGATCTTGCTCCTTCCCTCTTCACAGGTCCTGCTCAGGTTCCCATGATGTCTCCAAATGGTTCAGTGCCTCCAATCTATGTGCCTCCTGGATACGTTTCACAGGTATTCAATCTTCACTATTTCCAGCGCAATGTTACTGATTGGCATCTGGTCAAACTCGGAGCAACTTTGATATCTGCTCTCTGCACTCTTGTGTGTTTCCTCTTAGATCATAGAAGAGAACGGAGTGCGGCGGGTTCTGGTTTTACCTCAGCAACCAGAGTTCCACCCAGGGGGCCACTCCCCTCTACACCACCCTCCACCCCCACCCCATGCCCACCTGCCTGCCTTCATCCCACACCCTGCCATGATGCCCCCGCCACCCCACCTGTACACAGGCATGGCGGGGGGCGTGGGTGACATGGGCTCTCAGTACATCTCCCAGTACCATCCAGCTCATATCTACTCAGAGCAGGGTGAGTTGGAGCCAGCAGTGTCTGGGCTGTATTGTTATATTAAGATGTTATTTATTTGTCCCCAGCACTTCATTTGCACAGGCGAGTTATACAATCACAGCCTGTGTCAAACTGTTTAGTCTTTCAGTTTCTTAATCTTTGGGGGTTCACCTCACTACCTCCTTGTTTATTTGTAAATTCTTTCATAATAGCCAGTGAGTTTGCCATTTTTCGACCTGCTTTTCTGGCCACCAGACAGGTTTTTTTTACTCCTCCTGTCTGTGTCTGCACAAACTGACATGTGTTGCCTTTTTATTCCTTCAGTCTCTACAGATTCTCACTCCCAACATGGACGCCCGCCGTTTGTCCACAGAGATGACAGAACTAGCAAAACATATGAGCGTCTGCAGAAGAAACTGAAAGAGCGCCAGGGAGGTGGAGGAGGAGGGCAAGTGAAGGACAGCCCTCCCCCTTCGCCACAGAAGACTTGCAGCAGCCCCCCGACAGTGGATATTCACAACGGCGTTGGATTAAAAGGGCTGGAGGTGGAGCAGGGGCAGCTCGGCCATGCAGTTGCCGGCCCTGACAAGCAGACAGGCATGGGCAAAAATGGAGATCCAGGAGGTAAGAAGGGGAAAGGGTAGAGGGTTGTTGAGGCAGGCAGACACACAGCATTTTCCAGATGTTGGGAGTGTGTTGTGTTTAGGAGTAGTGCCTCATTAGTTGCTGCAGCTAGTGGCAGTGAGGGATCAGCAACACAGCAAACATTATTCTTGATTACATGAACTCTGACTGCTCATTAATCATAGAATTTAACTCTGCTATTTGGTGACAACAGCGCATAATTAAGGAATTACAATCAATTTTGAAAGTGGAGGCAAGAATAATTTCACCTTATGGCTAAATAAAGGTTGCTGAAATTGAGAAAACTCAAATCTGAGCGAAAGCAATAAAATGTAATGGGATGTTTAAAACATAGTGCTGTAATGTATCTTTTTTATAACAGCTGGTCATTCCTAGAGAGGGGTATGAAGTTGAAAAATCGATAGACATACATACCTCATAAGCAACCTAGTGTGTGAACTGGAAATAACTATAACTGTGGCCACAAACCTCTCATGACAGTGTATTTTATTTTTCCACAATGAAACCCTAAGTTCAACCGCTCATTCCAAATGTTTATCTGTATTTTTAAATCTAAAGAGACATTCATTATTCTTGGATGATTTCATTTTATTTTTAGCCATAATAGCCATTGTGGATGTACTGAAATATTCTGTGTTAGTGCAGCATGTAGAAGGCAGTTATTCCACCAGATAAATTATTGAATAGATTATGCAAATTTACACCCATAATTTAACTGACCAAGAAGCACACAGACACTTTCAGAACACATGCTTTTACTTTTCTTAAATTTGTCTTAATTTCAGAAATACTGAGGTGTTTTCTGCCCATATTTACCTATATTTCTCTCCTCAGAGCTAGATGAGGAAGCTCAGGCCCTGCAAGCACTATTGAGCACCGTCAGTGCACCAGTGGTTAGTATTCACTTCATCATTTTGTTATTTTTCTTTATCTTATTGATACAATTTGCACAATGTTGTGTGACTCTATTAGTGCTGAGTTCATGAAAACCCATAATGATGCAAATATGTTGCGTCATTAAACATTCTATTAACATCCATGATGAATTCTAGCTGACATCTTGCTAATGGAGTTAGACCTGCTGACTGACATCCATGTGGGGATTTCTATTCCCAAATGTGCCACCAAATACTATGCCAGCAGTTACTGAAAGACTTCAAGTACTGATTTTTAAATAAACAATTACAACGCTCTCACATCATCATGGCACTGTGCTTGGCAGTTTGTAGATGTGAATTTAAATAAAAAATTACATTGAGGGAAATATATAAGCTAGAAATATATAATTATTTTTGTCACATTTGCTTTATTCTTTGAAGTAGCCCTTGATTTAATGGTGCTGAGCTCACAGCAGGAATGTGGATGAATAAATATGACAATGGCTGTTTTAACACCAGCTGGATGAAATAGAACTAGAAATGGAATTTCCTTGACCTCTTATAAGATGAGATTTGTTATACAGTGTCGCTAAGGTCTGATCTTCTTTCAAAAGTAGCAAAACAAGTCTATTGGAAAGATGATAGATAAAGGTAAGGAAGGATGTCTAATACGGGGAAGGTTCAGCTTCAATGGAAAGTGGATTTTTTTCCATCTTTGCTGCCACAGTTTTGTTAAAGGACTGAGAATCGAACTGTGGGAAGCGAAGGAGTATGGTTGGCCCCCAGGGCAGAGGGGAGGGGAAGGCACAGACTTGACCTGATTGAGTTCTTCCATGTATGAATCCCCCCCTGCTGTATAGCTCAGGCTATTTTTAAGCCTCCTCAAAACAGAATGAAAAATGTTAAGGTTGTGCAGCACATCCCAGGGTTTTCAGCCAAGTGCTGAAAACCCTTTCCCCAAGTGGCATCAGCTTGAATATTTTGATCCCTGTCTCTTTTCCTGTATCAAGCAATGCAGTTTTTGTGTCGGAAATTAAGGAGTAAGAAATGTTCTTGAAAACTTTGTGCAGGACTGATAACTAGACATGTTAGATTTTAGTTGAGGTTTGCAAAATTCAGAAAAGTGTGTGCATGTTGTGACGTGGGGGGTGAAATCGTAAGAGGAATAAAAGCTTTGGTTACATATCCAGGTGTAATGGTTTAATGTAGACTTAGTTGTGACTCATGAAACTTTCATATAATAGGTGTCTGACATCCAGGCTAGAGGAGCAGTAGTGAGCTGGGGTGTGCCCTCCAGGCCAGAGAGTGAGAATGGCAGCGTGGAAGATGACTGCAGCCTCCTGGAGCCCTTCAGCTATGAGGTTTCTGTCTCATTTAGTGGCAAAGATGGGAAGTACAAGAGTATGTACTGGTAAGCACCAACAGCAAGATGCTACAATATTCAGCACCAACCGTTGTTAGAGATTTTACATAGATGTTTTTTTGATAAAACACGAAAGACTGTTTTGTTGTTATGTTTTCCTTTGATGCAGCGGGGAAGAACTAAGTGCTACTTTAGAAGACCTTCGACCAGCAACAGACTATCATGTCAGGTTGGCATAACCCTCTGCCTGCTTTTGTTTGGACCACAGTGTCAGTGCACAGAGGAACATTTCATAACCACTTTGTTCTCTTTCCCCAGGGTCCAGGCCATATGTAATTGTTTACAGGGAAGCCCGTCGGAGGCTGTGAGCTTCACCACTTTAAGCTGTGAGCCAGATCCTCCTAATGCTCCCAGAAAAGCCAGTGGGACCAAGAACACACTTGTACTCCAGTGGAAGGTAAAATAGATTGGATGATTGATGGAATTTAAAACCACAGTTTTAGGGGTGGTGAACAATTAGCAACTACATCTATGTGACAGAAATCAAGGCACATTTAGACCAGTGGTTCAACAATTTTAAGGAAAATTGAAAATCCAAATTCTGTTTTTACAGTTTCTGGCTATGATAAATGGTCTGATTTTGGCTATTTTTTGCGGGCCCAAGGCTTTTAGAGAAGAATTTTAGAAAAGAAGAAATATGCCAAAATATTTTTAAAAAAGTTTTAAAGTGAAAAAAAGCTAAAAATGTTATATGGAAAAAATCGGAGCGCATTTGTTTGTGTTTTTTTGTTTGTTTTGGTTTTTTTTTCCTTCCCTACTGAGGTTTAGGCTAAGCCCCCACTGTCTTCAAATCCTAGAAACGCCCCTGGTTCTAACTAATTGCACTTTATTCTTGCAATATGTTTTACTTCATTCTGTTTTAATTCCACATGTAATTTACTTTTTGTCAAATCATATTGAATATGTAGTCATTTCTCTAATGTGCAGATGTTGACCTAGTGAATAAGGAGAAATCTGGACCCAGTGACTGGACCAGTTGGGAACCTCTTATGTGTAGAATAATAACAGCCAGGTCTTAAAATGCATTTTGTTTATTTAGCAGCCATAACGCCCTTTGTATTACATGTTTTTTATATGCGATACCTGCCACAAACATACTTTTCCAATTGGCCATATGGTAGGAGATATATGTTAATGACAAAATGATCACCCGTTTAAAATCCCCAAACTGGCTGGGAGAAAGAGGAAAAAGTAATTAAGAAACAATCTCCCCTTCCTCAATAACCTTTGCTAAGATCCACTTCACTGTGGTTCTTTACCTTCTGTTGCTTCATTAAAGTTGCTGAATTGCTAGCAGTAAAAGGCAGTTTGATGCATAGATCACCTCCCAGGTGTGAGTGTGAATGAGTGAAAGTTTAGCAAGGCACTTTTAGAACAACCATGCTTGCTCAGCAAACTTCATTAAGTTAATTAAACCATATAACAGTGTGCACACCTGGATGCACCTTATTTGTCATTAGTAGGGCTTAAGATTACATCTCTGTAATTAGTGGCAGTAAAAGGAAATATTCTCCACAAGGTTTGAATAAAAGGTGGTGGGGCTTAAAGGTCCAGTGTGGAGGATTTAGGGGATTATATTGGCAGAAGTGGAATATAATACAATAATAATGTTTCCTTTGGTGTATGTTCACCTGAAAATAATAATTGCTGGGTTACCTTAGAATGAGCCATTTATATCTGTATAGAGTAGGACCATGTCAACATAGTCTGCCATGTTGCACCACTATGTTTCTGTTTTTTCTATTGTAGTATTAGTAGTTGTGTATTGTAACACTGACTCTAGATAATGCTTTGTATGTCTGCCACTATAGTTAGCATCTAATCCATGATAAGCCAAACAGCATTGCAAAAATAATGATTTTTAAAGTGAAACTTCTTTCTTCAATGTTTTTACTGGTTTAAATCACTGGGTCCGTTTGTTGTGGAGAGGAGGAGACCTCTGCGGACAATTCTGCTCCTGGTAAAAACCCTCTAAAAAATAATCACTGAAGGAGCTGTATCTGGGAATTTACTTTTGGCACATGGGAGAAATTTCAACTAGTTACAATCTGCAATCCTCACTGCTAGGTGCCATTAAATCTGATATACTGCTCCTTCAGGTCCTCTAAAAAAATGGTTTGGCTATGAAACATTCTTGTTCTCCCTTTGTGGGCATATATTTAAGTCAAATGAATAACTGGGCTCTTGTGTGTGTGTAAGTGGTATGTGTGCTTTATATATTTATCTGATAGAAATATGATTTATTTTAAAAATGTATATGGCTTATTTGCAGGCTCCTTGTGATAACGGTTCCAAAATTCAAAACTACATTCTTCAGTGGGATGAGGTAATATTTCATCTATCATAAAAGAAATGTTGAACACTGCACCACAATCTCATGTTTTATGTGGAACTGAAACTTCTTCTCCCTAGGGGAAGGGCACTGGGATTTATGAACAGTGCTATTATGGACCTCAGAAGCAGTACAGAGTGACCAAGCTTTCACCAGCTTCAAGATACTCCTTCCGCCTTGCAGCCAAAAATGACATGGGTGTAAGGTAGGCGCGCAAGATTATGCTGGATTATTTTCTGGATGGCACCCTCCCTGTTGTCCATTTTCATGTTACCGTTTCTTCCATTCACTGTCTCCACCTATGTGTGCATGTGTGTCTCTCACTTGGTCTCTTCTGTCTTTTTCTCCCATTCTCTCCCATCCTCTGTCTCTCTCTGCCCTCCCCAGCGAGTTCAGTGAAGTGGTGGACCTGTTCACCTCATGCAGTGTGCCATTGCCACCCTTCCCTCCAGAGCTGGAGATGGCGGGGGTGACCTGGCTGTGTATGAAGTGGCAGAGGCCCACTAGCTCTCCAAAGGAGGATGACATCTACTATGTTTTGGAGATGGAGGAGGAAGGCTCGGTATGTCTCTCACAGTTTGCCTTTTTCAATAGAAAAACCAACTGCTCATTTAAGACTGAAACACATGAATGACACAGCAAATATTTTACATGTTGTCTCCCTTCTGAGGTGCTGCAGTTACTTTTTAGAAGGCAGTACTGCCAAGTTCATTTCTTTGACTTACATTCATCTTCAGACGACATGAAATATGTATGCCATTAACACAGCACACTTAAAATTCTTACAGTTACAATCATTTAATAGTATACACTCATGTTCCTGGTTGATGTGCATCCTCTTGCTAGTTGGTGCATTCAGGTATCCTGTTGCTCACATTAAACCAGCCAAAATTGAATTAATGTCATTGTTTTGCGACACTAACAGTTTGCTCTAAAACTTACGTGACATTTATAGCTCCTGACACCTGTTCCTGCACCGCCTCAAGCAGCTACCTGCAGACATAGTGCCTGCCAGGGAAAACACAAAAAAGTTCCCCTATCCCCTGTAGCTGTTTGTCTCCTGTAGACCACTTTGTTTTCTGTGCTTCAGTGGTTGTCTTGTAAGTCATTGCTTACCTGGTTGTTTCCTTTCTCACTTTGTCATTTGTCTTTGTCCCAGGGATATGGCTTCCAGCCAAGCTATGATGGTGAGGAGCTCTCCTGCACAACCAGGAATCTCCACAGGAGTACCAAGTACAAGTTTAGGGTAAGGGTGCCCTGTAATGTTTTCCATCATAGCTATGTGTGGAGAGGACAGGCTTCAGGCAGGGAGGGTGCTGAGGCCCACAGTGGCCCTATGACTCATCCATTTGCAGGATTCTGCCAGCAGGGCAGTGGGCAACTGACAGCTTAAACAAGAGGACTCCACTGCCCGTCACATGCGGGCCTCAGTCTGATCAAGTGAAGCGTTTCAGCCACGGCGGCTTTTTGGCCAGCCCAGTAATGTGACTTAGTTCATGGACTGACAAGTGTCTTTCTCTCCATGTCACTGCATTTCTCTCTTTGTCTCTTACCCTCTCCCTCATTTCCTTATCTCTCATTCTGACATTCTTGCCTAAATTGATGCTCTGCCTGCAGTTTGCTGAAGTACTAAATGGCTCTGATAAATCACAGATGATCATCTTTCACCTGTTCTACACAGAGACCAATGCAAGAAATATACATGATGCTCCTAATAATAAGCTGAATAGTGGTAATCCAGTGAGAAAAATTGGCGTAGATAAATAGATAAATTATATACACGAAATTGTAGGCTTGCATTACCTCTGCATGTGATTTTTTTTTATACCTGCATATAAAAATATTCAAAAATCCTTTGCCCTCTTCTACCCCCTTTTTGGAGATGGATTGATTCATTATTTTTGTTCTTCATTTACTTTACTACTAATTTTATCTTTTTTCCATTCTGCACTGGTACAGAGCTTTGATTAGCGATGCTTTTTAAATCAGTGATGGGATCTGTTCCAGGTAGATTTGTAAAGGTGTTGAACATCTTAAAATTGGCTTTGTGAAAGCTGCAGATAGCCTTTGTTTAATTTGTGCAGTCACAGTTTGGCTCAGTGAGAGTGAAAGGGAAAAAAAAGCATAACACATCTTATGATGGATCAGTAAATTACTCTTGAATCTTGCAAATTCTAAAGATCATACTTACATAAATACATACTATAACAGTGCCAGCGTCAGCAGTGAAGCTCCCACTGAGGCCATTCTTACTAAATACATTTGCAGCCATAATACTTTATGCTTCAGATAAAAGCACCTTTTATGATTGGAACTCCTGGAGGGAGGGCAATGATTTATTCAGACCACATATACATTTTTTTCCTTATAGGGCTTGGGCCTGTAATATACTTATTATGTATTGCAAATAGAAAAAAAGGCAAAACATTATTGCTTTTTTAAGGATAAGGTGGGGAATATTCTTTAGCCTTTGTGCCATAGTTCTCCATTTTTGTGAAAGGAAGCACTGCAGCATTGCTATGCATGACACTGACAGAAAGGTATTGCATTACCCAAACAAACCACCATATGCCAAAATGGTGGAAAAGTGCAATAGACCCCCCAGACCCTTCCCCTCACTCCCAATTATCCAGCGGTGCGGGGGGGGGGGGGGGGCTGCTTGGTGCTGTGCAGGTTTGTCTTGGTACAGTATGTGGATGAGCTGTACTCAGCAGGCTTACAAAGATTTTCATGTTATTTCAGATTGCCGCTAGGGAAATGCAAATTGCCTTATTGTCACGTTTCTTTTATTGCAGTGCTCGTGGCATCTTAACAGATTTGTTGAAGTGTATTTGTAGATTTAAGGATCTTTTTGATACTATGTTATTTGTCTGTGGCCATTTTAGTTGCAAGCAGAGTGTTACACTCCCTCGCAGATTCTTTCATTATCCTCCTCTAATTCTAGTTTGTACTTGTCATCAGGAAACATAATGACCTTTATAAACTTGCTCTTATTGACCATGTATGCAAACAATGGCCAGTATTTAAATCCTCTGAAACATGGATCAACATCTCTTTTCTTGTATTGCGTTCAGAGGCCTTCACAAGTATTTAAACCTTTGAAATCTGAGCAAATTGGTTGCTTTGTCTTGAAAACTTAGCAAGAACTGCCTTACCAATTGCAAAAATTGGTAGATTTTGATTTTTTTTCCCCCAATATTTTTATTACAGTTTTTAACTTTGAACACACATACAGACAAATCAAACAATAATATAGTGAAGGAAACACACACTGGCCGTGCAAACAAAATTTCTCAGCTAAATCCCTACATAATACATAACGTGCAGCATATATTATAGTCAATAGAATTGAGAATATCATGGTATCTATGCATGTATAGGGAGCACTCGGTATGTTACAATTACAGTTGACAGTAATGCAGCACTTAAAATACACAGACATAAAGAAACAATGAGTTTTAAGCAGGCTCAGAAAACAAAGCATATAAAAAAGGAAATAAATTAAATAAAAATAAAATTACATTATATAAATCTTTCTTCCCTAGTACCCAAAAGTATTTTTGACAGTTTTTGGGGCTGTAATACACCATTCACTTTGAAACCAAATTAAGTCTTTTACCAGTATATCTATAAAAGGGTGCCCAAGTTTTTAAAAAATCATCAACTATACACTTGAATTTGTTTGTAAGATACTCCATTGGTATGAGGTGAAAGAGCAGCGTATTGAATTTATTTTTTAAAAAGCAAGGGAAAAATGTAAGAATTTTTTTTATATATAATCAAAGGAATTAATTATTTTACAGACTTGTTATCTTATTATTAATATTATTAATACCCATTAATGTCCTTAGTGGAAGTTCAAAATTTTCTTTGCATCATTTAAAGTACTAGCTGACCTAAGAAGATATCAGTTGGGATTTTTCAAATCAGTTGAAGTATGAGGCTACAGCGCCTGTTTTTCTTAACATACTTTTTTTAGTATCTGGTCACAAGGGGTGTCTCATTTTTTGATTTTCCATGAAAACACACCCAAAACAATAGGTGAGGAGTATCAGATTTTAATAGTTTTTCATGCACACATTGCCCAGACTCTTATAATACAGATTTAAAAAGAGAAATGGTAATTCATTGATTTTCCTCGCTCCAATATGACATTGTGCACAGTATAGAGGAATTTTATAATGTATTTCTATGGGGTCTTAAATGGAGTAAAATATCTGTTAACTCACAATCTACCACCCCTACTTAATATCACTCACACACACACACACACACACACACACACACACACACACACACACACACACACACACACACACACACACACACACAGGAATACATTGAAATCCATGGTCATAGAACTGTGTGTTGTTAACACACTGGAAAATCTGTTTTATGATTTATTCTTACTTCAGTCTATCTGGTTAAGTGCATGGATTTTTTTGAACATGTATAATGTGAACCTTTATTTCCACCAGGGTTTATAGGAAACATCATAAAATGACTAACCCTATGTGACTAACTACTAAAAATAGTATGTTACAGATATAGTTGTATCTCAAAAACTGACTGAGCTGTATCTCAAAAAAAGGCTTGTATCACATTTTTGGTACCATTGGACTCAGAACACCTTGAATTTAAAAAATGTGTTATTTGTTCCAGTGTATATATAATATTAAGCATATAAAATTAGTGCTAAAGTCATTTTTGTGATTTTTTTCATCTTTCAACTAAGGCATGATAAATTTCAGATATTGAAAATTTTGATTTTGACGTGTAGCCACATGTCTTGACACTTAACACACAAAATGTCATGTTTCTATCTCTAACAGAGAAATATCTATAGGGCTTTTACTTAACATACTAATTATAGTGTAAGGATGTTATTGGGTTAATAATAAATATAATTTCTTCCGAAGTTGCTCATATCCTTTTTCCAATGTTTTTGAAAGAAATCAAGCCAGTTTGGTCACTAAGGAATGACTCCTCACTGCCTGTATTCATGTTTTTCCTCCAGGTGGCAGCATACAACTCAGAGGGGAAAAGTAACCCCAGCCAGGTGGTCGAGTTCATCACGAACCCTGACAGACCCAGCAGTCCCTGCAGGCCTGTCATCAAAGGAAGAGTGCTGTCCAACAGCTTCAAGATGGCCTGGGGTGAACATTTCCTACCAAATGCCTTTCCCTTTATCAGCCTTTATATATCAGTCCCTCCTCATTCTTACATGTAGTTAATAGCCTGGCAAGGCTCGTTTACAGTTTCACTTGTCTCATTGAGTTTTGCTTGGCAGCATATATAGTGTATCTCCTGGAGACAGATGACATTCCAAGAAGTCTGAACAGTAGATGACCGTTCTCTCCTTCATCGGCATGAATCCTTCCTACACCTCACTGGACAAACACATCATTAACTGCTGTACTTGGTCTCTGCTTCTAGTTTTCAAAAGGAAAAAAAAAAACATGACTGCAGCTCTGAAAATTCTGTCAAATGTCTCTGTGTTTCCAACAAAATTAGTTTCTGAAGAAGTTTAAGGGGTGAAAAAGGTCATGAGTTGGCAAGTCATGCTTCATCTGCATTTACATTTCTGAGTTATACTACTACTAATAATTTTTGTGAGATTTTTGAGGCAGCAAGTTTCTCTGTTATATCTCCAAATGTCATAGTTTGTTGGTTTGAGTCATTACACATCTTAATGCAATAATTCAATTCTCAAGTATATTTCCAGACATAGCCTCATGAAAATTGAGCTTGCTGGCTGCTTAATTAAAGAAATTGGATTTGTGCCATTTGATGATGATTTTTTTTCCCCCTCAATTTAGAGCCCCCAAAAGATAATGGTGGAGCAGAAGTCACAAAGTATGTTGTGGAGTTGTCTGAGGGCTTAAGCGGTAAGTTGTAAATGGTAGTAATAGAAATGTTAAAGTGAAAATAACATTTTAAACACTGAAAACATTAGTTTGTTTAAACAATTTAAATGTATTTGCAATGTGTTTGTATTTAGGTTTGTCATGGGAGCTGGTGTACTCGGGGCCAGCTATGGAGCACGTGTGTGAAGGCTTGAAGCCCGGCTGCTCCTACCAGACCCGAGTGTACTGCATAAGCGAGGGGGGGCAGAGCCCGGTGAGTCATTCAGCATCGGCACACGTGCACAGGCATTTGCGCACATAGCCTTGTGTTTTTGCCACAGGAATTTTAAGAGTTTGCTGATCAGTTACAATTTTATTTGATTTTATTCGCAGGTAGAAAAACATCCCACAACTGCACCGACTTTTTAAATTGATGCAGGCTGCATACACAAGTGTCAAGATCACAATTAGATATACTCCAACTCTCACTCAACTTAAAATTACTGTTATTTTGCAGTGTTTTTCTATTGGTTCTGTTATTTTTTATTCATTTCTCGGCTGTTACATATAGTGTAATTGTTAGGGAAGGCAGTTGGGAATCACAACACAACCTGTGATTTGATCTGATAAATTTCACATGAATAATTCTAGATATGCACTCTATTTATGGTGAGTTTTAATAGAAAATTGTCACTCAGCCAGTGTCCTATGTTGGGAGATTAGACTACGCTTCCTGGTGTGTAAGAACAAGACAAAGCCCGCTAATCGATTAACCCTCCCTTCATGTGTCAGTGGATGTTTTTCTTAATTAGTTCAGTTCACAGACACTCTTCATTAATTTCTTCATCACCTGTTAGTGCATGCATTTATTCATGGTGGGGCTTGTAAAGAAACATGACTCATGGTGGCGAAATCCTGCCTTTCAGTGCAGCACAATGTGACATAACACTCACATGTTTGCCTTTTGTCACAGAGATTGAGACTCTGAAAAATGGGGACCTATTTTTCCTTTCGCCAGACAACCTGTCTAACTTTATTCATGTTCTTGCAAGGACTACAGCATATTTCTCAGTGTGCTGGTTGAATGATACATTTACATTTATCTCCTTTTTGCTGTACCCTGAAAATTGGTGAAAATTACAATTTTTATCCACTTAGTGTTGTCTTAGCAAGAGAGGAGGGGGGTGAGATTGTCAATTTGTTATTTTCTCAGGGTCTTAATTGGTGTGTTGTCTTCCCTTGCAAGCTGTCGGAGACCCTGCAGGTTCAGACTCCCGCAGTGCCCCCAGGGCCCTGCCAGCCCCCTCGGCTGGTGGGCAAGCCCAAAGCCAGGGAGGTGCAACTGCGCTGGGGTGAGTCATTCCTCTCCAACTCAGATCTGTGTGGGATGTATTCTAGCTTCTGTTGATGCATTTATTTGTCTAGCAAACTACCTCAAAGCTTTTACGATGCAGTCTGTATTAGTTCACTGTTTGTACATTTGTGTTTGTGTATATACTGTATGATTTTATCTCATAAAACCCTTAAAGTATATTGATGTATAAACACTGGCTGCACAAATTTCCTAGGTCCCCCTCAGGTGGATGGAGGCAGCCCAGTGTCCCTCTACAGTGTAGAAGTGAGTGGGCCGCAGTCTGAGGAAAGCAGGGAGGTTTACCAGGGTCCAGAGCTAGACTGCTCTGTGGGAGGCTTAATGCCTGGCAAAACCTACAGCTTCCGGCTCAAAGCAGCGAACAAGGCTGGGGTGAGAAAGACTGTCAAAACTGATCTATCAATAACAGGAGAAGGAGTTGTTTTTTCTTCTGCTACATGCTTTCAACCCTCTCTAACTTAATCTGATTTAAAAGGTTTAATATGTTTTTTTTTTTTTTTATATGTTTTTGTATGGATAGTTTGGACCTCTTTCAGAGCGCTGTGAGGTTACAACTGGCCCCGGGGCCCCTGAGCAGTGCAAGCCTCCTTCAACCACATGCAAATCCCCAAGTTGTGTTGTTGTGAGCTGGGAGGTAAGACTAGCTCTGCTTCCATTCCCCCACCTGATATATATAAATGTTAATATCACATGCTTCATTTTGAGGACATGCACCTGCATTATTCTTAAATTGTGTCATCAGGTTTGTTGTTAAATCATGTCATCAGGTTTGCTGTAAAATCATGTCATCATGTTAAGTGCTGGTGGGCATTCTCATTGATGTTTGTCTTCCAGGCCCCATCTTGCAACGGTGCTCCGGTGACAGAGTTTCGTCTTGAGTGGGGAGCTGCTGAGGGCACTATGCAGGTGTGTTACAGTGGAGCAGGGTTCAGCCATGAAATGAAGGGGCTGCTTCCTGCAACCAGCTATTTCTGCCGGGTACAGGTGAGCTCCAAAAAACACTTTATTATATAAAGTCTGAGCTAAGTTTCACTCCCGCTGTTAAAACAACTAACTTAAAAAAGAATCAGATCTCACCTGACAAACATGGGAACTAGAGTTTTCCCTCAAGGACAGCAAAGATCAGTGATAGAACAATGAATTTTCAGTTTAAAGTTATTCACTGCCTTTGCACTTTGTTTTCCTTAATATTTGATCACTTAATTGGCTTTTATGTGAACTTAAGGTGGGAAAGGCAACACACCTTACACTCTTCTACCATTTCTCTCTCTGTTTGTGGCTCAATGGATGAAGTGTGATTCTAACACTGTCTTGGTTTCATGTTTGGTCCAACCCCACCAAGGCTGGTGTGCTTAGTTGAAAATATCTGGAACGATGAGATCTGGAGCAGTCTTGCCTCGGTTCTAAATGAAAATACTTCGGAATTCATATGTCTCATCTCACTGCTTGAAATTGTGATTGTTATCCTTCAGAAACGTGGCAACCAAGGTATAGAACATCATGCTAAGAGGTAGAGCTGCACAGTTAATTGAAATATTATCAAAATCGCATTATGGACAAGGGCAATATCCAAATCTCAGGATCTCCGGTTAGGTATGTGTTTTGGTTGATAATTAAAAAGAATAAAATAATAAATATCTGTGGTGAGAAAGAGACAAGTTCTGAGTCTTTTTTGAGGTTTTCAGGTTTTGAAGATTCCTCCATTGTGGGTATAGATGGTTGACGAAGATTTGGAGAACATTTATGAACTTGATTTTTAATACAGTGTTCTTCTCACATCAGTGCAAAGCTGCAATTTTTCTGATAAAGATAAATAAATCACAACATACCATTATTAAGGAATGCCTTGGCCTAAAAATTATATTCCAGAGGTAAGAGAATATCCGTGTGTGGTACTGACCCCAGCAAAAATCAAATCATCATCATTTTTATATTTTTCTAGTGAAAATGAAAAGCAAAAATTCTCATTACCATTTAAATTGTGACTCATATCTCAGTTGCAATATCTGTCAAAGTAATTGCAGAAGGAATTTTTGCATATCATGCAGCCATGCCAAAAGGTTGGGTGTTTGTTTTGGTTGATAATTACAAAGAATGAAAACAATTTTTAAAACTATGGTAGCAAAAAGGGAAGTTCTGAGTCTCCAGGTTTTCGGGTTTTGAAGATTCCTCCATTGTGGGTTTAGTTGGCTGCCTATGATTTGGAGAACATTTGTGAAATTGATTTGTAATGCAATGTTCTTCTTACATTAGCGCAAAGTGGTGTCGATTTTAATTTATCATGCAACTGCAGAGAATAAGATGATTACTTTTTAGGACTCGCTGGTGGGCTAAGGTTTGATGTTGTGTGCTTGCCTGTAATAATTGGCTAACTAATACTTGCCAAGAGCTACATTATACCATGTTTATATCTTAATTACAGTTAGGTCACTAGTTACTTCATGATGAGTGGACACCGAGTTAGAGCATGTCTCTACTGTGCTGTTTCAGTGAATACATGTTTATGCTGTGACCTCTTTGGTGATACAACAGAGGATGAATGTAGGGACATGTGTTCCTTATGGGTTCTTACACATGCAGTGTGTTTATTTTCTCCACTGCCACTGTTGGTCCACAGTGCTGGCAATATTCATGCCCAGTACATCCCTAAATATTACACTCTGGTCAGGCTATAAAACCACATTTCTATATAACAGTTCATTAAAAACCTAACCCATATGGTTCTAGTTTTTCAAATATGTGTTTTTTCCACTTTATGACTTTGCTAGAGAATGAAAACAATATACTTAGTAAGACTTGTTGAAGCCACCAGTTATGTTTACATTGGAATGCCACCTTGTGGTGAAACATGGACATTACACATGTCCTTTCATATAACAAGTGAGTGTTGACATTGACTTGATAAGCTGACTCTTTTGTTTGTTGTGCAGGCTGTAAATGTGGCTGGTGTGGGGCCGTTCAGCGAGGCAGTGTTGTGCCAGACGCCCTGTTCTGTGCCTGCAGCCGTCAGCAACATCTACTCGCTGAAAGAGTCCGAGCTGCAAAGGTACGAGACTCCAGTCGACGCAGATGAAGACGAGGAAGAAGAGGATGGTGATTCCCGGGCACCACCACTCTACTCTCCATCCACCTGCCTGGGCATTAGCTGGGATCCCCCATGTGATCACGGCTCTGAGATAACATCCTACCTGATTGATCTTGGAGAGCGCCAGCCGATCGTTGTTGGTTCTGTCACCAGACACATCATCCAGCATCTGCAGCCTGACACCAGCTACAGGTTGGTGCTTCCTGCTACCTCACACTGATGAATTATGTTTGCACTACACAACTTTGTACATATCAGATGTCAACAATAGCTGACAGTTGTGAAAGTTTTAGATCTCAGAATGCAATACAAATCAGTTAAACACACACCACATTCGCTCATTAACTCTGTCTGTTGTGCTTTGTACCAAAGGATGCCAAAAGGGGACAACTCTAGTAATCTAGTTAGTTAAATCTGCAAATCCAGGTTATTCTTGTGAGGGCTGACAGCTGTTTAGGACACAGTTGTCCAGACCTGACACCAAAAATTTTTTTTCACAAACCAGCTATGGCTCATCTTGTACTAGTACTCAATTTATGGAGAGTTAAATTAAATATAAAATCCCTCATCGATTAATATTTTAAGAGTCTTATCAATAATCCACACAGGGATGTAATTTATATTACTTTAATTTGATGTGGTTTATATTGTAAGCCAACACAGAACTGTGGCAGTTAAACAGGTTAGCCATGAAGCTGAAGGACAATGACATATGATTTATTGCGGTGGCTTTATACACTTGTAATGAAACAAAGACTTAGGCTGTATTAAAGTATTCACTTTCAGCTTTTAGCTTAGTGAATACTTTTAGTGTGTTTTGAACATAAAATTTGTCACAGTCCAATTATTAACAGAGGCTGAATGTCAACATTTGCAGAATAAATAAAATACTGTTAATACATCTATGAGCATTGATGCAAAGGCTGGGTGATATGGCAAAAAAATTCGATCACAATATTTTTTTCCATATTCATCAATGTTGAAATTTATGACAAAATGTAATTGAGTATCCTGATAATGACATAAGGAAACCAGTGGGTTTATTCGTTAAGAGTACAGTTAACTTACATATAAAACCGAAAAACATAAACATTTGACTATGCAAACATGGCTAGGTTAATATTATATATTGTGATAAAAGAATAAATTGAATAATGAGCTTTATCATCGCAAACACTTGACTAAGCAAACATGCTTTGCCCTGTAACTTAGTAAAATAATAGTATGGCTGCTGGGAGGTTAACCTTTCAGGCAAAGAAGAAGATTTGTTGTGTTTCCCATCTTGTTGGCACTGACCAACGACACATTTTGCAGGCTGTCTTAGGCTGGGCTTTGTAGCTTTTTTGATATCAAAGGAAACCTCTTGCATATACTTGATGTTGTGTTAGCTTTTTTGTTTACAGTTTCCTCAGCAATTGAAGATAATGTAAATTTAGATGTAGATTAAGAGGAGGCAGGAGGTTACTGCAGGCAGAGTAGCCAGAGATGTCACATTTCTGCACGTTTGTATAATGCCTGATAATCATGTCCTGTCTCTGTTTTGTTGCACTTATGGATTATGAGCACTGGTGTTGTTAACTCCAGTAAAAAATATTCTATCCTTTTAGTCTGTTTTATTCCCACAGCTGTGTACTTTGCGTAGAAGTAACACTGCTCTCCACTGTGTGTGTGGAGCATAATTCTGCCCCCCTACAAACAGGCGATTACACAGAGAAGAGATGCAGCACACTGACTGGCTTTTGTCGTGTTTATTTGTGCTCTGTGATAGGCTGTCAGAGCTATCCATATTGAATAAAAATGTCCAAAGCTTATCATGATTATCAAGATAAATTCTATTGCCACCCCCTATCAAGATTGTTTGATTTTCCCAGCCCCATTCTCTGCAATTTTTCTGCTCAAATCAGCTCACTCCTCACAGCTCTCTGATGTCTAAATCTCTCCTTCTTACCCAGGATCCGAATCCAAGCCCTGAACAGCCTGGGAGCAGGCCCCTTTAGTCACACCTTTAAGCTGAAGACAAAACCCCTGCCTCCACAACCACCCCGCCTGGAGTGCACCGCCTTCAGCCACCAGACCCTCAGGCTCAAGTGGGGCGATGGCTCAGCCAAAGCCGTCACCTCAGACGCCCTCCAGTATCAACTGCAGATGGGGGACAAGAGCGGCAGGTCAGTGGCCCATTAGTCAGATGAGGGGAAGTGACCTGAGGTGAGATAAACAGATAAGAGGGGAGACTGTATTTGAGCAAAAAGTGCAGATAACTGTATCGAAGAGGGCGGCACAGAGGCAGTAATGCGCCAGACGGAGTCTCTTCACAGTATACGTAGACAGGAACTGATGATGTGCTTTATGCCACTGTATATTTCCCGACAGAGGAGTTACTTGTCTTGGTTGCTTTTTGTCATCTTTTGCTCATTAAATTCTTTCTCTTTCTCTCTCTTTTTCATGTTCCTGTCATGGCAGATTTATATCCTTGTATAAAGGACCATGCCACACACATAAAGTCCAGAGGCTTAATGAGTCTACCTCTTATACGTTCCGCATCCAGGCCTTTAATGAGGCGGGCGAAGGGCCCTTCTCCAATGTTTACACATTCACCACTCCACGCTCTCCTCCAGCCCCAGTGAAAGGTACAGTAGCAGCCCTTTTTCTTTTCTTTCTTTCTTTCTTTCTTTTTTTTTCTGTCTTTCAGTCTTTCTTTTGGTCTTTCTTTCTGTCTCTTTGTCTTTGTGTCTTTCTCACTCTATATCTCTCTTTCAATATTTCTCTATCTCTCTACCCAATGTAGATCAGCTCTTAGTATCTTTACAATCACTCACTGCTGACTTACAGACAGCCAGTGTGCTCAGCTTTCAACCTCAGTTGACCCAAGTTTAACGTGCATTTGATTAAGACCCAGCAGCCTGAGATTCACTTGTCGGCTGTCATCAGGAGTCGGATTGTTCAGCAGTGTGGTCTGGTCTCAACCAGCCTCTGTAAAGGCTCTTTTGATCCTACACGTTGAAGTCAGTAATAAGGGCGTGGGTTTTATTCTCAGTGTGACACCTCTTTTGATTCAAGCAGTCTCTCAACTATTAACTGTTTGAATGCAGACTAACTTTTTCAGCAATTACATTTAAAGCCCATTATCACAATGCCTAAAAGGATATAAATCCGCCCTGCCACTGCGTTTTGTCATGATTACCAGGGCACTTTATCAGTTCAAAACAACTGCTTGTTTTTGCTTGAAATGCCACCTGCCTAAAGAAAAGCATGACTCATAGTTACAGGACTTCGCTAATGGGGAAAAGTTACATGTAGTTGTCAAGAATTTACTCTTAATTTATCAGCTGAGCCAGTGCACATTTTAAAGCAAGCTCTGTTCTATTAAAGCAAATGGTTTCTGTAGCAGACCCACTTAAAAAAAAGTCCCACAAAACTCCAATTCAAACAAAAAATTCACAGCACATATGAACACTATTTTGGAGGTTTGGTCTTTTTTGTCTTCAATTTTGCCTTTTTGGTATTAGTATTAAAGAATCGGAAGCTTTAACCACCTTTGAAAAATGTGGTTTGTTCTCGGTTCTAACCCTGAGGTTTTGAAGATTACACTGTTCAAACCAAATAGCGTTATGGGTATTTTTTCCAAAGGTAGTTGTTCACACATCTCATTGGCAGAAGTGTGGTACTGCCCTTCGTATCGCCCACCTTCAATGTGCTTTACGTTACATCTGCACTCTCTTTTTCGTCCTTCCAGTTCCTAAAGTGGAGCGTCTGGATGACATCTCCTGTGAAGTCACATGGGAAGCCCTGCCGCCCATGAAGGGGGACCCGATCATCTATACCTTGCAGTGCATGATGGGGAACTCCGAGTTTAAACAGGTACTGATGTTATTGTGTTAGGGTTTGGTTCTCTCTTTTCATATTTTGTGTCCTTACCTGCGGCTGACCTGTCATTCATCACAGTGGCTTTTTTATGCTGATTGGGATACATATGGGTTCAGGGCCTTAATATTCTCACTGTGGCGATGTGCTGTATTAGTCACCGCTGGCTTTAAATTGCCCATTATGCAAAGGTCATTGATCCATGAGGTATCCCGGGTGTCTCACACCTGCCAGCACATTCATCCCTCTCAGTGGCCTCCAGCCATGTTAATTTGGAGTAATGGCCACTGCAGGTTTATGCTAATCTTACCTCGTCATACATGGCAATTGAATCATTGGGTTGAAATATGTGGTTGCCATCCTGCATGACTTTGTTTCCACCCTTATTGTCAGTCTCACTGGCAGTTTGCATCAGTTTGTGCACCAACCGGGCTAGTTTAGTTCGTCTGGTGTATAATGGAGAATTTTTTATGCTGCTTTTAGCCAGTATATCTGAAACCCAGTACGAAAACTGTTCCTCCAGTATTGCAGTTTTATTACATTTCCAATTTATAACCAATACAAACTGGGAATATGTTGAATGTGTTTATAGCTTTGCTGTCACAATCTAAATGAAAAGTGATGGCTTGTGTCCAAATAGCTTCTTTTTTTGGCAATTCTTCCTAACGAAAAGAGAGCAGATCTCCAGAAAGACTGTTGCACCATATTATGGTATTGTGCTTTTTATTACTGGACATGTTCTCAGCTTGTTGTTAACTTAGTCAACCCTCTGTTAAAATAGCAAGGAGGCACTGGGATGCCTTGCCTTGCCTTGCCTTGCCTTGCCTTGCCTTGCCTTGCCTAGCACTTGGTCTAGCACAACGGATCCGGTTCACAAGGCTGTCTAAAATCTAGGGCAAGTGTCAGATGGGCAAACAGCTAAGGTCTCCCCTTTCATTCAAGGCAACTAACAACATCGCTCACTAAATTGAAAAAAAAAAAACAAAACTGAAAGACGGATGCGTAAATGTCTTTCCTATCATGCTTTTAATTTGAAAGCAGCATGATGGGAAGGATTTTGTCAGAAAAAAAACATCTAGAACTATTTCAAGAAAGTTCAGTAAACCAACCTCATCTCGGTCACCAGGTTCAGGCTTATATGCTTAAAAAATATATTATGCATGATTTTTACACAAATATGTGTAGGAGCCATGAATTCATTTAGAAAGGAGAGAATTTTGTAAGATTAACAAGATTTCGGATGGTTTATATTTTGGTATTGTTACATGTTTTTTTTGTTAGTTTTGGGATATTATTGTTTATTAGTTTAATGGTTATGGTTATAGTAAGAGTTGGGTCATTGGATTTGGGTGCTGACATTGATAGTCTTTGGTGTGGTTGATAGCAGAGGGTGATTGGGACGCTGCCTGATTTTCATTGATATATCTACTTAAGCAATATCACACGAGAGGGAGTGATGTGCTCGTATATCATCACAGCTGTGATTCGGTCGAAAATAATCTCTGTCGTGATGATATACAGTACAATACACGACTTCGAGTGTGATATTGCTTTTATAAAACAGTTCTACAATCGTCTTTTATTTGTTAATAGTATACATTTTAATAGTTTACATTTTACACCTATTTACAATTTTTATAAATTTTTTATATGTAAATATTAGCATTTTAGCTCAATAGCTCCCAGGTCATGTGACCAATGAACTCAAAATCAGTGTGGGATGATAGTACTCCACTGGCTGCATGAGATACACCTCTTATTTTTACATTTTAAATCTCCAAATAATTTTTATTCATTTTTCATATGTAAATATTAGCATTTTAGCTCAATAGCTCCTAGGTCATGTGACCAATGGACGCAAAATCAGTGTGGGATGATAGTACTCCACTGGCTGCATGAGATACACCTCTTGTTTTTACATTTTAAATCTCCAAATAATTTTTATTAATTTTTTATATGTAGCATAGGAGCGAATGTCTGTCGACTATCCAACATAAAACTATCTTCACTGTGGTTGATCAGACAGTTCATCGCTGCAATGTGTGTCCGCTCACCGCCGTGATCTCCGTCATCTCGAGTCCCGTATCAGACAGCGTGTGTGTGTCGGTGTCTCTCAGGCTGTGGTCAGTGTCAGACGAGTGTGTCCCTGTCTCACTGCACATCCTTGTAACATCTGTGACAGCTGGTTTACCCCCAGTAAACAGCTGTTTACCAAGACCCGTCCATCACAGCTGCCCCCTTCCGGGCTCCCTCATACCTTTTAGTAATTCCAATGCATGTACAGTCAGCTCAAACAAGCTCAACAACAAGCTCAAAAAAATAGATGCATGGTCCCCCCCCCTCCTCTCTCTCCTCTCTTCTTCTCTCCTTACTCAACCTGACCAATTGACAGCTACGTGAACAGCACCAACTAGCTGTTTGAACCTGTGCTTATACCATACTATAAACATCTCACTTTTAAAACGTATCCCACTTTCACTTTTACACTAATTAACGGATTTTGAATGGCTGTGAAGCGGAGTGATACATACAGAATTAAAAGTTAACAGTTCTGCAGAGATTCTGCCCTCTGCCCGTATTTTCTTATTTTCTTATTATTTTCTGTGTTTGGGGTGTTTATGGGCTCATACCTCCACACCGCTCAGGTGAGGTCAGGGCTTTACAAAAAGGTAGCAACAAGGTGTCAGACTGTAAGCAGCAAGCATTCTAGAGACACAGAGCTGAAAAACTGCAAATATAGCAAGGCAATAAGCCAAACGATTGTCAATCTAGGGCTGGCTGAATGACAGTATTTGCTCCTATATTTTATCATAAACATGATGAAAGATGAAAAAGGCAAATTATTATTATTATTATTATTGCATTAGGGGACAAAAACCCCATATCTCATAGATTTTCATTCAGTTTTGTTTTAATATTTAGTGTTGTATCACACTTCTTCTCCTCCCTCCTAATGTTTGCAGGCCTACAAAGGCTCTGCCACATCCTTCCATGTCCACAATCTGCAGCCCAATAGCGACTACCGTTTCCGGGTGTGTGCTATCAGGCAGTGCCAGGAGGCCCCTGAACTCAGTGGCCCCTACAGCCCCACAGTGACCCTCTCTCCCCAGCGGAATGACGTGGCAGTAGGCGGCGGCTCGGCCGGCTCGGGGTCCAGGGCTGGCACAGAGGCCAACCGAGCCAGACGGAGCTTGACAGACGAGCAGTGTGCTTTCCTCCTCCTCATGGTTTTTGCCGTCATTGCCATCCTCATCGCTTTTGTCATCCAGTACTTTGTCATTAAATAAGCAGTTTGTGCCACCCAGCTGCAGGGTTATAGCTTTATTCTTTCCCCCTCTCTCTGTTGTTTTGTATTCTTTGTTTTGTACTTATCATATTCCGCTGTCAACATAGTAATCGCATTAGCTGCATTGGGGTGCAGCAGGAGGGAGGGCTGGTGAGTGACAGCCCAATGGTGGTAAGAAATTGACAATGTAATACTTTATTAAGCACCTGTGATACCTTCCTGACTCTCCTGCCTTTGTCAGCCTGTCCCAACTTTTTGGTATCTGTTGTTCAGTTCAGATTTCTTTTTCATGATCAGCTTCCCTGCGCAAATGGATGGAAAGAGCAGGGATATAGTTTATTTTAGGAAGAGGGTCAGGGTCGAAGAGGTGCTTTGACTCATGTACTTGTTGATTACTATATATATATATATATATATATATATATATATATATATATATATATATATATATATATATATATATATATATATATGTGTGTGTGTGTGTGTGTGTGTGTGTGTGTGTGTGTGTGTATAAAATAGTCATTATTTATATTTCCATTTATGTGTCTAGTATGAAACTGTTTCTGATAGATGTGTTCCAAAAATAGTATGTAGGTGTTACATTAGCCTATGTATTATTTGATCCTGGGACCCGGTGGGCCAGTGTTTGCACAGTGGGGTGTGTGTCCAGATGTGTATACTGTATGTAGTAAGTGCCACAGAGGTACACTGCTGGGAGGGCTTCAGGGTGAGATGAAGGGACTTAACCCCCTGCTGGAGTTTTAGGGGTCTAGTAAGAGAAGAAACAGAAATGAAAATCTTGTTCACACTTTAGAGCGTTCATTTAGCACTTTCCAATCTTTTTGATGTTTAGAATGTTTAAGGATGCAAAAATGACTGGAGAAATGTTAGTATATTTTTGTACAGTGATGACACATGGACCTGTAAGTTTGAAAAAAAGCTCATAAAGTTAGAAAACAAACAAAAACCAAACTAACAGTGAATTCTAATTATTTTTACTATCATATAGTTATACTGCTGCTTTACTCCGAAATATTGTTGTTCAGCACAAAAAATGTATGCTTACCTGTATGTTTTGTTTTATTTTGTTTTGTTTTGTTTTTCCCCAGTAATTGATTTTGCACCTTAGTGAAAGAGAACCTTGACTGACTGCGTCTTGGTCTTGTGATGCATTTTATAGAACACATTTTGAGATTGTGCAACCCTACTTGTGTTTTGGGTGTTTTAAAAGTTGTAGAACCGCATAACGTGTCACTGAAACAGCTGATCTATCTCAGCAAAACAAAAAGAAAAAAACTAAGAAAAAAGTATATACCAGTTGTTTCAGAGGCCTTAATTGGGGAGTAAAAAATCTCGGGAGAATTTTCTTAATTTCTCTTAAGTTTTGATGTTTTTCTTTTAGTGTTAGAAGACTCTAAAATGTGTTTTATTTACTTTTATTTTTGCAACATTATTTGATGTTAGTAAACATGTAATCAGGAGAGAAATGGTAAGTAGTTCTATGTATTACTTATGATTTGTTTTGATTTCTTGTCATACATGTCAGGTCATACATGTGTGAAGTATATTTTTTATAATATTGAAGTAAAATAAGTTAATACTCTCCAGAGAAAATAATAAATCCTGAGTGCTCATGAATCATGGAACGCAAATGGCAGATACAAAATGTGTTATTTCATGTACTTTCTGTGTATCTAAATTTGCCTTTTCTCTGTGTGTTAAGTATTCGTAACAGATTTCTCACGCTGAGTTTTCAGTGGTAATCTGGCTGTAGGATCTAGTGTTGTTTGGTTTTGGGCAGATAACTGCTGTTGCAACCGTAAAAATGAAATACAGGTACCTTGCAAAACGTCTTGGATAATTACATGATTTGGTCTTTCAGACATTCTGCAAATGTCTTCTCTTTGTCATTTGAAGAATTCAAATTCCTATTTTTGATAGCGATTGCAACGTGTGCCATTTTAACACCTCTTCACCCTGGGCTTAGTACCTTTGGTTGGGGAGATTAACAAAATGCTACAAAAAATGAGTAAAATATGCACAAAAATAGAGACCATTTTTATGTAATTTTAATGTTTGCAGTTACCTCATACACCGTACATTCCAAAATGAAAATTTGTTATACTATACATACTACCAGACATATCACTTTAAAATGTTCGTTATGGGAAAAATGTATAATCATAGATATGTATCTAAAGTGTATCTGTATAGCCATGATATCTACAAAGGATCCATGCACAATAAAAGATTTATAATTCTTAATCATGTTTGCAGTTTGGGCATATGCTTGTCTTTGGATTGTCCATTAATGTTTAAGTAGTTATTAAGTAATTAATCAAGAAAAACACTAAACATTCACTTATTCCAGATGTGAGGATTTGGTGCTTGTTTTTTTATCATTGCAAATTTAACTTTTTTTTTTTTTAGTTTTTGGACTCTTGGTCAGACAAAACAACAACATGCCTCAGGCTCTGGGAAACTGTCATGGGCATTTTTCCTGATTTTTAGATTATTTATAGCCTTTAAAAGAGTATTTAATTTCCCAATTACCATTTTTTCATCAATCGCTTATCCTGTGTTGGATTGCATATGTTAAGATTACTTTTTTTCTGCATGCCTCCACAGTAAACAAATAATCCACAATGGAACATTTTGGATGAATATAAGTGACTGGTGACTATGTTTAACAACAGCAAAATTGTATTAAATGTGTTTACAAACTAGCGCACAACTTGTACATAGATAAGTTTCGCTTTCTTTTCAATTTTTAAAAGGTTTTTAGCAAAAATGCCTGTATTTGGGAAGTACTGAGCAAACGACTGGATAAAATTTTCTAATTACTCTGTCTCAGTTCTGGGAGAGTTTGTAGACAGATGTCTTGAAATAGTTTTGCTGTTTCTAAATGTCGACTGTTTTTCTCCAATTCATCAAGAATTGTCTGTTCATAGATTCTGTTTTCACTGATATACAAATGGTTATGTGGGGGGACAATAGATTATCAAATTATGAAAATAATAGCAAGTTGCAGCTTTAATAGCAACAGTACTTGCCTCAGCTGCTTCTTGCTAACCTACTCAGGTGAAATGTAGAAAGTCTCTACAAAGTCGGAAAAAAAACAAAAAACAAGAAGGGATCACAGGGTCTCAGGTGGTAGGTGGTAAGTGCAATAATACACACGTTTTGATTTAGAAAAAAAAATGAACAAGGATACTTCGCACCATGATGAGCTCATGCTTTGTTCATTATAAGCCTCATCCAACGAAGACATAGGGATGTGGGTAAAGAAATTTAATCTATGAATATATAAAATTTAATCTATATTAATTTATTTTAGTTTAACAAAGGGACATTAAAACAAAAAAGTGTACCAGCACAAATCAGATGAGCTCAAGGATTAACTGTCTATACATCGTCTTTAGACTGAAAGTAAATGAAAGCAGTAGTTTTGTTTTATTAAGAAAACCTACTTTGCTGCAATACCACCATTGTATTTTCACAGAAGATGATGAAGAAAGAGTTGCAACTACATCTTTCTAAACCAACGGAAATTGCTTCTATCCTTTTCTTGCGGGTCGACTACCCGTTTACCTCCTCTTATTTCATTCTGTCTCTCAAGACAAAAGCATTTCGAAGAATATTATCAGATACTAATCAAAGAATCAGAATTCTAATCCTAATAATATTTACAGATATCTCTTCCACCTGGCCTTCATTTTGTTGCGACTTCAGAGTTCAGTGCTGCTGCTACACCTCACAGTAGTGTGCGTGTGCGTGTGCGTGTGCACACGCGCACACACGCGCTTCTGAAGTAAGATAGAGGAGCTCCTGTACAAGCACACCTAAGTGGTGTAAGCAGGAGAGCCGTGATTAATGAGGGTGACAGACTGGAAACCTACTTTGAACAAAGAGCAAACAAGCTTTCCCTGTTGTGTTGCTTTGACATGAGTAAACAATGACAGAGGAGGCATCACATTCCTGCTTACCCTCTGAGGTCCGAGCAGTGCATCCGCCATGGATCAGCACAGTGTAAACACACTCCTGTTAGGTTCATTTAGATATAATAGACACTGTGGCTCTTGACCAACAGAGCACACTGCTTGCGATCCAGCAGGTCATCCAGGCTTTGATGACTAATGCTTCTTTGGACACAAAATAGGAAAACCTGTAGATCAGGATCTGGAAAAACATCTCTGTCCTTGGTCATAACATAGACCTTTTACTTGTAGTTTACGCACTAGTTGAGAGATGCAATTCTTTGAAAAAGTAAGGACAGATCAAGTCACACAGACGCAAGATTGTCATGTTGATCTGCAGGGCTTGCAGCACTCAAAAACTTTGACTTAAAACATCTTAATTTGTGGATTAGGTGCTCAAAGGCTCAGTTGGTGGAGTGGGTGCCCCATGTGTGGAGGCTGCGCCTCGTCGCAGCAGTGGATTCTGTTCCTGCCTCTGCCCATCTTGCATGTTGTTCCTTCTCTCTCCATCTTTCACGCTTAGGCTTTCCTGTCTAATGAAGGCAAAAAGCTCCCCAAAAATATTCTTTAAAATAAATAAATAAGTTATGCATTAGTGGGATGTAATGTCAAAATCACTGTAAAATGACTTGTTGGAGGTCACTCTAAATTAAATGTTGATTTCTGATATTAAGTGTAAGAGCTCATACATTTCACAAATCAACAAATCTAGCCAGATTTGTGTTTGCTTTTGACCTTTTTCTGCCCTTACTGACTAAACTTTATGTAAATTCTTAAAATAGCATTCCTCTTAAATCAGCATTGTTGAAATTTGGTTTATTATCACAAGCCTGATGGGTGACTTGAGGGTGAAGAGGAAGAGATGAGCTGGTGGGTGTGGTGAGTGATGAAGCCAAGCGGAGAGACAGATGGGGCTGGCGGACAATTAAGCGAACACAGAACTAATTTTTCAGTGATGAATTCCAGGCAGCTTGGGAAACACACTGGGATTTCAGTGATTGATGCATTAATTAATAAAGGTATATCCCTCTTTTCATAAATGTTTTTCATGAATTTATGCTCAATTCATATTACTATGATTCTCAATCTGCATTTATTCTCCCAGAAGGAGCAGCAGTGGTGGTGGGGGTGGGGTGGGGGGTGGGGGTTCCCCAAATCTTATTCCCCTCCATCTTATGCCCTTTTACCGTCATCCGCCCCGTCATCATTTGATTACAAAGATTACTTAGACACGCAGCAGCAGCAGCAGCAGCAGCAGCAGCAGCAACAGACAATCTCCCTTTTGCTCCCTGACTCCTCGGGTTACTGTGGAGGAGGTGCTCCTTTCTTCGTCTTTCACCAGAGCTCGACTTGTTTCTGAGCATCTAGGACCGGCTTTGCCACTTTGCCAGTCTCTACCACTGTTGCTGCTGCTCTCCATCAATACACAGTAACACCACAAAGGCCGAGAAAAAGTTACTGAAGGTTGGAAAAACCAGCTCAGTTTTTAAGGTAAAGTCAACAGCAAAACTTTCTTTTATATCTGCTTTTAGTATTGAAGTTAGCATTGCTTTTGCATGTGTTAGCCCTTTTACAAGGAGCTTTTACTTTATTTTGAAGCTAATAATTTCAGAAATCATGTTGTGTTTCACATTTTCCAGGCAATTAGACATTTGGATTGTGTCATTAAGTATGAATTTATCAATGTCAGAGTTTACATTATTGCTACAAATCATAACATTAACTTGTAATTTTTAGGAAACTGAGAAAAAGTTATTGCAGACTATGTTCACTGTTCTGAATTACTTATTGTAACAGGTGTTCATAATGTACATTAATAGAAAACAACAGTTGCATGGAATTAAAACAAACACTTAAAAAAATCTCTGCATAATAATCTACATAATCTGCAACTACCTGAGATAAAACCTGAAAAAACACAGGTATCATCTTCTAATGGTCTATTTTTATCTCCTCAGCTACCTATTGAGTCTTGATTTTACACTTTTGCTGTGTCAGCACGTAGCAGAGGTTGGCATGCCCTGGACCAGACCCCAGGTGGACCTTCATGCTGCTGGAGCAGAGGCCATGGACCAGTACAACATAGACGACCACCACTATGAGGGCTCCCTGTTCCCCACCTCCATCCTCATCCCCGTTACTGTCATCTGCATCCTTATCTTCATCATCGGCGTGACAGGCAACACCATGACCATCCTCATCATCCAGCACTTCAAGGACATGAAGACCACCACCAACCTCTACCTGTCCAGCATGGCGGTGTCTGACCTCATCATCTTCCTCTGCCTGCCCTTCGACCTCTGCCGCCTGTGGAAGTACGTGCCCTGGCTGTTTGGGGAGGTGGTGTGCCACTTCTATCACTACATCTTCGAGGGCTGCACCTCAGCAACCATCCTTCACATCACGGCCCTGAGCATCGAGCGCTACCTGGCCATCAGCTTCCCACTCAGAAGCAAGGTGGTGATGACCAGACGCAGGGTGCAGTACATCATCCTCATCCTTTGGGGTTTTGCTCTGGTTTCCGCCGCTCCCACACTCTTCCTGGTTGGAGTGGAGTATGACAATGACACACACCCGGACTACAATACAGGGCAGTGCAAGCACACCAGCTATGCCATAAGCTCCGGGAAGCTGCATATCATGCTCTGGGTGTCCACCACATACTTTTTCTTCCCTATGCTCTGCCTCATCTTCCTCTACGGCTCCATTGGGTGCAAGTTGTGGAATAGCAAGAATGACCTGCAAGGCCCCTGTGCTTTGGCCCGTGAAAGGTCACACAGGCAAACAGTCAAGATCTTGGGTGAGTGTAGACAGATATATGTTTCTTCAGTGCTTTTGAAAACCTTTATTTGCTTTTTTTTATTTCATTTTTTTATTTGTTTCAGTCATGTTAATGCACAACAATCAGATTTGCACTCAAAACAAGTCTAATACACTTTCCATGACCGAAAAGGAGCAGGGAGAAAGAAAAATCGTATTTTTCCTGCCCCTTTCGCAAAACATATATAAACAAAAGAAATATGAGGTCTGTCAATTACAGTTAGTTAAAAACCAACACTTGCAGTTATCTCAGAAAGAAAATCAAGACCCATACACCATAAGTCACCTTCAACAATGGGACAGATTCTACCTGACAACCTCAAATAGTCTAATTATTTTGTCTTCTTAAACTAAAAAAATAAAAAAATAAAATACAGCACTTTTAATAATTCTGTAGAGAATTCATGATTTGACACCAACCAATGAAATGTGCATCTGCTTCAATGTAGTCCGTGAGAACAGGTGCTTTAAATGAATTTTCCTTATGTGTTTGTCGTCCTCTGAAATAAAAACAGCTTTATAAAAACAAGCATTTTTACTTTGGCAACTTTTCATTGGCAAAAAACTAAAAAGAGAAGACAATTTAAACTTCGGATTGACAGCTTTTAAAACTCTCCTTGAAGTAAAAAAAGAAGCTCAAACCAAAAATCCACAGGCAATCTTCCTTTCATTAAGCAAAAAAACAGTTGTGTGTGCTGTTGTGTGTGTTGCCATAGCAAATTAAAATTTTGTTTCCATATAACAACTGTGATTTCTACTCCATTTAATAACTTAAATAGTTTCACCTATTCTGTTAAATATAGCCCCAGCTCGAGCTCCAGGACATTTTGTTGTTTTTATCCTGCAAGTCTTAAGATAGCGGGCGCCATGTGTGTTGTTGCTGGTTAATTATTCTGTTTTGTCTGAAGCTAATCATGTCCTGCCACTGCACATATTGATTGGCTTAATTCGCAGCTCTGGCATATTGTGCAGGAAACCCTGTTTTACAGTGAAGGACTGTGGTCAGGCCAATCTGCATTACCCAAATATTTAATCATGATGCAGCCATTAGGATATCAATGCTGTTCATTAGCTGAACACACACTGCACAGAGCTCATCTTGTCAGACTTGCTGCCATTTGTATCCACAGTTGTTCAATCCCAAATTGGATTGTCATCAGAGGCGTCCATAAATCAACCATAATGGAAATTTACATGCTCCCACAGTCCCCTTTAATCTGCCGATGTGACACATCTTAGGAGTCATTTGACGATCGCTGCTCTCACATGGCAAGACATGATCAGTTCTGGACAAAACTGTGGCATCTGTTTGCTCCGCTCATTGTGAACCCACAATAAAGATCCTCAGTTTATTAGCTGTTATTGTGCTTTCACAATTAATTAGGCGTTCGTGGGCCAAATTTACCTCTCTCTTACTTATTGAAGTGACATTTATTATCCTTACTGAAATTACTGCCCCAATCAGACAGGCAGTCAGTCAGTCATTTTCTGTAACCGCTTGTCCTCGTAAGGGTCGCGGGGGGGGGGGCTGTCATCGGGCGGAAGGCAGGGTATACCCTGGATAGGTCGCCAGACTATCGCAGGGCCCCCAATCGGACAAATGGATGGTAATTTTATCTGCAGCGGCTTCTTGATCAATACCAGTGACTATGTGATTACCTCACCCAGCACTGAAATGTATGTTTTTCGAAACTAAATAAGTCTTTGTTTTTCTTTGAATTTGTGACTTGTTTTCTCCCCAGTGATGCTTCTGCTGCATATGCCCTAATTAGCCCCCGTACATGTAATGTGAAAAAGTGACTTCACTGTTACTAAAGGGAACAAGTGAGGTCGTGTTCAAGCCTGTGCGTGCTCGTGTGTGGGCTTTCAGAGAAGTTCTTTTGATTTGAATTTCTGCTGGTCATTAGTAAATGTCAAGGGTTACTATAGATCATATAGATCACGAGTTACTTAAAAAAACAACTTTCTTAATCTCCCTCTTATTATAAACAAGCTGCAATATGAGTACACACGTTAAATTAGAATAATATTGGTCATTTCACATGTGAAATTTATGTGTATTTTGTTTGAGGATAGGGCTCTGTTGAAAAAATAGTTCTATAAGAAACATGATGTGTTGTTGCTAGAAAGATGCAGTATATTAAATCCGATAAAACCACCCCCCACATTCCTAATGAAGAGATTAGTGATAGTGTTTATGAAAATCTTATTAAATTTACAACTAAGAATGTTTTTTTTTCTTAATGGTATCATATACAGTCTTATTAAGGATTATTTAAATCTTTGGACAAAGCAGTTAAAGAAGGTGAATTAGTGTGTTTTCCAAAATGTAAAACTATTGATTAAGGTCCAGTGTGTAAGATTTAGGGGGATTTAGTGGCATCTATAGTAGCATTCAGGATTATAGATTGCAATAAACTGAAACTTCTGATTCCTGGTTAGGAATCCTTAAGTTTTCATTCTTCAGGAGGTTTTTACTAAGAGCTGCTGAGGTCTCTTTCTCTCCAAAAGGGATTAAAACAACAAAAACTCTGAATAAAGCAGTTTCATATTATAAATCAGTGTTTGCCAGACACTGTTTGGCATGTCGCAGATGGACTGCTAGTCCAGCACCTGCTAATCTGTGCTCACATTTTTTTCTCTGATAGATTAAGATCCAGACGTTTAGGCTTTTACCAGGAGCTGAATTATTTGCAGAGGTTTCAAACGGACTCTGTAAATTTAAAGTGGTAAAACACTGAATTAAGCAGTTTAACATTTAAAAAAATAGTGTTTATCCAGCTCTGCTTGTCACAAAGGGTCTTCAACTATGGCTGTTGACTCAAAAACATGAATGACCCTATCTAGAGCAATCATTTAGTTTGTTCATTGTTAGTTTGTTCATTGTTCATTCTCGCCTACTGTAGAAACATGGCGGTGCAATATGAAAAACTCTGTGGATCAGGATCTACTCCCTATGTAGATACGACTCGTTCAAAGTAACAAAAACACAATTCTTATTTTCAGGTGATACACTCAAGAAAACATACTTCATATATATTACACTCCATTTCTGCCCATTTATCTCCCTAAATTCTTCACACTGGACCTTTAAATTCCTTTCTAAATTAAACTCACAGCCCCCACACCTTTATTTTTCCCTCAGTGGTGGTGGTGCTGGCCTTCATCATCTGCTGGCTGCCCTATCACATCGGCAGGAACCTCTTTGCCCAGGTGGACGACTATGACATGGCCATGCTGAGCCAGAACTTCAACATGGCCTCCATGGTGCTCTGCTACCTCAGTGCCTCCATCAACCCTGTCGTTTATAACCTCATGTCTCGGAAGTACAGAGCTGCAGCCAAACGCCTCTTCTTGCTGCACCAGCGACCCAGACAAGCCCACCGCGGACAGAGACAGCTCTGCATCATCGACCACATCTCCACCCTAAATGAAAGCTTGACAGGGGTCTGAGGAGCCTCGGTACACACTTGAGCAGTGCTTTTGCAGGCTTGTTTGACTTCACCACAGACAGAGAGTTTGCAGGCATCATAACAGTTGCAGCTAAAGAGGAAACTTGATGAAGAAGTGTGGAGGAGGAATGTTTACTCTGTTTTATCTTTGAGGGGAAAAGCAGGGCTGAGGGCTTCGCTGCACTTCAATGCAAGATCAGATTTACTACTCCTCAGTGGCATTTTGTTCACAGAGACATGGTTATGATTTTCAACCTCATCACATTTCATTTTTTGTCACAAAAACAGGAATTCAGTGGATTCAAAGCGCAAAAAGTTGCCATTTACGTGCTCTAGATTCAGTGTTACACCTCATGCAAAATTATTTACCTCAACATTGTGTGTTGCCACGTTTTTTTTTCTTGCTTGGTGTCACAACCACTGTTTCAGTTTACAATTACCAGCAATCCACAGCACTGATTAATAATAAGTGATCCCTCTTTGTTAATGACGGATTATGTTACTACATTTGAATTTACATTTATGCTACGTTTGAAATTACTGTTCATTTATAATGTGTAATTGTAGTCTCAGCTCCATTCTGTTGTGAGATTGAATTTGTTTAATGTATGGTGAACAATTGTTATCATGCGGTTTGTTTGTTGTTCTCATAAATCAAGAAAAACAAAATAAGTAAACCTATTAGCTGTGGTTCATTAGCTGTGCAGATCTGAAATTGGGTATTCCGGTGTGTGTGTGTGTGTGTGTGTGTGTGTGTGTGTGTTTGTTTGCAGGGTTGTGTAGCATCTCTGTAAATAGATGGAACATAAACTTCATAAAAGCAGATTACTATGAAAATGGGACAGCTGATGTCTGCATGAGGCCACCTGAGCCCTGAGGTTTTGGGGCTGCATATGTGCCGGCCATCATGTAATCTGACACAGCTATTATATTACCTGGGCTCTGAGTTAGATTTAGGCTGGCAGCCAACATCCCTGCATCACCATATTCAAAGTAATGGCTGCCCTCAGTACATTTCAAAGAGGAAAAAAGATATTAGGTTGTCAGCAGCAGCAGAGGTTATTGCTTTTACTGCTTCCACTTGCATAATCTTGACACTATTGTACAATTCTTCTTTGATGTTGCATTTTGGATCAGGCATTGTACATTTTGTACCTCATGCACTTCTGGTAAGAAAGGTAACATCAAAGTTATGTATTTTTAACCTGAGCACTGTCTAATCCCAAAATAAACTCAAGAGTTTTCCAGGTTTTGTCTTTATATCTTTTTCTTTAAATTAACTGTCATGATTTTGCCTATGAATCATCGGGCCTTGGTTTGCAGAAACACAAAGAGACAAAGTCGCTCTGGGCTGATTCATCCTCGTGACACTTTTTTTCACTGAGCCATTCATCTCTGCCAGAGGAAATGAAGCAGTGGGTAAAAGCTTACATGCCACAGACCATCCTGCCATCACCTGTGGAAAGATCAGCAAGCAGCACGACTCCTCTGTTGGTTATTTTCCTTACTGATAATGAGGAAAGTGTTTGTGAGCGGCCGTCCAGAGCTGTCAACACCTCCCTCAGGCCTTCTTCACACCACCTCAAATCATTCAACATTAGAAATATACAGTTTGTTTGTGTTGACTCTACTTTTCAGGTCAAGACTTTTTCTCCATCAGCAAACCTCTAACACAGGGGTCTTCAATGATCAACAAGAGGATCCCCTACAGCATAGACCGTATAAAATTGAATTGCTATTAAGATCTCTAGTTTGTGCTTGCCTGTAGATGCTAAGTCAGCATCAGTTGTAGCATGTCTTGGTGCATTAGCCTTTCCATCTGCAATTTTGACTGTAGTTTCTTAGCTGTGTCAGAGTCTCATGCCCAAAAATTTACAAAACAGTCTTGTGTAGCTCACATGTATGTCCATGTACTTGGAATAATATTACAGCTAAATGGCCAATATGTTTCAATAGAACAAAAATGTTGGCTTACCAGTTCACCTCACTGTTTTGAATAAGTGCTGCACAGAGATTTAACAGTAGCTAGCTCACATGATTGCACAAAGATGCATGAGTAGCAGTGAAGCTGTATTCACACTTACAAGCAACAATGCATCAGCATGACCAGCTACATTATCATTTTTTCGCCGCTAAAATTGTTGCTCAAGTGCTTGTTAACATAAAAGTAGTTACGTCAACACAGGCTTGCATGTGTCTGAAAATTGCCACAAAGCATCTCAACTGAACGCCGTCTTAAGCAAAAATGTCTTTGCTTTTGATCAGTGTCTGAGCCTGATTTTAACATCCCATTTTGGCACCCTATTACATCTCCATGTGCAGCGCAGAGCACATAATGCTCGCATAACTAAGGTAGCTAACTAAGTTGGATATGAAGACGTATGATTGGCTGATGCCTCTCCATGTCACTGGAGTGCTGCAAAAAGATGAGAGCAGCTCAACTTTGACTTATAGTATGTCCGGTCTGTCTGCAGCGACAACTGTCGGGGGACAGTTTTACACTTCATGTTATCGGTTTGCACTGAAAATGACGAATTGCCTGTTGCTGTGTCGCTTGTTGTGTGAGCACAGCATAGACCCATCATTAATGTTGTGTAAGGTTGGACTGTAAATGATTTTTTTTTCATATAAACAGGCCGATTTATTTTTGCTAATTATTTGTTGGATTCATGTTAATGAGTATGTGTTTTAGATACAGACTTAAAAAAAACAAAACAAACAAACAAAAAAACAAAAGCAATAAAAAAAGACCTAAATTAAAACTTAAATTATCAAACAATGATTTAGCAGTCTCCATGCAGTAACTCTGACGACCCCCTTGGAGTCATGGACCCTATATAAAAGATCCAGGCTCTAAAATACTGCACACACCTCTTTTGGATTTGTAATATATAGGCATTGATTTATTTCATTAATAACAATAATTTTAAATATAGATAAAATGTGATTACATATTTCTTGAGAGACTTACATTGTCTAAAATTCCTCAGTAAAAAATATTTCAAAACTGGCATGTACTATAATCTTCCTCTTGCTGCTGCTTGTTCCTGGGTTATCAGTATTTCCCTTGTCTCAAGGCTCTCGTTTCAGTCCCATGGCCTGTTATTAAACAACTGAGATAATAGTATGTAATTCACACAAAACCGATTCAGAAGTAAACTTTGTCTAAATGGCTGTGTCTGCCTCATTTCAATATTTGAAAAGCGTTTCATGATTGTTTTGGTATTATTTAAGAAAAATGTAAGCCTTCAAAAATATAAAAATATTTGAATACTAAACCACAGACAAGACAGGCAGTTATGGACTGTACTCAGTTGGATAAAACTACATTGACTTATGTGAATATAACCTTGTAATGCCATGCTGCTTTGCAGAATGCTTTTTTTTCATTTACATTCATCCCCAAATTAAACTGCGATTTAAGTTTATCTCTTCTGAGATATGATTGCTTTCCGCAGCTGCACAGGCCATCATCTCAGTGTAATGGTATTTTCCACCAGAGGGAGGAGCCAGAGACTACTGCTGCTGATGTGTGCATGTGTAAAGAAGAATTACAGCCATATCAAACATTTCCTGGGATTCAAATTAGTCAAACTTTGCTTTCAAACAACAAAAACATTCATCTTTCAGTCTGAAGCAGTTCACCTCTCCCTGTAAGAAATGTGTTATCAAGTCACATTTTCAGCCCATTTCCACAAATTCTCAGCTACATATATTCACTTCCTGTTTGGTTCGCTGTGCCTGCTGGTCCATGCATGTCGCCACAGGAAGCTGCACTAAAATTATTTATAGTTATTTAGGAGGAGGATCTGCAAAACAACTCTTTTCTAGAAAGTCTGTAGGGGTTCACTGTCTTTCCTGCTGATTTCTGTTGAGGCCATGTTGCTCTCTTCATGGCCTGTTATGATAACAAACATAAAGCTGTCTGTCTGTCTCAGTGGTGTTGCTCCCTGGAGACAGCAATAGCATGCTTTGTTCAGACACAGGAGGTGGGACCACACCAGGCTGTTCTTTTAGTGTCTGTCAGTCTGCGCTTTGACAATCTGTGTCTGGCCTGAAGAGAATTCACCACCCAGCAGCACTTTCCTTCCTGGGTGACGCTGGAGGACATCATGACCATCACTCTGGGCCCTTATGAGAATGCTGAGGACCTTCCTTCAGCAAATCCATCCTTCACCTGTCTGCACCGACACTCTGGATGCAGAGGAAATGTGATTAAGGCCTATATCATCCATTTGTTTGGACACTCAGCAAATGTTTTCAATGCTGCCAGCGTTGTCTCCAGGTGTTTGCTCCCTCTGTCTCCTGGAAGAAGGGAGGTTTGGGTCATCAGTTGCACGCCAACGTCATGACCCGAGTGCTGAACTCTGCACCCAAACATGGCGAATACACAGAGGAGAATGAAGGCGATACTGTGTCTTTCTATTCAGTTTGCCAACTCAACAAGGGAGTGGAGCCTGCACTGGAGCTCCAGTAAGACTGAACAGAGACTGTGTAAACTGAAAATCATATCCCAGAAGACAATTTTACTGCTCACAATAGTATTTTCTTTGTCTCATCAGCCATAACTCAGCTTCTCATTTGGAGATTACTAAATTCTGATCTGTTTCTCCTAAACCCTCTTAGGAAAAATGAGGAGCAAAAGAATAAATCAGCAGGAGTTCTTTTGTTGTGATCTTAGGCTTCTCAGAGGTTTCTCAACTCTGAGAACAGATAAAGGACAAAGAGCTGAGACTTGAATTTGATCACTGAGACAAATTTCTGAAATTGTGCAGGCTCATTTATAAACCATTCAAGTTTTCCTTTCGGTCTGACTGTTATAAAGAGCAGATTATTTCAGAAAAATAAAGATTACTGCAGTGAGAGAGGAAAAAGAGTTTTTAAGACCATAAATTTGCATCGGGCTGAGACCAGAGAGGGGCTATTTCTCAGGAGCGAAATTTAAGAAGTATGAGAGAATGGTCCAAATCACATTTATGTTATACTGAGCTCAATCATGTCTAGGAGAAATAGGCTGGACAAAGAAGAGATCTCATTTAAAATGTTCCTTTCCTCTGGGAACATGCATAATGTACCAAATAACAACATCAAAATCATGTAAGTATGTTTTGTTTGTAGTTAATGACACTATGGGATCATACTGTGGGTTTTAAGTGCCACTTTGGCTCAGATCTTTTCTGCTGGTTTCTGTTGTTGCTATTCTGCTTTCTCCATATAATGACCTCCATTGCCATCTCTTTCTCTTTACTCCTCTCCGAACCTAAAGCTTTTCCTACCCCTGGCTGACCGTGTGGCCATTCTGCTGTTGTAACGGGTAGCCCAGGGAATTTGACGAGCACCTATTTAAAAGTTTGAGGTCACGTATCAAACATAAAAGCCTTAAATTGTTAGTCAGTGTCTCTCTGTATTGGCAATCATGTCTCTCAGGCACAAAGAGCCAAGAGTGTGCTACTGTCACCTCACTCTCACCCTGTACTCTGGTTGTCACAGTGACATGCGAGAAAACAAACACAAACGTGTCTTTGGCACTTACAAACCATCAGACACTCCCACACCGCTTTCAAATGCCTTTAATGGCAGCAATAATGATAATAAGCTTCATTTGTAAAGCACTGATCACCTCGTCTTCTAAAGCTTTTAGTAAACACTTTCCATTGTTTAATGAAGCATGCTACACACAGAAGAGTTAATGCCTAGTTCCTCCCTCCAAATTAGTGGTAGAGTTTCCAACAATTTGGAAGCTAATTTATACCTACTTGGTGTTTGTGAAGTGTTTGTTCATAATCAGTGTTTGACATTAGGCCCTCTGCGAGAAAAATGTATTTCAATACAGAACCTGTTTATCTGTCAATTTCAAACCTGTGAAGCCAGATTGCAACTTGCTTTTGTCCATTGTGCAATATCTAATCAGTCTATAGATACTTTTAAAAAGGAAATAACTCTTGTAATAACTACTATTACTACTACTACTAAAATTAATAATAATATTATTAATAATAATAATTATTACTATAATAATTAATAATAATAATTATTACTATAATAATAATAATAATATTATAATAATAATAATAATATTAACCAATAATAATAATAATAATAATAATAATAATAATAATAATAATAATAATAATGATAATTATAATAATAATAAATATTTTACATTTCTAATTTATTTCGTATTGCAGTTCTGCACTGTGTCCACGCGATGGCGCCAAGACCACTTTTCTAAATGCAGTCGCAATCTCTTCTGGGCTAACGTAGTTTACCAGTTAATTATAATAACTTTACTGAAACAGTTATGCATTTTATTAACTGAATATTGATTGCACTGAAGAATATAATGTTTTAACGTGTAGCTGTCACCAACAGAATATATATTTTAATAGCTCTTTTGTCTTCTCGTGTCTGATTGCATCAGTTTGTTTGACTTTATTTTGTAGCATTCAACAGAAGTGCTAGCAGAAAATGTCATGTTTAATTGACGTTAACTTGACGAATTCCATGTTGCAGTTCCTCACTGTGACCACAGGACGGCGCCAACTCTCCGTAATCCAAAATCTGAAACGCAAAATACATTTAATTATATATCTTTTAATTTAAGAGAATTATCTGAACTGCGGAACACGTTGTTTTTGTTATGTTACTTACTGTGTTAATATATATCAAATGTTTGAAATCTTAACAATATCAAATATAAACTGCCTTCAGTCAGTATCATCAGTCATATAAAAAGATTGCTTAAAGTTCTTTGTTTTATTTATTACTTATTAAATTACGGATATAACTGAGTTCCGCTGCTAAATTCGGCCTCATGTTCCACTCAGTAGAAGACGGATTTAATAAATCAGCAGTTAGAAACTGTGTCCTTTATGGGAGATGATTGGAGTTTGGATACACAAGGCTTATTCGCTCTACATTAAGGTAAAATTATTTCCAAATTATGATTAATGTATGCAGAGTATAAGTAGAAATCACAAATCATCCTTAAGAAGATGTTAATGGTAAACTAGCTCGGGCTCTGGTAATTTAAACATAAAGCAAGCTTATTTCAAATGCACTTGGTTAAACAGGAAAGCAATTAATACTTTAGAGATGGTTGTTAGTAGGAGGAGGAATGATCAATTTATCCAGTTTGAGGTCCATCAGGTGGGCGTGCTTCACACGTTTTATTTCCCTACTTTAGCTGAACGAATTTTTCAGCGCAGTCGCAAAAACACCATTTCCTGAATACAATCCAGGGCTTTATTTTGTAGCATTCAAAAACGGAAGTGCTAGCAGACGCTGTTTTGTCTTAATGACGCTAGCTTAATGAATTCTATGTTGCAGTTCCTCGCTGAGACCACAGGAAGGCGCCACTCCACAATCCAAAATGGTGAAATCTTTAAGTCAATATCATTAATCATAAAATTGAATGCCAAAAGATATTTTTGTTACTACTGTAAATTACTGATATAACGGATATCTGCTGCTGTATTCGGCGTCATGTTTCACTCGGTAGAAGTCCAATTTCATAAATCAATCTTTATAAAATCCGTGTGAACTGCGTTTTTAAGGGAGACGATCGGAGCTGGGAACCATCACCATTATTCAATCTACATGGAGGTACTTTTAATACCGAATTATGTTAAAAGCATAACTAATGTGTCCCTGTCTGTTAATGAGTTGTGAGGAATTACATATAACCTTTAAGAAAATGTTAGCCAGCTCTGGCCCCGGGAATTTTAACTTAGCAAGGGAAGCTAATTGCTAATGATTATTAAAAAGGAAAATAACCAGTACTTTTGAGATGGTTGCTAGAGATGGCAGCGGTATGATAACATTATCCCGGCTGAGGTCTAACAAGTGGTTTTAAATCCCATGTTTTATTTAACAATGCTTGCTAAACGAATTTTACATTGCAATCCGCAGCACAGCTTTCTAGATACACTAAGGGACTTTATTTTGTAGCATGTAACGGAAGTGGTAGAAGAAAACTGTTTTGTTCCTCACTGTGTCCTCAGGAGGGCGCCACTCCATAATCCAAAATCTGTAACGCATCAGTACTTTCAATCATATATTGAAATTTAATATATAATTTAAGAGAATTATCTGAACTGCAGAACGCTTTGTTTTTGTTATGTTACTTATTGTGTTTTTGTATTATATTTTTTTCCCTGAATAACACCTCGATTTAGTTGCCTGTTTCATGTTCCCACCTTAGGTGTCTTGTGCTATACAATCCTTATTTTCCTGGAGATATTAAAAAAGGTTTGACTTCATATTATATATTTCTGAAAAAACAAAATCAAAAACAAAAAAACGACTCATCATCGCCCTCCAAAATGACGTCGCCGTGACCACTGGAGGGGCGATGATGAGTAATGAAGTTTTCTTGCCAAAGCTCGTGAATGTCAACAGGAAAAGACGCCGGTGAGACACGTGCTAGCTGCCGCTCCCATACGAAAAGCAACAGGATTATAGTTTTCCAAACATATTTTTCCTCTTTCTTTCCGGTGACCTGCTTCGGAACCTCCTCATGGAGCACCGGAGAACATCGCTGCTGTACCCGGACTTTACCGCCAGTTTATGATCACAGCTTGTAACCGGATGAGACCGTGTGAACACTTTGACCATCAACACACCAAAACTGCTGCTGTGGAGTCTGAGGATCTGATAGTGAGCATGCAAACACGAAGTCAAAGAAGAAGCTCTGCAAAGGTAAGACAGCTGCTTTTATCACCGCTCTTCAGTGTGCTGCAGTTTGGGCCTTGTTGTACTTTGAGATGATTGTTAACATATTTTCTATGAACCACTGTGACATTTTGATACACTTAGTGTGGTCATATTTATAGATATTATGCATTATGCAAAGTATTTTCAATCAGCATCTTTAGTACCAAAAAAATCTGTCAAATCAGACTTCTACTATAAAACAATATTGGTGGAGCCCTATTGCGTAGGCACTGCCAAAACTTTATTTTTTGTTATTATTTGTATGGGCAGGGATAACTAAACGTGCTTCTTCAATAGCTGACACTTACAGTTGCTGTGGTGACACTGGCATTACTACACATGAGTGGTAATATGTGGGAAAATGCACATGTAAGGGCAGTGAGTGTTAAACTGACTGAAAGTGAAAAAACTGGGACATTTTGTTGAAAATGAACTTAATTTTCTGAAGACATCTTAGGCGGTTCATTATCTGATTGGTAAATGGATGAACATTTGCAGAATGTGCTCAAACTTCTTCACCTGAAATGAAATGAACACATTTGGAGGTGTTGTTGTTTCTAGGTTATCATGTAATGGTTTTATTGGTACGGCCCACTTAAGATCAAATTAGGCAGTATGTGGCCTATGAACAGCAAACAAAAAAAAGAGTCTGGCACACTTGAATAAAAATAAGGATTTTATTATTATTATTTTTTAATTTAGTCTGATCATACTGTGAGTGGAGGACCAGCTGACCTTAACCCCAACAGACTTCTTATGCACAGCACAAAATGGTCCTCCTGGTGATAACTCACACAGCTGAACACAGAGACAGTCAGGAAACACTGCCTTCAAAATAAAAGTATAAATATTCTTAAGTGTGGACATCTATCTTTAAAGTATGCGTTACATAGAAGATATACTCTCCAGGTGAAAGTACATTTAAGGTTGGAAGTTAATTTATAATCCACAGGTTGCGTTGGGCAGAAAACTGCTGCTGCATTAATGGATTGAAACTTTCAAAGTGTTGCTCATTTGGCCACAATCCAATAAATGATGTAACAGCAGGTGTTTCCCATCAGCTGGCAAAGGAAACATACTGACTGAACTCATTTGGTTGCGGCCAGTAAAACATACCCGCAGCTTTCAGTTCATATAAAGCAGGCCTGCAGCATGAGTTAATTGGTAAATTAACTGAAATAATTAGGGAGAGTAACAAAGTTGTCTCCTCATTTATGCAGTTATGTTTTCTGATGTTCAACGAGCATGAGTGAGGATACATAGCCTATTTTTAAATGTATTCCCTGTCACTGTATCCATAAAATCCATTAAATGGCCATTTAAAGTTGTTGTCGATGCTTTCTGTACATTGCGTGTTGGGTTGCATAATGTGTTTAAAATGCCATCTGATTTCTAAATCCAGTTTGCATCTACCAAACCCAATGGTGGAATAAATATTTAGATCTTTTACTCAAGTAAATGTAGCAATACAACAGTTAAGAAATACTTTTTTACAAGTAAAAGTCCTGCATTTAAATTGTACCTTAGTAAAAGCAAAAAAAATAAATAAATAAAAATTAAAATTAAAATAACGTCAAAATACTCAACAAAGTACAAAAGAACAACAAAGTATTCATTATGCAGTATGGCCCATCTCAGACTATCATAGTCTGTAACTGAATTATAATTAGGGATCAATAACATTTATTTTTATCTATGTAATACTTCGTAATTTATTGAGTGATTCTATTTTATGAATAATCTGATTCTGCAATTTAAGTAGTAACTGATGTAAATAAATGTAGTGGAGTAAAAAGTACAATATTGGCAGGATGTAATGGATTACAAATATTAGGCAGAAAAGTTGATATACTCATATAAATTACAAGTAACTTAAAATTACTTAAGGAAAGTACTGTAGTAAATCTTTTTAGATACAGTCCACTCAACCTACCACACATAGCAGGAGAGGTTCAGTAATTCAGGACATCCTTCCCCTCTGTGTTCTGCCTCCAGTATCAGTTTGTTTAAAAAAAAAAAAAATCCAAAAAGTGGGTTTTATTTTGAAAGTCTATAGCAGAAGATGTAATGTTCAGCCTGTCTGACTTGTCAGCACTGAGGGAGCCAAATGCATGCAAAAGTTGTCCGCTCCTCCTCCGTCCATGAGGCCCATTTGGCTTCAGATATAAACACAGAGCTGCTCTCTGTCCCGGCTGCTCCTCCGTCTCCTCTCAACCAGCAGGCCGTTTGCTCCTGGAGGCTGCAAAACAGAAAAAAAGGCAGGAGGGGACGATCTCTGGCACATTCCCCAGGATGGAGGTAACTCCTCTGTGACTCTGAGCGCAGTTTTCTGTTGTAGCCTGTACTTTTAGGCCACTTGAGCAGATGTTTTTAAGATTTAATGTGGTTTTGTGCAGCCATGTGTGGTTGGAATTAAATCATTACATCATAGGAGCTCAGTGAGTAACTTTATAGTATTTTTACTGGTCTTTGTTATTATTGGGAAATTTCTTGAGGGATTTCTTGAGTTGCCTGTCTGTGCATCCAACCATTGAACAAATAATAATATTGCATTTGTGAAAGTACACTTACAAAGTTGTGTATGCACATGTAGTTGTGTTGGCTACTGATTACTGTAAAACTTCCTCATGATCTTTACAGTATTAACTTCTTAACTTTTATTTGATATGTGATAAAATACTATGTTTTTACAGTTTTTACTTATGACAAATATGTGATATACTATACATGAATACAGTAGAGTAGCTGCATGCAATATTTACAATGTTAAACTCTAATAAGATACTTAACTTTTTATTTGGTCTGTTATCTACACACACACACACACACACACACACACACACACACACACCCCTCAACATACATATGGTGCCTCTTTGACTTAGTAGTTTTGAGCTTCAGGCTTGTGTGATTTAACCCTTTGAAACCTGTTTGACATCACTTTTTTGTGTTGCGTACAGACACCTTTCAGAAGTATTTAAACTTTTGAACCCGTGGTAAAAAAAAAAAAAAAAAAGTTAGGCTAGTTATTTTTTCCACAAATGGCAACACAATCAGGTAATTTAGGAAATTATTTTTTAAAAGTGCTGGGGAAAATGTCCAGAAAACCATATTTATAATTATCATAATCAAATATTGATATTATTAGAATCTTTAGACACTTTCAAGTAATTTTATAGTCTTTTTTTTATGTTATTTGTACTTTTTTGTGCTAATGTTCTGGTAATTTTTATGTACTTTTTTACTAATTTCTCACAAACTTCTGGGTTATCAAGCCAATTTGTTCAGGTTTCAGCGGGTTAAAGGTCAGTTTGTGGTCACGTTTCCATAAGAAGTAACGACACATAACATCTGTCATAAGTCAGCGTTTGTGTGCTGTGAGAAATGCCAGTAGTCAGTTTTGTCTTCACTGCAAGTCGAGTGTGTCTTATGTTTTTTAGTCTGAACATCGGCAATTTCCCACCCATCAGCTGACAAGCCCTGCTTTCTCTTCTCAAAGGCCAAACTGTCCTTTACCCACTTGCACTGAAGCTAAATAGGAAAACAAGCGTGTTTCTTCACAGGAGGCCTGTCCAAGTCCTTCCACACATATGTTTTTCCTGCAGGGTTTGCTCGCAGGTCTTTTTGCCTCCTCGCTGCAAAAAAAGCCGTTCTCTCTGACTTTTAACATCCCTCTCAAGTGTTTAATGTCATGTGGCGATTAGAAAGAAAAAGAGCCATATTCTCCCCACAGCACGTGAGGAAGCACATTAGTAACCTACCACAGAACCACTCTCACAGACTCCACTCAGTATTAGGACTCAGGTGTGCTGTAGACCACTTCAGCTTGGATTTAACACCATTATCTTCTGTCATTGTAGACAAAAATGAGATAAAAGAATTTGGACTGTCCCCAAATCTAGAAAAAATAAAAGAATGATTAAAAAAGACAGGGCTCAACATTTCATTCTCTGATATAGTTACAGTTTTGCGAGACAAAGCTGCTTTGAGGAAAAAGAAAACCCATTGAGATGGAGAAATGACATCTGTTGAACAGTTGGTGACTCCAGCTTTTTCAGGATGAAGCCTCCCAAACAAACGCAGCCCAAATCTCACAAGCTCAGGTGTCATTACTTGAGCAGCGGTCTAGCAAGTGATTAAGAGGTTTAAGACAATGAGCAGCGCTACATTTAAAAACAAAAAAGAAATGCTTATTTGCCACTTAACTATCTGATCTTGGTGAACAACTACACAGCCAACGAGGCACTGATTTAAAATGAAGCATTGCTTAGGGATTCCATTGCCTGATTTTCAATTTTTCTCTTCAAATTTATTATTATGTATTTCTTTTGAAGATTTAGATAAAATGTTACACTTTTATGGCAGCCAAAGTTATTTTAAAACTTAAAACTTGTAGTAAAAGCTGACAGGCTGACACTGGACGTCAGTATGCCATCAGAAGGACAAAGGACTGGACAGATGTAAAACTTTGGTTGGAACAAAAATCAGGTTGAGGAAATCTTTAATGTCTAATGACGTCCGAATTTATGTTGTGTGGGCGATGACAATGTGATGCTGACGATGTGTTTTGGCTTGTGTACCACATTATCAAATGTCAATATTCTACGTCAAGATGACGTTGGCATGAGACATTTGAAAGGATTTTGGTTTACTTAATACAACTTATAACCAACAAATTATAGGTTGCAATGGTAAGAGATTTTCATGGGAAGATAACTCATAACTGAAAATAGCAGGGTTTCACAGTATGGTGATAAAAGGTATTAAATAATTACTATTATTGTCATTAATGACCCTTAAAGGAATGAATGAAGTTTTTCTTTGGTTTAGCAAATGTTTTAGTACTATAATTGAAACTTGAAACCCCTCTTTGAAAATAACTAAAATAAGGTTGAGATAAAAGTACACCTACCTTGAAACTAATGTACTGCTGCAAGCCTAACAAAATATCAACATCATCTGTCATCACTATTCTAACTCAAATTGATTTTGAGACAAGACTTTGTGCTGACATTGAATTTTGGTCACTTGACATCGCAACCTAAATTCAATCAATTATCATTATCTGAAGACATTGTTGGGCAGCTGGGAGTGGACAGCCCACAGAGTCCAGTCAGTGCTTGATGTTTGCGTAATCTTTCAGTAGTTTCCTGCAAAGATAACACCTAAGAAATACAGGTTGTTCATTGGTATGTTGCTGCTGTTGATGATAAAATTTGAGTTTTGCACTCAATTTTGGTTTCAGTCACCTCTAGTTTGCTGAGAATCCCGACCAGTAACCCACCTGACACCCGAAATGAATTTGGGCAAAATGGATCAGTTTTCTCAGATGTTAGCTGTTGGGGACAACTTTTGTGTGCTGCAGCCTTTCTCTGAGTTTGATAGGATGCTATTTTTGCATGCTGCATTTCGCCTAAAGCACCTGTAAACAAGCACTAAACTATCCAGTAAAGCCAGTCTCACTCACTGTTGTTTTAACTGCTTCAGCTTTGTGCTTTTATGACATCACCTTCTCGTAAAACTAAGCTGTGTGTTTCCAGCTTTAGGAAAGAGCTGTTCATGTTTGCAAATGCTGATGTACAACTGCCTCAAGCAAGTATTACAAGGACATTAATGCTTAAATTTTGTTTCCTGCGTTGCAACAGCAAGCTATTAAGTAGACAAACTGGAAATTTTGTGCACACATGTATATGTGCATGCACCTGGGGAATTGTGTGTTGGGTGGTGGGGTTGGCAGGGTGGTGGTTTTCCTTTGATGGAAAAACAACACTACAGCTAGAGGAGAGTGTGTTTGGGGTTGCCTTGCCAACCATATGGTGTGCACATTTATGATGTAATCCGTAGTAAATTTAAGAGACCAATAACAGAGGGACTCAGTCTGTACCAGCCAGACATTTGCTATAATGAGTCAGGTTTTTCCCATTTTGCTTTACAACAGTATGTCATTTAAATGGTGTCACACTATTATCATTGTTATTATAAGTCCACTCCCCATTCAAAATGTGCCTGTTCAGAAAGGGCTGACTGATCGGCCTCCTGTGTTGCTGCTTACAGCTTTGTCAAGAAACACTCATCCAAACATCTTCACACTCAACGCCTGCCATGACATACCATAGTTACGCCCCCTGGCAATGCAAGAGTGCACAAGTATTTGCAAAATAGCTATTTGGGACCAGGCTTGATCCGGAAACAAAATCAGTTATTCCAAAAGTTACATCACCCGTGCTTTAAATGTTTGAAATTGCAAGTGTGTAAAATCTCCGGTCTGTCTTCATCTGTTGATGAATTTACTATGTCGAGAGACCATGGATGTATTTAAAGACTTGGATGCAGCATCTGAGGTGGGGCTCCGATCATTCCTATGAAAGTTGCTCAGTGGCGCACCAAACCAAAAATGCTCTGTTTCCACTGTATGAAATTACCTGGATCTTCCTTATTATGGAGATGCAAGAGACTTATGCTGGTTGATTGCTGCCGAGCAGCTAACTTCCACTGGCCAAACAGCTAACTTGTGGTTAATTGCTCTGCAACTTGAATGGTGATAAAATAATTGAATCTTGCAGCTCTTCTCGACTTTCAAAATGTTATTGGACCAAATGGATCAAATGCTTGTTGGATTTTGATGCTCAAAAATGTATCCACTGATTTATAGGCATCTCTTTCACAATAGGTGGATTTCCATTAGAGATATGCAAACTTAAGCAACATTGTCAAAATGAGTTTCGAGTTTCCACTGAGTGATGTTATGCGAGTTCTCCTCTGGCAATAACATTCCAAGAAGCATCACGATGGATGCTCAAAACATATTATTATTATTATATTTATATTGCAGCCACCGCACGGGCTGTCAGTATTTCCAATTGAAGGCGACGTAGGAGTGTTATGCAAGCGATAATGGAAAGGAAACCCTCTTATACGGGGGAGCGGCCAAGTATGAGGGATTTCAGGGAGGTGATAGTCCATGATGCTACAGAGGAATTGTGGATTAATACCACCTCATGTGAGCGCAAAAATGTTTTTGCCATATATGTGAGTTTTTTCAAAATTGACATGTTTCCATTAGGCGTATTTTATCTTTGCAATTTCAGTTTGCGCAATTTGAAGGTAATTGGATGAACAGTTCTCGAGAAAATTGACAGACAGCGACTCCTTCCATTTCATGTAGATGAATCAATATGACTCAATATGCATCAGTGACAGACAGTCAGAGGAGGTGTTTGCCGAGGCTGTTTATGAATCTGTATGTGTTTCAGTGAAAGATTAATGGTTCACTCTTTTGAAGACATAAAACCTAACTGACCATAAAACTCAGTGGAATGTAAATCATCAGCATCAAGTAAAGCCTATGAAACTTTCGCCTGTTTTTGTAAGTCACTGTATAATTATGCTTGGATATGTGTTTAGAGTGTGCACTAAATGTCATCTGATTCTATAGCTTATACAACTCATCAAAGGCCTGCGATTTAAGTGCTTCTGAGCCATGATAAGATGAGCTGCATGAAGAGAACAGAGTGATGATAGGGCAAACCATCAGCATCTCATGTGACTTTCAAAACCCAGATTCCACTGATGCTTCCTATTTTGTGTGTGTGTGTGTTTTTTTATAACCTCAGCAGACCACATCAGCTTTCTCTGATATTTTCTCTTTAGCTTGTTTTCTTTCATCTGTCCGTATATTTGAACTTTTGAAACCAGCACTTTGCAAGCCAGAAATGTTGTAATTGCAGAATTAGTTGGAAAAGAGAAGCCAACAGAAGGAAGTGCATATATATTCATAATTTCACAGCAGTTAGTGCAGTTTGTTTTCACTGTTTCACAACATATTCAGTTTCTGTGGTGATAAGTCACAGTGTGAAAAAAATAGTTTTGTGCAAAATGAGCAGCTGTTGTCAGGTGAGTTAGGGTACATCATAAAAGTAACTCCTTGCAGAGTTTTTTAACAACTCAAAGCACTATTCAAAAGTGCTGTCATTTGCCAGTCCAATATAGTTTGTGCCTCATGTTCTATTAGCACCCACATGAGGTTGCAAATGCATGCTAAGAAGGAATCTGGGGCATTAATGCAGATCAGCAGCAGTGGTATTGTGATGCAAATAGACTAATACAAGTTTAGAGCCTGCGGTGGATGTAAACAATGCATGTTTCAAATCATCATACACGGCTTTGCAAATATATTAGAATGGAGTAATGCTTTCGCTATGTTTGTCGGGCCTGAAGGATACACACAGTGTGTTTGAGTGGAAAAACGAATGTAAAGAAAATGTTTACAGGTAACTCAACCTTTAATCTGGTTCTGCAGCACTGTGTACCCTGAAGGTGACGATTTGTACAAGCTGGAACATTTTTAGCAGAAAAAGAAAAAGTATTTGTGTGGAAGCTTGGCTTGTTGGAGAATATGTGCACCTTTAAAACCAATCAAATCGTTCATAAAGCCTCATAATTGCTCAACTGCTTTCTTTTGCCAAGTGGTTGATGTTGCTCTAAACAACTGTCATACTTTGTTGCCATTACAGGCCCTCAAACTTTACATGTTTCTCCCTCTGAGTCTTGCTATCAGGGATGAGATTGTGTCAGACCCCCACCCCTCTGAGTTAAAAGCAATGTGTGGGGCAGAGAGATAGCCGGGGGGGGGACTGCAGGCAGACAAGATAGTATGAGGATACTGTGATCAGTAAAAAAAAAAAAAAACACATGCTGTTGACTTTCAAGGAAGTTATGTCATGGTGGATCCATGCAGACTGAGGCAGGCTCTCTCAGGCATCTGCAGATTGTCAGGCATGTTAAATTTAGTTAGTATAAACTCAGACAGGTTTTGAGAACATTGAGCCAGGCAGAGGAAGTAGAAACTTCCACAAAACAATACGACGACGACTTTACAACTTACTTCTAGATCTCCCTGCAGAACAGTTCACCCATACTGCCTCCACCTCCCCAACAAACCCCATTCCAAATTTGGCATCTAGCCATGCATTTTATTTCCTTTTTTTGGCAGATAGGAGTGTAACACAATAAGTGCTGCAAGCTGCTTGTACTTTGCGAGTGCTATTTTTTTAAAACCCGTTTTGCGATTTTTGCTTAATGCAGCCATTGTCAAGACTTGTCACATCCTAATCCAGATGACAGTTTGAATATTTCTGATAAACGTCATCTGTGCCTCTTCAGTTTATGCGTGCACTACTAATACAGTGGCAACGTTGGGAAAAACTGGTGGAGATTTTAAGGTTTTTGGACCTTAGGCAGTGCATGCTGTAAGTTTGAGCATGTTATTAACCCATTAATCATTTCAAAGGACCAGGTATACAAGAGATGAGAAGAATATAATTAAATTGACTGCTGACTGAAACCACAGATTGAACAAAAAAATGTTTGTGGGAGTAATTATAGACATTTTAGACAGCTGATCTCGTCCTCTGCTTGGACGGTAATCTCATTGTTTTCTTAGTTTGCAGACTATGCGGCCGCTGCCCTTCTTCTTTGTATTAGCCACTATGCTAACAGCTGCTTTTTAAATCTCCTGTGGTGGGCTGCACACATACATATGTTGTCAAAACGTCACATCTGTGCTGCCCATAGTCACGTCTTTCCGCCCCCCTCTTTCCGTGATCAGACGATATATACAGAATGGCAAGGTGGCATAAGGGCATGTGATATTCCCGCCTTGAACGAGCAGTGTAAACATGTTTATTTATGCTGTAAATTTGGGCATTTTAACATGGGCCTCTTTAGGGATTGGCTAGCTTCCAGAGCCAGCCGCAAGTGGCTATTTGCTGCAGTTTTTGGCACGTCTATGTCGGCTTTGTTTTTCAGCCCTGGAGGTCTCTTGGCTGAAACCAAGACATCGCAGTATCAGAATGGAGACAAATCCACAATGCAGAGTGGCTTGGAAACTTGACTCTGACTCTTGACTCTCTCTATATATATGTATATATATATATATATATATATATAATATATATATATATATATATATATATAAATATAATATATATATATATATATATATATATGAAGTATGCATTGTTCCATGCCTGCTGTGGGTAAATGGATACCAAACGTTGTGGCAGTTGATCTCTGCAGGAAACAGCATTGTAGGTTGTAGTGGGGAAGGAAGGTGCAGGGCTCCACTGAATGAAGTCATCCCACGTCTGTGCTACTCAGCCTCCATGTCAGCTATCTGATCCACTGTCCAGATGGCTTTTGTCTTTGTGATTGTTGGATCAGAGTGGATGAGAACACCAGAACACCATGTAGAATCCCCAACAGATGCTTGTGTCAGAGTTTTCTGGCGTAGGTTAAAAAAATCGGAGTAAGTACTGTCTGATGTGAGCTGTTTACATTTTTTGATATCTTTTTTATTCACCATTCACTCTCCATTACCCCGCGTTCTTATTGTGCAACAGACTATCTTAAGCAGGCCACTGTAGTTATCGCATTGAAATGTCAGAGAGCATACCACAAACCTCTTCTTATATCTTCATAATTTTCCAGTCAAATTGCAGTAAAGTAGCGTTTTTCAAAAGCCTCTTGGGGTCTTAACCCCGTGTGACATTAAAAAAAAGACATATTTCAGTCTTGTGGTCTTTGTTTGGAACTCTAACTTCAGCAGCTTTCTGTTCTTATATGTTCTGGATTTATTTCCCCTCTCTCTGGCTGCATATGTTTTTATTACATATTTGTTTTCCCGCCCTACAGTATTAGTCTGTGTCTGCAGCACCTTCCATTTCACTTGATGCAGGGCCAGCAATGTCTCAAAGATGAGGGCGTCCATTTACCTCATCCCTCTGACTCAGGGCCTTTTTAGTGTACTTAAACACACAAAACACGTGAAAACACATAAACACTGTGCCAGCGAGGGCAGTGGAAAAGTGAGATATTCAGATGAGGTCCAGTCCAAAAACACATCATGTTTTCCTGGAAAGGCAGCGAGCAAGAAGGTGCCTGTCTGCTCTCTCACTACTTCACAAGTGTAGGCAGAAGGGAGCTGCTCACTGTGGTGGATTTCCCCCTGGCACAACATGCTGACTTGTGAAAACAAAGTCTGCAGACTCAAACTGAAGCTGTTATGCTTGGTGATCTTATTTAACAAGATCTTTCTAAACAGCTGTGCTTTAGTGTGCTTTATTTATCCCCTCTTTCACAGATTTTCACAGTGTGGGAAGCGTATGAGGATTGAGAGTTCCTAGAGAAGGGTTAAAGATCGTGAGCCACACATTATCTTTATCAGCTCCATGGTAGATTACATGGCCCGCTGCTCTCTGACCACTGCTATTATATCAAGCAGACATGTTAGGATCTACTGAGACTTATATCATGTGCTTTTTCTCCCCTGCCTCTGGAAATAGGAATGACAGGAACAGACAATAGCAGGCTTTGTGTGATCTGTTTGTCTAGCTGTTCTTTTTCCACATCTGCCGGTCATACAGTTAACTCGTGTCTCCGTCCACAGCCTAGAAATTAAGATGCTGGTTGGGATTAACCTTTACTTATGCAAACACAGCTCACTGAGGATGCATGTACTGTTCCTGCAACACTCTGAATCACATTCACACTGAAAACCACAGTCTAGAGGCTTTTCAGGTGTGGTCATGTGCACTGTCAGCCATTCTGGAGGTCAGACGGTTTTCTTAGAAACACTATAGTCTCAAAATAGCCAATTACATTACATTGTAATCATTTTACATTACAACAACAAACTATCTGGAGAATTTTCTGCTGATATATACCATAGGATGATAGAAATTTGTCCATCCCTTTTAAGGCATTTATCCATTTAATATCTCTTATGTATAAGGCTTTTATGGGCACTAATTAATAAGCAGGGCTTTTCTTAGACATTTGTTTATACCTTAACATATGATTATAGAAGCATTATTTTGTGACATTGGTGGGGAGGAGAAATCACTCAACAGTATTAGTATATACCTGAGTGTAGAGCTGCACCAATTAGTTAATCAATAGAGAAATCTATTGGTCATGAACATAGAATGAATCGACAGCTATTTTACTGATCAATTACTCGTTTAAGTATTTTTATCTCTCTGTGCCGATGATAACCATAACTGGAGGCATTATGTTTTCTGGTCCTCTGTACATCCCATTCTTGAGAACGCAATATCTCAGGAATATCTTGTGGAAATTCCTTCAACTTTGGTGCATATGTCCACTTGGGACTCAGGGATTAACTGATTAACTGTCACTGTGACCTCATAAAACATACTTTTGGCCATAAATGTAAATGTAAAGTATTCATGTGCTAATTATGACACAATTTCATGCAAACATGTAATAGAGTAAAATGATGAAGTGATGACGTTTTTTATCAAAACAGTCATCTTCACTGTGACATAAGGTTTTGCAAAACAAACAAAAAAAAAAACAAGCAGAAGTGGAGACATTTGGTCAGATATTAAATTGGCGACACTTTTCTTGGGTGCCCTTCTTGAAACGTACATCTTCTGTGCTACACTTTCTAAAATACACATTTTAGAATCTGTAGCGTCTTTGCAGCAACATCCACATTTGAAGCACTGTCGACTATCATGGCTACATATGAGTCTGGGCAGAGATGGATGTAAATTAAAAACTTGACAGACAAAACAATTGATAATGAAAAGAATTGATAATGAAAACAGTCGTTAGTTGCAGCACTACTTAAGTGGATGCATTGTTGTGCAGCTAACTGTCTATGGCAGCTACAGACGCTGTATGATTTTAAGGGGAGGGAAAGTGAGCTAAGAAGATATTTGTTATGTAGGCATCGACACAGTTGTTCATGTCCTGCACTTCAAATAAATTATTATTTGTGAATTAACCACATCATATTTTCCCAGCTGCTTCTGGGATTCAAACCAGCAAATTATTTTATTTATGACACTTGACTATCCTGTAGGCTACCACTGTTCCCTTGAAAGCCTGTTTTTACTACCAGCATTAACATTTTTGTCAACGGAAAAGCTCCTGAAGTAAAAGGTGTTTGATAACAGTACATTTAGTCTGTACAGTATATCTTACTGTAAGGCAATTAACATCTAAAGGATATGTTTCCAAGGAAGTTCAGAAATAGCTTGTTTCTTTTAGGTGCTGACACTGTCCTGTTTAGGAAAACTTGAATCATATGGGTAGGCACTACTTTAAGATTATTTTTTTCCTGTTTCCTTGTTTAGACATGCTCAAACGCTCTGTATGCTAGATTGCAGTATGTTTCAGATGTGGTCTAGCATATCCAGGGACACTCAGGGAGCCCAGGGAGCTGAGGAGTTGCAGAGCAAAGTTGTGATCCATGCGGCCTACACAGCTCTGGGGCTTTTTCCCAGGCCTTGAGCCCCAGAAATAGAGTTTGCCCTGCTCTCTCCTGCAGTGAACCAAAGTTTCCCAGTCTTCCATAGAGCGTGGGGTCCCAGATGAGTTAAACATGCGCAAAACTGATAACTGACTGGCCTTTTATGGCTCACTGGAGTAATTGTGTCTCTTGTCATCTCAGTGAAATAATTTGAGTTTAGCTGAAAGACGGATGTTCGCATCCACATTTTCAATTAAAATATTGTGACATATTGTCAAATGGTTATAGTATACTTAGAAATTAGTATACTTTATATGTTTTGCAAAATTGCAAATTTTGCGCCTCTATAAAAGTTTCTCTTTTCAATCATAGCTGACCAAAAGCATATGTGAAGTAACAGCAGAGGTTTGGATAATGTGATATATTCCTACAACATTTTTAATTTAAACATGAGGATCTATTTATCACCTTATACACAAGGTGAGGTGATTGATAGATGCAGATAGGTGAATGCACTGTCAGTGTATTTTTGAGGAATACTTCACTCTGATTCATGATTTGGATATCAATTGATCATAGTACGTTGAATTGATTTGTACGTTGAAATACGTCACAGGGGGCTGTGTTTAACAACAGCAAACCTATATCAAAACATCAGTCAAAAAACTCTCACACAGCTTGTTCAGTATAATCCGAGACTCATTAATCCAGTTTTATGAAAATTCCCAAAGCGACCCCTTTCTGACACGGAACTGATCTAAAAGTGAAACTTAATCCATGCTTTCTTTAAAGCCAGACTCCATTGACAAAAACAGTAATTTTACCTTGCTGAACAAGATAACAAGGATTTTGTTCTCCTTCTTTGTTCATTAAAGGCATGCAGGAAAAAAAATGTCTTCATGAATACAACAAAACACAGGGTGAGTAATTCATATGGTCATTTGGAGGGGTGAAGTATTCCTTGAAGTCAGGGAGGTATTTGCATTTAGTGCGACGTTATTTTCATACTGCATGAAGAAGGTCATTAAAGATAAGGGCTCGCTGTGAAAGGAGTTATGGAAGGATATTAATGGATCTGAAATTACTTCCTCCAAAACGAGAAAGTTGTTGAATAGTTAATGCTGCTGAAGCCGTTAAAATCTTCATAGTGCTTTCAGGTTTTATTTAAGTCACTTTTGCAAGTATGTGATAATTTGTAAAATAATCAAAATATGGATAATATCATATTATATGTAGATAACGGAGTTCCAGTCCTCAAATTAACAATAAAAGTGCAGAGGTCACCCTCAACAAATAGAAATTAGATTGTTTTTACTCTAATCACTGGATTTACAAACTGTTAAACCACACAGTATGTCTGGAATAAAAACAAATCACTGGAAATAACAAGCAATGATTAATTGTGTGTTTGAGATACTGATTTTCTTCACTCAAAACACCTGAGGAATGATTTAATCAAAGCCTCACTTCATTTCCCTGCAGTGTTGTGATTAGAGTTTGTGCTCTGTAGGAGGTTTTTTTTTTTGAAGGACAGGAAAGAGTTAAACAATTAGAGGTTACAAAATAATGGTGCAGAGGGTAGGTGGTCCCTGATGATTGCTATGTATCACAGACGAGAAAAGAGAACTCAGGAAAAGGGTTGGGATGTGGATTAGGACACAGAGAAGCATTAACAGAGGCACTGCAGGGCCAGCTGATGCTGTAATACATTTGGGTGGAGGGAGCAAGGTGGTGAGGTCATGTTGAGAACAAGGAAAAAGGGAAAATAAAGCTTGTGATTAAAATATGGAATGTGTGTATCTGTGAAGCTTGGAAGATCCACGTTTTCATGGGCTACGCCTCAAACTGAGAGGGAGGGAGCTGAGAGTGTACACCCAGGAAATGTGATAGAATTGGCTGCTTTGAAGAGAGGCATGAGCATTTTGTGTTCAATAAAAGGAGGATGGAAATGAAATGTAGCATGAAAGCAAGAAAGAGAAAGGGAGGAGCACCATAAGCAGTGACTATACAGTGCAAATCAGTAAACGGCAACATGATGCATGAGAATCTGCGCAGTCCTGGCACAGCTCAGCCTGCTGTCGCGTTGTAAACAAACGTCTCGACCCATTCAGAGTCCAAATACTTGGCAAGAAAGTGGCCTTAACCTGGAAAACAGAGTAATTCTTGTTTTCAAGAATCGCATTTGTGCACATTACAGCCTGCAGCCAACTTATCACTTTGGCCACAGATATGTGGAGTGAGTTAATGGTCTTGAAAGGGCAGCATGGAGGAGGGAAGTTTAGCAATCTGCATGGGAATAGTGGGAGAGACAGAAAGTAAAGGGGCCAAGAAGTGATAACAGTGAGAGGTTGTAAGGACAGGTCCCTCCTGTCACAGGCTGCGGCGTGATGTTGAACAGCTGTGGAGAGAGGGGCTCACTTCCTGATTCCAAACCCACAAAATACTCTCTTTAGCAGGAGATGAGACTAGTTCCTCTGAGGACAGCATTGAACCCAAGTTGTTTAGTTGTTGTTTTTCGCTTGCATATTCACCCTATCTGCTGTGTTTCTCAACCCGTCTGCGTTTTTTTCCTGCTACAAAGAGGGAAGTGAAACATGTTCTTCTATGCTAGAACATCTTGTTCAACTGCAAATCTCCATGCTCATCTCTCAGCTCAAATTGCTCAGTTGTTGCTGGGACTAGGGCTGTTGCTTGAACTATAGATTGTGGTTCCGCGTTTTCAAAAGCTTACGCCGTAGACACAAACAGTATAGAAGCGGATTGAGTGAGAGCTGCCCCTCTCTTTCTCTCAAACTCTGATCAAACTGTAAAACTAGGCAGCGCTGATCGTTTATAAACCACAATTCTGTTATTGCCTACATCCTGCTTAAAATGTTTTCATCAGCATATTACAGGATTACAGGATGTGGATGTCATACTGTTCCTGTATTGTATAAAAGACAGAGGCTGAACAAAAAAACCCACATCAAACAGTAAAACTAAGCCGTGCTGATGAAATCTAAACCAAGATTATGTTATGGCATTGTTATTTCTCGCCTAAAATGTTTTCACGAACATTTTTTATATGACTGTTTAAGTGTAATTCAAGATTATTAGACACCAGCTGGTCGCCATATTGTTTCTTGTGTCAATAGAGACAAGCTCACATTACGTCATCCACCAGCGGGAGTGTTTATTGGTCCAGTGCACTGTAGTGCATTCTAATAGTCGCAGGTTCTCTACTTTTTGAGCAAAATGCCACAGGCCTTTCTCTCTGTTTTCTGTGGTCATGTAGCACCAAGTTCAAAAGTATTTGTGTCTTTCTACTGCTTAGACAGCCAAGTTTTATTAAAAAAGACTATCTCTTCAGCAGTTAAATACCTAACGAATGTATTCTTTTTAGCTGTATGTAGTAACAACCTTCATTTTTGTGCCTCATTAAGCAGTACAACTGCTGCCAAGCGTGCATGTAACATCCATTAAAACTGGCCTTTTGTTTGAAGTGTTACACTTTACTCTCAACTCAAGGGAGTCAATACATAAATTAAAAATGTGGCAAACAATGTGTCAAGGCTGTTGTTACCATAAAGTATTTGTCAGTTGTTTCATTTAACGTCTTTATTCTTTTCCAGGATTCTCCATCCAAGCCATCTGTGGCTGAGCTGGCTGGAAGGTTCAAAGGTCACATTTTACCAATGCCCACCTCAAATGATGAGGTACTTTATTTCCACCTCATTTGTTACAGTATCCATACAAAAATATACAAAAAACTGTAAACAGCTGCCTAAAAGAAGAGAGCTCCATGTTCTGCTCATGGTTTATTGTCATATGTGTAGTTGGTAAATATACATAGATGGCTTTTGATTACAGCTTTTTTTTTTATCATTTCCCCCTTCCTTTTTGTTTGTAGCTACCATTTCGAAGAAGACCCCCATGTTCTCTAAAGCTGCAAAATCAAAAAGATGATGAAGAATCTGATGTAAGTCATTTTCATCCGTTACTGACCCATGTGCTACAAATCTTCTTGATATACAAAGGAAGTCTCATGAAAACAAATTTGGACTTGTTTACTGTAGATTTTCATTGCAACATCACAATTTCAACACAGTAGACATTGAACTATTGCCAAACGACAGTTTCTCTATTTTTTCTTCTGCTTAAAACATTGGGAATGTTAGTGCTGCTGTTTTTCTTCCAGTGAAATGACTATTAAATAAACCTATTATTGCATTATGGCAAACCATGAGCACAACAAAAGTGCAGGAATGTATTCTTCAAAAGCATGTACAACAAAAAGTAATTTTATTCATTTAATACATTTTAATCTATATTATTTTGACCTGTCATTTAATAGGCCATGGACTTGCAGGTCTCAGTATAATTTGCAATGACATTGCACATTCATGACAAACTATATCACGGCACGTGTCAGTACTAGTTTTTGTTCAAATGGGCATTGTGGCGATTTCGTGAATGTTTCTTCTCAATAATTTTGTGTTCTCTTACAGAAAACTGCTGTCTCACCAAACCCTTTTAAAATCAAGGTGAAGAACTCTGCCATCATTGAGAAACTTCAGGTAGATATATCTCACAGCATTTGAGTATTTTGTGAGGGAAATAGGAAACAAACAAATGCGAGCCTCACCAATGATGTGTTATTGTAGGTTGTGATACACTGACAGAGGTAGTCAGGAGGTTGTATAGTCAGGGGACTGACATATATGTAAAGCGATACTGCCACCTACTGTTCAGTCGACACAAGTGGCTGAGCTGTTTGCATTCTGTGAAGAAGGGGAAGGGCTTGTCCCTGATGCCACAATTGGCTCAGATTAACGAGCTAATGGGATCATGGGCATCCCAGCCTCTAGTGCGGCTCAAACGCGCCACCATCTTTCCTTTAGTAAGCAATTCACACGGTGGGCAGCCATGGGACAAAAGGGCTGTCGCTTCTCCCTCTTCCTTTTCTCCCCAGTGCAGGTAGGTCAGTCTCCTCTAAACTACTTAAGAGTGGATTGGGGACTAATTTGACCTTTTTTGTACATACATTCTCAGACTTAATATGTCAGGTGTTTGTGACACTTAAGTTATACATAGATAGGCGACTGGTGCAAGCAGAGCAATGTCCTTTATGCACATACCTGTATAATACTGTATGCTGTTTTCAAACAAGCGTATACCTTTCAAGGAGGAAAAATCCCAGCTTTTATTATATATAGATGACTATACCCATGTTAAAAGTAACATGACGTTATTTAATCTTTCACTTATTTATATTTCCTAATGAAATGAATCTTATGTTGAATTTATGGCTGGCTCTCCAATACAGTCTCAGGTTTTACTTTTATTTCTAGTATATTTATTTAAAAAAAAAATGCTGTTTAGTACATGCAATTCCAGTAATTAAGGCCATTGTTTTATCAGAACACAATGTGCTTAAGAGATTATAGTGTCCAGGCCTCAGGATCCTCCTTTGCCTTGTAGGCCAATCTTGCTCTGTCACCCACTGCTCTGCTGCCTTCGCCCAAGAGTCCTGAGGTGAAGCTCCAGCCAGCGCCTTTGTCCCCCACCACACCCTGTAGCCCGCAGAGCCCCCTGAGCCCCACCCGGCAGTCCACACATCTGTCCAGTGAAGAGGAGGATCCAATCAGCTTTGACAGCCCTCCTGAGGGCAACCCGCTGCCGAGCTTCAACAAGGTAAACATATGGATGCAAAGCTGCACATTGGCTTGACAAATGGAACAAAATGATTTGAGCTATTTGTTCTTATAATGCTGTTGTAAAGTTGTGTGGTTTTACTGTAATTATCATGTAGAAGAACGCCCTTTCCCATGTTATTCCAGATTTTTTTGAGTCCAGCTCATTTTTTAAGCATTTTTGAGCAGCTTTTTCTCTTAGGTTTCATAAATTTGCATCACTTTCTGTATGAGCTAATGAGCTCTGAGTCACTGAATGACAAAAATGAACTGTTGTCACATTGAGGTTCCTGTAGTGTTTCTCACGCTATTGGCTGACTGAGCTGTGACGTCACAGCCGGACACATGGTCCTCATCCCAGCTGACGTGTATCTCAGCGGGTGTTCTGCATCTTCTGTTTAAGCAGGCATCGGATAAGCTGGAGCAAGATGCCCCTGTAGTACATGAGTACTGCTGCAAGGGGGATTGAAGATGTAATCCCCTTAGCCTATTTAAAGTCCCTAGGTACCATTTTGTGCATTGTTCTCACAGATATGCTGAGACTTGGGAAGTTAATAGAAATCATTTGATTAAAAATAAATTGATATTAAAGATAGACTCTTAATTTATAGATCAAGGCGCCTTAATTTTCTTGTGTTGTTCAAAGTATGAACTAAATCCCCTGCTGATTCTTACTCATCCTTTTCACACAGACTCGTGCACGACTATCATTTAAAAGGCGCCCGCCCACAAGACAGCACAGGAGGTCAGCTGGAGAGGAGGCGGGAGCCTTTGGAAATACTCTGTCCCCAAGTGAACTGTACAGCCCAAAAGAAAATGGGGACATGGACCAGGTTTTCGAATGTGGACAGCAGGCAAGTCTTCAAGAAGCTGAAGAGGACAGAGACTCTGACAAAACAGAGGAAGAGGTAGCAAAGAGTGATCCAGATGACAGGGGAGATCCGGAGGAGGAGCAGGAAGCAGAACAAAACCAGAATGTGGAGGCTTTGGAGGAGGAACAGCAGTCTTCAGATCCTTGCCCTGCTAAGGAGACAGAGGAGGAGATGCCTCAAGAGGAGAACTGAGATGGAAATGACAGGGCGTGAACTGTGAATATTTACTCAAAGAAAAAATATATGAATAAGTTATTCAATGCTTTTAATTAAGAGAACTCTTTTGAAAAATAATCTGAAAAAGTGAATTCGTTTATAAGTTTCTTGGTACCTGCTGTTGTTGTCCCTCTGTCGCCCTCTCCTGGCCGTCCACAGAACAGGTCTATAACACTGGAGAGTTCAGAGAAGCAGCTGTTCTCTGCACATGGAAATAAGCATTGCAGTTGATGTGTCCGTAATCAGGCAGCAGAAATTTGTGTCATATTTTATCAAGTCTGCATAACCAGACTCCTGTTTTTATGATACATAGAATTTTTTTTTTTTTTGCAAATCAAAGACATTGTGAACAGTGCACCCCAAAGTCAGAGGTGTCTTTCATGTACAAAGCACTCTAAAAATACTGAATGCTAGGTTGACAAAAGGCAAAATATTATGAGACTTCATTTATATATATATTAGCAGATGTATAAAATTTTCCTAAATCATACCAAACCCTGTTCACTTTAGGTTGAAATCATGTACTTTGAATATCTAGTTTTCTAGATTGTCTGCTTGTTTAACATTTTGTATTTTACAAAATATTTAAATCACAGTGCTGATGTGGAGGGGCTTGGGTCCTCAGAAATTATGCACAGAAATGTTAACAAAATAAACAGTTTCCTTCTTCTGTAATAAGAAATTGACATTGCATGTGTTTGGTCAAATTTTCAGTTTGAAAGAATCATGAGTCAAATTATCAATGCTGAAGAACATGTTAATTCTTAATTGGTCTCTATGTAAATACTTTATGCTTTGTGTCAGTTGTTATTTAAAAACAATGTTGATTAACATGCTGAACAATTTCAGTAAGATGAGGCAGAAAAATTTAGATCTTCTAGAGGCTGCCAATTTTGATAAGGGATGCCCTTGCTAAAGTGCAGATTTGAGAGCCTCTGCCATCCCACTGAACAGCCACACAGGTGATTATAATTACGCCCCATGATCACACATCTTCTCAGGTCTGTGTGTGAAACTGGAAGTTTGAAACTGCGCTTGATCAACAACTTTGCTGAACCTCTTAAGGTAGGACAAATAACATCTTTATTCTAATTATGAGTACATGAAGTCACATAATTTTTAACCTGAGCAGAGGTCGAATCAGATAAACCACCAGTGTGCATGCAGGGCCTCATTAAATGATTTTAAAGGAGTCTTTATAAAAGTGTAAGTACTTTGTTTCTCTTGTTTAAGGACAAGGGCATTTTTAGTATGATATGAAAACCTAGTTAAAAAAGACCATTGCTGACCTTTGTTGACCTCTGCTGGTGACCATTTAGACTTGCAGCACTAACACACACACACACACACACCCAACAAAAAAAAAAAACGATATTTATTCCAAAAATAAACCTAATTTGAGAGTGTATGTTTTTTAATTATTCTTTTAAACAGTTTCATAGTGTTGCAGCAGGTGATATTTAATGTAGTTGGTTTTTATTTATTTTATTTTATTTTTTGGATCCCCATTAGCCACTAGCAAGATAAAGATAAACTTGATGTAAACAAGAGTTGAAAAGGGGATTTCACTTTAGCAGAGGCAGCCTGACGAAAGAATTTTTACAATTTGACAAATAGCCAAGAGGCTTATGGAATAATAAGCTATTAGTCAAATGTGAACCATCACATCTATTATTTTGCTAAGCAAATATTCAACATTCATGATATCCTCGAGGCCTTTACCTGGGAGAAACGATCACGTGACGTGCATACTTCAAATACCTTTAGACAGCCTACCCACAGTAGTTTTAAGAGTAAGTGTTGACACGCAGTTTCCCTTATATTTAATTTCATAACTGGTTGTGAATCGCCGCCCAGTCGCTTCACAGAAAAGTGTTGTGTCACGTCCAGGCGTCATATCTGATTAAGTTTCCTCCCCGATTTCTTTCTTGACAACGCCTTCAGGCGTCAGCTGCACCGAAACTTGACGGAGCTCACCTGCCTGGCTGGCCGGGTGGGAAAGGACGCGCAGTGAAGAAGAAACTCGCCTGGAAAAATAACTTTCCCACGCGCTGTCAGCTCTGGCAATATGAACTCGCTACCTCTTGTTTTTGAGGAATTGTTGCACTTTTGATCCGCGACTGGGACGTTTATGGCTCTGCGGACCGTGCGGTTTCAGTAAGAAAAAAAGTAAGAACTAACAGGCACTTCCGGGTTCAGGAAGGCTTAAGAGCACAGCTCCCATTAAACTGGGAGTGGGAAGCAAACCAGCATGGACATTGAGCTGCAACCCATCAAGACGAATGGGAACGACGGAGCAGCACATTTGTCAAACGAACGTGTGAGTTAATGGCAATTGTAATTTTATTTATATATTTATATTTCATCGCAGGTAAACTAAAATTAAATTAATTGTGGGGTAAGCAACCGAGAGTTTATGTTTAAGTGGCATGTCCAAGTCCAATAAGAGTAATTGTAAGCCTAATAATGATCATAATGATAATAGTTATAGAGGTAGAAGAAACTTTAACAATAATTATATGAACATAAGTGTCTTATAATATCTTAAAAATAAAATAAAAAGTGAGAAGCATAGCATATCTACATCTATATAGCCTAAAGTATCCTATATACTACATTTACTTTTGTCCTAGGTATCTAACTCATCTTTTGAGGCTGCTCTATATAACATGTCATCATCATTTTGAATAAAAAAAATCGCATTTCTGTTCTTAGCAATCCATACTAATATTACCAATATTTGCCCGCTCCCAGGTGCCAGCAAGTAATGGAGATGGTGCAGCCTACAGGATCTCTGATGCAACAGAGACATGTGGGTTGCTTTCTGTACAGGTGAGGCTCCTTTGTCATTTTGTATGTTTTTCTTTTTTTTCAGGTTGTAGTCTGTTCAAGATATTAGAATAACACATGTTCTGATTAGCAAGAATTTTACATGTATGTGTAAAGAACAAAAAATGAGCTCTTGGTTCTGTGTCAACAATTTGTGTTAGTCACTTCCTCTCAGCATTCCTGAAAGTGAATAAATAAACACAAAGGCCCCAAAGGACTTATTGCATTTATAGTAAATGGCTGAGATTGAAATATGTCTGTTGTGTCTGTTTGTCAGACTGCAGGATGTAACGGGGAGACGGCACCCTCTGCCCCTTTAGCAGAAGTTCAAGGGAATCTGGGAAATACTTACAATCCTCAGGAGGTATGGTGACTTTAAGTGGGAAAAAAAAGTTAGAAATGTGTTTTCTGGGGTATTTCCTTCAACACTTGGAATAAAGGAAGTGTAACTTTTGTGTTATTGTGTGATAACTAACTGAGTTATTTTCCCATCCATGCCCCAGACACTAAAATAACAGTGGGGCTATAAATAATTTATTTCAACTTTGGATTTTTTAAATGCTCTTAGTGTTATTTTTTAATGGTGTCATATTAGGATGATGTGATGGTCCACCTTAACATCTATCTCAGTATCAAACTTGAACTCCCGTAACCTGTGGCTCTGTGTTGACAAAGCAATTCCATTATGCTTTTAGGATAGCACTGTGTGCAGGGTGAAGAAAGAGCTGAATGAGATTGTCTTCTTGAAAGTCAGACTATGGATGATCATCATCTTCATCTTCCTTCTCATCTTTGCTGTGATTATGATATCACTGGCTGTGTGCTCAGGTAAGCTCTCATGATTCGTGTTTTGTACATTTGGGAGTGTTAGGTGGTGCTACATTTATTATAGAATACATGCACATAATGTAAGAATCCTGGCAAAAACATACGTTTCTTTAACCTGTAACAAGATAATTGATCTTACTTTAGAGCACAAATGTTACAAGGTCACAGACAATTTACGGTCAAAGTGTAATGCTGCGTTCACATTTTCCTCGGAAACATCGTATTTACAAGTTACAAGCACGAGTGGCCCTCCAAAGTCGTAATTATGGGAAACTGGGAAATTTTGGTGATACGTGTTGTTGAGTTTGCATGACGTTTCAGGGCAGCAAAAATGGCGGAAAGCCTGGAAACAGTGTCAACAGTTAACAATAAGAAATTCTATATTTTGTTATTTTGTTCCTAGTAGCTATCATTTACTTTTAATAGTTGCACATTTTAGGATATGTATCTATTAGCAAGCAAGCAAACTTTTAATTATGAAGCATGCCACATGAGTATACTAACACTGATAGCATTTTTTTTTAAAACAAGTTGCGGACTTGACGACATAAATGCACAAACATGGAGAGCAAAATTCAATGTTTTTTTTAATTAATTCATGTATTAAATATCAATTCTTGATCACATGTAAAGAGTAATATGGTATTAACATGAACTGTTGTCCATGTTAAGCAACGTTGATTATATGTAAAATGTATAAAAAATATCATATAAAAATATATAAAAAATAAAATAATATATAAAAATATGAATAAACTGGAAATAGCTATCAACCTTCGTTAAAACGCTCATAACATTAAAATGCAACCCATCTTCTTTGTAGCTTGTTCCCACTTTATGACTTTAAAGCACATGAACACAACAAAGTCGGAAGAACCAACTCAGAAACTACGACCTTCCAACATGACATGAATGCAGCATAAGTTCTTGTGCAAGAACAAAACACCAACACTTTGTGCAATGAGCCTGTAGACTATTTCAGAAGCTTATGATAATGATACCATTTCAGTACAGCAGTTATGTTTTCAGCTTTGAGGCTTGACCCATTTTCTCTCTGAGCAGCAATCCATGAGGATGTGGATGAGAACTTTGACCGTTCGTTGTTTAAAGTTCCTCAGTACCTCAATGGCAGCTTCCAGCTGCCCCATCTGGTCTTCACAGAGGAGCTTTCTACCTTCTCCTCCAATGAAAGTCAAACACTTGCTGCTGAACTTCAAGAAAAGGTTTGTAACAGTTCTGACTTGTATTTCAAATAATGTTCTCAACATCCAGTGTGTAAGATTCAGGGGGATTTATTGGCAGAATTTGAATGTGATATAATAAATACCTTATTTTTAGTTTATAATCACCTGAAAATAAGAATTCTTGGGGTTTTTTCTTTGTGTTCTACTTGTGTTCATCATCTAGTCTAAATGAAGAGACCTCTGCAGATAATTCAGCTCTTTGTAAAAACCTCCTGAACAATGAAGGAATCTTAACTGAGAGCTCATGCTTGGCACATGGAAGAAGTTGCAATCTGCAATCCTTATTGCTAGAGCCCACTAAATCCTACACAGTTTTCCTTTAAAAGTCCAGTGTGTAGGATTAAGTGGCATCTAGCTGTGAGGTTGCAGAAATGAAACTTCTCTTGTGTACGAAGCGTGTAGGAAAACTATGGTGTCCAATGTGAAAATGCCAATGGCACTATCCAGAGCCAGTGGTTGATTTGACCATTCTGGGCTGCTGTAGATCAACATTGTGGACTCCCTGGGAAAAAAACCTGCTCCCTATGTATGTATAAATGACTCATTCCAAGGCAACAAAAACACAACCATTCTTATTGTCAGGGGGTTATAAACTGATGAAAATATAATAATGAGTATTTTATTAAATTTTTACCAATAGATGCCCCTAAATCCTACACACTGCACCTTTCATTGTTTGTATTTGTAACTCAGTATACAGTATAGGAACAAATATTGAAACTATTGAAATCTTTCTTCTGCTATTGGATCAGTTGTCTCCCAGCAACTGTATCTATATTAACATTTTGAATAAAGAACAAATATGATGCTTTTAGTAAAATGAGTTAATTTTTAACAGCTGAGGAAAAGATGCAGCAGCATTGTGTACAGTAAGGCAATTACTTTTTTGAATTGTCAGAGTAGAGATGGATAGTTATATTACCAAGGCAAGGAAAAGTCAATTTATGGACAGTGTATAGCACATTTCATTACAATTAACACCAATGCTCTTTTGTTAAAAACATATACAGACAAATATGATGACTAAAATATAAGATAATACAACAAAGTATTTGAAAAGTGAAAGACAACTTCTAAACTGAGATAGCAATATCGAAAGCTTCACAAAACAAAAACCACGGATGCTGTTGCTGAAAGCCCTTTTTAATTCTTAAGCCTCTAGCTGCACAATAGAGTTAACAGTAAAGTGAAAGTAGGTTAGTATCAGCCAAAAACATCTTACTCTCATTGTTTGCCTCTGCATGTGTAAACCTGCCCCACCCAGCTGGCTGACCTCTATAGATCCTCCCCTGCTCTGGGACGATACTTCTCCAGAGCTGAGATATATGCTTTTAGGTAAACACACATCACACTACATTATTTATGAGTTACATTTTTCCACCTCTGCTTTATGAAAACTGGATTTAGCCTTTTGTCGTTTGTGCATTTCACATTAAGAATGAGTTGAACCTCAGAATTTCTGTTTTACTCTCCGAACAGGAATGGCTCAGTCATCGCTGAGTACCAGCTGACATTTCTCATGCCTCAAGAGCAGGAAGATCAGCTGAGAAACTTCACTCTGAGCAAGGAGATGGTGTACAATGTGCTCAGACAGTTTCTATACGACCAAGAGCCAAATGAGTCAGGGGAAATGTACATTGATCCAGATTCCCTGAACATGTTTTTAAGGCACTAGTGACAAATGTTCACAAACAGAAAGGAGAACTGCTTTCTTTGCCATTTAAGTGAGACACTCAGCTAACACTAAACCCCCTGCTGTGAGTGAGGTGGCTGCTTGTATCATATGATTTGTCAGACTTAAGTGATTCTCCCACGGGTCTGTCGACATTTTGCATATGATGCATCTTTGCCACAGAAGCCTCAACGGCCACAGGCACACAAACCAACTATGGCTGTAAGTCATATGGATGATCTCATTCTGTGCTTTGTAAAATAGGCTTTTAAGACAGTTTATTAAAATCAATCAACGGTGCGGGACCTCTTTGCTAAAAAGGGACATCTGCCTGTGGTCAAAGCGAGTGGTTTAAAAATCAGGGCCTTGCTGAGTATATGAAATACAATTTTTCCATGTTGTATTTGAGACTTTATTGTGTATGACTGTGCCTTGTTTAACTGAAAGTTAAAATGTTGGTATAAATGTCAGTGCTGTAAATACTTACATCAATTCCCTGACAATTACTGTGATTACATTTGTACAAAAGATGTGGCTGAAGAAGTGTTTTTTTTTTGTTTTTTGTTTTTTTTTTTTTTTACAAATGTGTATATTGTCATATCTGTGCCATTATTTTCTTTCACCCGACATAATTTGTGCCATTATTTTCTTTCACCCGACATAATTAGCAAACCAATGCTGTGCATTGCTCTTTATACATTTGCCTAGAGACCTTAAGAGAACTGTATGCAGGAAAATAAGCCTACTGGTGCAATCATTTTGTAAGTGAAGGTGATATATGCCCATATAGGCTAAATCTCCATATTCTACATACACAAAGGATTAACTTGCTGAATTTATAATATTCTATGTGGTTGAACAGTAGAAGTGCATGTCAAACTGATTGTTTTACCTATTGTTTTTTTTTCTTTGTGGCTTCCTGCGACTCTGGAGCTAACAATAGCGAACATCCATTGACAATTCCCCCTTTAGGTTGTTAGAAGCAGGTTGTTGCATACAACAGCACCGCTGGTGTATCACGTTTATCAGCTAGGACTGTGTCAGTGTGTTAGACTGCAGCCTGTTTCCTGGCAGTGATCATGTCAACATGTCTATCCTCTAATAAGATTACAGCTGTGATTAATGTTTGTGCCAAATGATCTGGTCACAAATTTTCATTCTTCACCACCACCAGATGGTTATTAATTAGTCCCTCTTTTAGCTGGTTGCACTCATTACAAGTCTTCATGGAAAGAGCTGAAGCTTGAGCCAACTAAGACACTAATTGCCATGTACATGAGGGTTTTGTGTTGTTGTTTTGAACTGTGGTGGTATGACCTCATCTGATCCAAACCAGATGCTTCTGGTTTAGTTAAAATAGTAATGTAAGATAAAATGTTTAAGGCCTGTTATTTCAAAGAAAGAAAAATGTACAGGCATTTTTCGAACCTGAAAACTTCATGTGAAGCTTATATGTAAGAATTATAAAGGCATTCAGTTACAGGATAACTTCATAGTAAAACAATTTTTACAGGGCACTCGGCAATAAAAAATACCTTGCTATGGTGTAAACGTGTATTGGGTTGGCATAGAATTTATACTTAAACACAGGTTTTAATTAAATTATTCAGATGGAAGCCCTCATCAAATAGAAGGCTTCCCCCCAGGCCACATCTTCCTGTCTGGGAAAATATTTTCACATGCAGCTCTTAAACGTCCTTGCTGCATGGCAGTCACATGCTGGTCAAAAGGTCAAGTTTAAAGTGCACCAGTGAGATCCAAGAGGTTTCGACAGCTAATTACTGCAAAAAAAAACAAACAAACAAACAAAAAACACCAAATCACTTAACCTGCTCTTTGAAAATGTTCACATAAACTAGAACAAACCCGCACATTTCTGTTTAACTGGATGTATTGATTCAGAGTGGACATCTTTAATGACTTAAGCTGCTCTTCACTGTATTTAGGGATTGGGAAGGTGTCTGTATCTGTTCCATTAAAGTAAACACCTCTTTATCTGTCAGCAGCAGTGAGAGATCATTTGCCATGGCACTGGGCAGCAGCATGGATTTTAGCAGCGTTTACCTCACAGGCTAATAGTAGTAGTAGTCACTGATGGTCCATCTCCTCAATCCTATTTTGAGAATTGTTCATCGACTAAGGCCATCGACTATTTACCATAATAAGCTCTCTGATCTCCAATAGCCTGGTTGGCTTAAACACCACTACGCTATTGTACCCACAGTCCTCCGGTCATGCAGGGCCAAGCTTAGGTCAGTCATGTCAGCAGAGGTGGTTAAACATGCATTTATCTATTCTGCTGTGTTTGTACTCAGTGTGTTTATATTTCTCAAACTTCCTAAAATATACTCTTTAATGCTTAAGCAGCATGGGAAACTGATTTCCATGATAAGGCATGAGTTGACTAAATTTATGGTTATATAGTGTAACGGACGGTTCGCCCCAAATCCAAAAACTATTTTCACTCTTATCTGTTGTGCTTTTTATCAGTCTAGATTTCTTTGGTGTGAGTTGCAGAGTGTCGGAGATGGCACTTTGCTACTACACCCATCAATCACTGTGCATAAGGAAGTGTGAATCTATTTCTAGCTCACCTAGCATAACTGAGCAAGTTAACATAACAGCTCAGCCAAGGAGGACACCATCAACGTTTACACCTTACACAATCAAAAGTACAACTCTCTCATTCATGAATAGATGCAAGGTCTCCTCTGCACAGTAACACAGTTGCTAGGTGTAGCTTGGTATAACGAAAATAGTTCATGAAACTGCTCACAACAAGGTTTGTGAATTATTTTGAGGAACCGGGTCATGATTTCTGGAAAGAGACATTGCTGTTGAGTTTTAATTTTTTTTTTGTCCCTTTGAGCACCACAGACTGAGTGCCATATAGTTCCATTATATCTAAAAAAGTCAAATATCTGTACAGCTGGTATCGCCAACACTCTGCAACTCACACTAAACCAACCTAGATTGATAAGAAGCACTACAGGTAAGAGTAAAAATGTGTATTTTTGACTTTGGGGTGAACTGTCTCTTTAAGAAATTTTTCATTAACCTTAATGCTGTTGTTGTTTAAGGGTCAGTGGCAAAAGCAAAGGGTTTTTTTTAAAAGCATAATACCTTTTTCGGTTGTCATTGAGAGAAAAAAACAACCATGAACCATTGTCTCCTGTCGTGTTGATATCACAAGATGTTGAGTTACTTTGACCCTGTTGAGGGAGCTAAGGCTGGAACAGGGTGGAAATTGGTTTAATGATTTGCAAATGGTAGTCAAGGCATGTCCGTTTTATTTATATAAAACTCATTGCATGTGAACTCAGTTTGATTTACATTTAGGAGCATACAGAAACAAATTATATCATAGTACATAAATTACAAGAACAATGCTAACAACCATCCACCATGCACACACAAACACAACAGATCTGATTTTATTGTAGGTACAGTCAGAAGACCTAAGCAGTCTATCTGAAATGTAATCAATGAGCAAGAAGAAAATGCACTGAAAAGGGAAAAATACATTTTTCTATTCCTCTACGTATGCATTTTTTTTTTTAATTCATCACTGTAGATACTAAAATATATCTTAAGTACAATACTGCTGACTTGGCTCTTGCTAACATGGTTACTGATTTGTGAACATACCAGAAAAGTAAAGTGCCACTTGCTTAGATTATGCTTTTATTGGACAATCTTCCTACAATTAAAGCTTGTTTCTTGTAGTTAGTTCTTATGAATCACTCTTGTCCCAAATATATTGTTAAATTATTGTAAACCAGCACAAAATCCCAGTGTGTGCAGTGTTATGCATTCTCTTGCAGCAACCCTCAATTATCTGAGCACCAGTGGCAGCCCTTTCACTCCCAGTATCCAGTTCTCATTGTTAGAAATTAGGCTTTAAATACTGCTTTGAGCCATCAAGATTATGAACATTTTTGCTCCTTTAAATTGTAATGTTCATTGTGTGCTTGAAGGTGGGTTCTTTTTTTTAAATTTTATTAAATAGGGTAACAAAATACCTTAGAAAGGACAGGCCCCAAATAAGCACAAAATTAAACATTTGAAATTGAAAAAAAAAACTGCATGCATGTACATGTTTCTCCTTGTATTGACATACTTGTATGTCCATATTTATCATAGATAATAACTTTTATGTAATATTTGGTAAGAGGCTTAATGTGTGTTTTTTAGCTGAAAGAAATCCCCTGGTTTGCCCATGTCTATAAAGAGGATGAGTGGGTTCCAAGAGGAATTCCCTTGCTTTAAGTCCCGAGGAATCCCAGAGGTGTGTGACAACAGTAAAGAGTAAGGTGTACAGCTCTGTGGGTAAATTTATTATTGCACGCATTAAGATGTGAATGTGACTGTGTGACTATAGAAAATAATGTTATGATAATACCTCACAGGGAATTTTAAAACTATAAACAAAGAAAAGAGAATTAAATATGAAATGAATATGCAAAAAATGATAAAGGAAAAGTACGTTTTTCCCCCACCTCAATGCCAAAGTCTTGTATTAAACCCTACATTTCTCTGAGTCAATAGTTCACCTGGGGGAGCTTTCCTTGTTACACATTAGAGTCCCATCTCCCTGAATCTTGGTAACTAAGCCCACTTCTGTCATGCAATGTACTAGCGTTCTTAGAAGACTTCTGCAGTTATCCCATTAAAGGGTTATCTCTTCTTTTGGCTGTTCCAAGACTTAAAGATTAAGGTGGTCGTTGCAGGAGATTTCAGCCAGCCCTCATCAGTGTTGCCAGTGCTCTACATGTGTGAACACTGTCCGCTCTCGCTCTCAAGCTCACCACTGGCTCTTGGCAGGACTCTAGACCAAATCACACCTCTGGAGGAATAATGGGTGCCCACAGCTCCAACCTGGATGATCTCATGGAAGAGGACATGCACCACTGGTATACCAAATTCATGAGGGAATCTCCATCAGGGCTCATAACACTCTTTGAGCTCAAGACTATGCTTGAAATGAGCGGTATGACAGAAGAGGCCAGCAGCTATGTGGACCAGGTCTTCTTTACCTTTGACATGGATGGGGTAAGACAATACTGTTTTCTTCTTGCAAAGAAGAAAATTGATTGTGTGATTTACTTAGTCAGGAAATAATATTCCAGCTGACAAGACAGTTTCTTGTTGAATTCCTGCACCTTGCTGTATAAATAAAATAAGTTCTCTGGTATTGTAGAATATACCTTTGCAGCAGAAAATTAAAGACTTGTTGCATTATGTCTAACATTTGTGCATGACCAATGAAACATTTTAAAAGGATTTTTCAGAGATTGCAGAGATCCTCTGGATCACTTGATGTTAAACTCTTCTCTACTCTGTGAGTCCTGACCTCTTTCAAAAAGCTAAAGAGCGAATTGTCATAAACTGTAAATTTACCTTTAGAGCAGCAGTATACTATAATCTATAGATTCCCCAGAAATGTATAGCCATTGCATAGACTAATAAAATGTTTAATGGTACAACTGAAAATCTTACAGAACAATGTCTTTTGGTGGTTTTTGTGCAAGCACACAGATCAGTAGTCCTTTCCCTGAATTTTCCCTCCTGTGTCCTCTTGCAGGATGGCTACATAGACTTTGTGGAATACATCGCAGCAATAAGTTTATTACTGAAAGGAGAAATTAACCAGAAGCTGAAGTGGTACTTCAAGCTCTTTGATCAAGATGGAAATGGGAAAATTGACAAGGAGGAACTGGAGACCATATTCAAGGTACAGTATATTTTCTTTGAATGTCCCATAAATAGAGTTTCACAAATTCAAGGAACTGAACAGCTGAGAGTTTCCTGAATGGTAAAGCTTAACAGCTTTACTCTAAAGGAATAGAAATAGGCCATGAACTAGACGTGACATGTAATCCAGGGGGCTTCTTATCCTAGGTCTAAATGTGGTCATGCCTACTGTATGTAACCTCATTCAGTCACGAAAGAAGTTATGTAGTTATAATCCTACAGAATACATGAGACCTTTTCACTTTGTCACCATTATATTAATAACTGTAGGTACTGACAGATTAAATCTGTAAAGTCAAATCATGACCTTTTTACTGGGGAATTAATTTCAGTTTGCCATGTAGTTCAGGCTGCTATATGTCATGGGAGTATAGTTGTTATAGATTCAGTAGTAGTTGTAGTAGTGTGTGTTGTGTACTATTTGTATTTTTAAAATATTATTAATCGTACATATTACTTACTTAAGTCTCCTATTTAGTTTGTCCATTCAGCAGCTGAATGAGGAAAGGCAAATTGTTTGTGATAGGCCTTTGCAAGTGTCAGTTTAACCAACAGTGAACTGTGAGAACTCTTTTTTTCAGGCTATTCAAGATATCACCAGAAGTTACGACATTCCTCCAGAGGATATTGTAACGCTTATATACGAGAAGATTGATGTCAAAGGCGAAGGTGAAGATTATTTTGTTGTCAATCCAGGACCAAAAATTTATTAGCCCTGAAAATAACAGCAGTGTTCTTGGTTAGAAATGATGTCACCATATAGTTCTGGAAAATAATAATATTTCCCATTCTCATACAGCGTATTTGAAATGTGTTGATGCAATTTTTATCTTTTCTATTTGTTGTCTCAGGTGAGCTGACGCTGGAGGAGTTCATCAGTGGAGCCAGGGATCATCCCGACATCATGGATATGCTCACTAAGATGATGGATCTTACCAACGTCCTGGAAATAATTCTCAAAGGTCAACAGAGGAAAGCTGTAAACTGAATTGGTAACAGACAAGCTGGATCATGTGGAGAACTGAGATTGTTTTTGGAGGATTTTCAGAATGCAGCAGTGTTGAAGGAAGAGTGCTTGTGCTTGACTGGAGGAAAGCCAAGTCCTCTCTCAAACTGCACAGATTGAACTGAATAAATTGACTGAGCTGTCCCACGCAGACATGATTTCTCTGTGCATGTCACTTGAGGGAAGCAGAAGATTTGTCCCCTTCCCTCTGCTTGTGCTCTCACATTTTGACTCACTTGACTGGTGGCACTTCAGTTTTGATAGTTTTCAAACATTTTAAGAGGTGTGTTTGGAGACTATCAGTGAAGGGAGGCTCATCTACTTTCATGTTCCCATCAGGGTTCAAGTAGATGGTGAAAAGCAATAAATCGCTTTATTTACCTTATTAAGAGCTTACTGAGCCAGAAATAAGACAACTGCCAAACTCTGTAAATGTCTTACAAAACTTCTTTACAAAAAGCACTTCCTGTAGCATCTATAATATTACAGATGACAGTTAGAGCATTTAGGTACTAACCTATAGACTGTTAATATGTCAACATCTAAAATACTGAGATTGTTAGTCCTTTGTTTTGTGTCACTGCTCATGCAAGATCTGCATGAATGCTACACTGTTGCTTGAATAAAAAACAGATGGTAGATGAATATCCATGTAGTGGGTTAATGTAAAAAAAAAAAAAAGGCATGAAATGTAATGCTACTATATTTTACAATAATGAAGGTTGCAATGTGGCCTTAAAAATCAATACAATCTTTGTTTAAAGTGATTTGTTTCCTTTTGTTCTTTTCTTTTAAAACCCCCCCAAAAAACTTCATATTAGCAGTGCATGGTTTTATTTTCCCCACCAGATTAAAATGCAGGAATAGTAAGTAATCAAACATTTATTACTTTGGTTATGGTCCAAAGCAGACAATACAAAAGGTATGCAATACCATGCACATCCGGACAATGAACATCAGGTGCTGGAGAAGAAATCATACAAAAGACAAAAAACAAAAAACAGAGTATGTACACAGAGTATGTATCAGCCTGCTCTGATGAAGAGCCTTAAGATCATAATGCCACCGTGGTGGTAATTAAATTAAAATATATGTTCATAAGAGCAAAGTCTAGTGCGCAGACTCTGTTTTTCAGTCCAAAGCAGACCATTCTCTAAAGTTACAGGGTTTGTAAATGTGGAGTTTATACCGTTTTATAAAAAATCATTACTTTCTTACCTGTTGAATTCAATTTTAATTCAAAAACTGATTTTAAATGTCAAATGGAAGCCAATGCATGCTGTCCAAAATAGACTTTCAAACATAGTGCACGCCTCTCCATGTTCTTTAATTAAGTCTTATCTAAGGAGCAGCTATGATATTCTAAACAATAATCTTTGTCTTTTAAAGTGACAGCTAACTGGTCTTTTGTGTTCACTTGGCTCCTCTTTTGAAGAACTCTGCCAAGGGACAGAATGTCTGCAGAGCTTTCATGTCCATTTGTGCACAAAATACCAGATCTCTTGTCACACATGAAAAAACGTCATTATCAGTCATCATTTAGTTTTAGCGAGGAACCAGACCGACAAACAAATGTTTGTACCCTGGCCCATCTGGAGCCTTTCTCCATTTTTATGATTACATGTAGATCACAAATAAGCTTAAATTTTTTTTAAAGACTAACCATCTCACTTTTCTTTGCCTTTGCAGTATTGTGTGCAAACAGACAACAGAAGAACTCAGAGTTCAAGCTTCTGAGATAACCTGCAAATGTAAACACAGCTGACCTTGGTTTAACACTAAAGTTCTTTTTGTTTGGTCAAAATTTGACATCTTTCAGCTCTCATTTTTTAACTTACGTTAAGTGATACAAAACCATCTTAGCTCTTTCTAGACATAATGGTCTGCATGGTTAATGATTTGACAGATGTTCATTTTGTTGCACACTGGTCAGACATTATTATGACCTCGGAGAAATTACAGATTGTGTAAATCAAATAAAGATAAGAGTTTGACTCCACATAGCACTCGCTGCGTTCCTGCATGTATCGGATGATACAATTACGTAACTGCCCTGATCTACCCACCTGTGCTCACCCTATAAATTCAGCAGTATTTGCTCTCATGGCTTTGCGCTGCACACTGCTTCCTATTGTCAGCCACCACAGCACAGGAACAGGCAACCACATCCAACTGGAACCATGCAGTCTGCCGAAGCCAAATTCAACAAAAACAGCCTGCTCTTGGCTTTGAAACGATACAGCTCAGCTGTTAGCGACATGGAGCAAACCATTCTCCTGCCGAGCCTGCTGCGAGATGTGCCCTCTGATGAGATGTGGGAATGTGAAGCAGCAGAGGAGTCCTGCAGAGACCTGTACAGCAACTATCTGATGCTCAAAGCCATAAGAAACACAGTGGAGAGCAGCATGGGTCTTCTGGATGCCCACAAGGTCAAGAACAACACAGCGCTCAACAAGACCCTGGAGCCTCTCTTGGACACAAACCCTGAAGCTCTCTTCTGCTTCCATATGAGGGGACTGTTTTCTGTGATGAGTGACCTCACCAAGAAGACTCAGAGCCTCACTGAGAAATATATGGACATTATCGGAGTGGCAAATTAAAAGCATATTAGGTATATGGACATAAAGCAAAATATCTGGTGTTTGAAAAAGAGCTGTGTATGTAGGAAAGTCACCTGAACATCCTAAATGGCTCCACTCTTTACATTCATTGACTTCTAACTTTTTGGATTTGGAATAAACATGAATTGTCAGTACTGATCAATGACAATGTCTTAATTTGCTTACTGTAATAGTCCTTTGGGAACTATGGTTTAAGGATATGGCAAAGGTTAATTGATTAAACAGTCATGAAACAACAGAGCAGCAGCAATCTCGGCTTGATTTATGCCCAAACACACAGACTCATCATGCTTCTTGTTTTGACCAAAAAGTAAAATTTCAGTCAGAAAAAGTTTGACTTTGGGTAATTTTTTATTTACATGACTATATTTGACACAATAAATGACAAAGATTTCACAAAAGACCACTCAAGACAGATGGTACTCTGTAGGTATTTTCTCTCTCTCTCTCTCTCTCTTCTGCCTCACCAGCTGCCAGCATTTAGCGCACAGGATGGAATGGCTCGACAATCTCTGCAAAGGTCTTTTTTTCTGGTGAGATAAAAGAAACAAACAGCTTGATTAGACACATAAATGGGCCAACATGTTTTAAATATTTGTAGGATAACTTGCGCACTGCACTTCGAATGCTATAAGTATGCCTCAAACTTCACAGCAGGGGGCTTCATACCCTCATCCTCGCCATGTTTTAAGATTCTGGTCTGTTATCACTATGGGTTAATATGATATAACAGAGAAAAACAGACCATACTGCCACAAAGTAATAAAAACATGGTGAATAAGAAAATATATGCAAATATAGTCATACTGCACTGCAGGTCCTTCTTTGAACAATTGTTCTCCTGTGTTTCAGGAAAATCCACATGACAACTACCATGCCACAAATTTTCATCAAAAACCAATCAATAATGTCCAACAGAAAGTGAGACTATCAGTGTCACTCCCCAGTCATAAATAATAAGGAAATGTGCACCAAGCAGTGTAAAGACAGCTGTGTAGGTTCTGGGTTCTCGTGTCCTCTGTTGTTTTACTTACCCTTTGGTGCAAACTCCTCTGGGTGCAGTTTGATATACTCGTTCATATCCCGATCAAGTCTGGCGTAAGTGTAGTTTTCATATTTTGTAAGGTGGTAACCAATGAACCAACCAATTGTTGCCAATAGGACTTGTCGGTGAACACCTAAGAAAAATAAAATAGGACAGATGGTAATTGTGTCCTTAGCACACAGCATGCCAACACTACATGAGCTTGGCAATGACAGCACAAATAAAAGCCTTTATGTGGAATCACTGATTTACACCTTATAGTCTATTTTTCAAAATAAGGAGAAATAAGTGTGAAAAATATAATTTGCTTATTAACTTATTTATTTTCACTTCAGTCCTTATTAACACATTTCCAAAAGACAAGCACTTAGTACATGACTTTAAGACATTAATTAAAAGAAAAACAAAAACTATGGTATGAAAACATGTAGGCTAATAACTGTATACCACCATATTTTATTTTTTATTTTAATTTACAGTGAATTTCATCATTTTAATCCCTTTTAAAATCAACTAGATCACATATATATATGCTATTGTCATTAGTATTACCAGGTACTAAAATTAAGTCAAATCAAGAAGTGGAATAAAAAAAAAACCCAAAACAAAACAAAACAAACAAAGCACAAGTACACGAAATCAGACGTCTGTCTAACGTTATAGTATATGAATCAATCAATAATTTAAATCAGTTTGCTATTATTTACCGGCTAATAGATTTCATTTGAGGCCGGATGTGGTGGGTAAGCACACACTTAAAACTATCACAATAAAGGTGTCATAACAAGGTACTGCTATGCCATAATAAACATGTTGCCTCTTTGCTAAGTGCACCATCTTCATTTTTATGCTTTGTGATTAAATGTTGCACACACTTGAGAGGAGAGTGAACGTCCACGGACAAATAAAGTCTGACAGACAGCTAACAAACATGCTAACCTGATTTTAGCGGCGGCCTGTGGTTCATGGCATTATGAAGCATCGCGGAACACCAGCCTACACCGGACAGCCAGAAAGAGTTCCTGTTGACGACTCCCGGAGGAGGGAGAGACTTTGCCTCGTCTGGTAAGAGCCCCATGGTGAGGATTTTCCCCTTTTATTCAGATATTTATGTGACCTCTCAGCTGCCTGCGTTTACTCCTCGGCTATCACCTCCCTTAGGAAGTCAAGGACATGGTGAGCAACAGAATGAAATGTCCGGGCACATCAAGTGAGAAGCGCTTCAGTTCCGCCTATCCGGTTTCCTAGCAACGCACGCCGCGCCAGATGTAAAAGCATTACACTTATAAATCGATTACATTTCCTCGTAAAATAAAAAGCATGTCCACAGATATTGAACGTTCCATTAAACGAGGCTGAAAGTAACTTTTTTAACTTTTCATGAACAGTTTTGAAAACAGTGCATTTAGTGGTCAAATTTGTACATAAAGTGGCGAGTAGTGGCCAAAATTCCAAAATGAAATTCATGAGGAATGCAGGTACAAACCAAAAAGATACAAAAAAATAAAATAAAATAAAATAAAACAAATATAAAAATAGATAAAATAGACACAAGTATGAACAAACACAAGGGTTTACTTAATTAATTAGAAAGTTGTATGGTTTGCATAAATTAATAGTTTTGGTTAGTTTTTATTATATGTTTTTTTGTTTTAAGATATGTGTCAAGATCTCATTTTTTGAAAGTGGTATATGAGGGCAATTTAAAAAAAATATAAACGTAACATTTAGCTAAAATAATGAGCAAATCATATATATAATAGACTACATTAAGATGCATTTACAGTAAATCACAAGAAAATGTGCATGTAGCCTATAAATTGATAACGGTAGTCTTCTGGAATTATTTGGATAGCTAACATTAATTATATGTAACTTAGTGTTTTGTGCTTTGTGTCCTTTCGACATTTATAATAATAACGTTACAGAAGCTGCAAAGCTTTGGTAAGATTTTCCCCTTTCATTTAATCACTTTCTCATGCACCATCATGTCCGTAGTTTTTGCTCTGTATTTAATGTGGTCAGGCAATTAGTAAGGGACTGTTAGTTGTGAGGGGGAGGGGTGGTGCAAAAAGGTGGAAGCATGTCAAAAAGAAAAGCATGTCAGAAATTATTGTAGGGTTTTCACATTTATGGTGGTCTTGGACACTTCATGTAGCCTATGACAAATGCTTCCATTAGAAAAAAAAACAAAACAAACAAAAATAAATCTAAGCTTAAAATAGCAATATTTCATCAAAATCACTTTATTCTAGCCTACATCTCATTTACAACTTGGCCAAAAACAATCTGATTGCATTAACTAACCAGCATGCACGACGTATAAAAAAATAGCAAGGCTTTTTTTAACTCCAGGATTCCATCTTGAACTTTCAACTTAAAACATCAAAGGGTATGTTTTTAAAATCTAATAATTAATTAATGTTGGAGGGAGGGTCGTGAATTTTCTGCCAGTCACTCACTACTGTAGCTTTCGGGAGGGTAAAAAAAGCAAAAACAAAAACAAGCAAACAAAAAAATTAATTAAGTCACAACCCAGCAACTCTGTCCTCTGATAAATAAAGAACAATCCCTAAATGAGCACCCTTCAACGTCACGCTTGGCTGCACAGCCAATAAAACATGATATTTAAAAGACTGTATTCTTTATTAAATGCAGTAGAATAAAAGCATAACGTGCAATACTTGAGTAGATGTACTGAGTTACTTTGCATGTGCGCTGATGACATCATTGAGTGCAGTCTTCCTCCTCCTCTTCCTCCTCCTTCTCCTCCTCTATCAGATAGGCTGCTACTGAGCTGCTGAGGATACACAGCCAGAGGAATTATGCCCTGCCCAGCAGTGGCTTTGCCTATTTGATGAGGTGACCTATGCATACCAAGTAGTTATAAATCCGGGGAAATCCCCGTGTTTTTGGTAAGTGCAAAGTATTTCTAGACTCGCTTCACAGGTCTGACTGAGATGTTCAATCCTGCATCTGCAGATAGTGACAAAATGGCTAGAGTCTCACGGTAGCCGCTAGTTGCTACTGCTGCTAGCTTCGCCCTAATGGCTATCAAGACTGAAAATGTAGCGTTATTTGGAAGAAATGTAACATTAACTTAGATTAAGTCTGTTCAGGATGTTACGGTGTCACTTTGCATTACAAAACAAGATAAAAAGGCGAAGAAGGAAATGCGACACAGGGAACAATGTATATTCAAGCGATTTCAGTTGAATTAAACCTTAAAATGTGGTTCATTGTGTCCAGGTTCGCATTCAGTGATTCACACAGTCCTGTAAGCAACAGTTTGATCTTTTAAAATATGCTCTCTCTGTTTTTACAACGAGATATTTAGTTTTCATGCAAGTATAGGCCCGACTCTCCGTGTTGTTATCTAAGATCTAAGCAGATGTATAACGGTGCTGCAGGGAATACTAAAATGATATGTTGCTACCGCTGTTAGGATGCATTTTGCACTAAATGTCGCCGTGTTGCGCGAGGACACAGACTGAAGGATCAGAAATCCAGTAGCTACACCTCTGCGTTTATTTTTGCAGAGTATTTCTCCAACAGTGTTTTGAGCCTCCGTGGCTCCATTATCCCCCCGAAGTGATGCATGGACTCCTAAAAATGCGCTTTGTAATAATACTCGGAATTTCACGTTGTTCACATATCATATGCTGTCAAATGGGGGAAACGATGGGGAAGTGAAATAGAAAGAATAGAATAAATCGAAACATTTCCTCTGCGTCCCTATATATATTGTTGTTCTCAAAGTGTAAAGTGTCTGAAGTGTTTTAGTCCGTAATGATGGGGAATCAAGGACAAATACAATTTGATAAATGTATATTTTATCATTTCTCAAAGTAATTCAAGTACCAGCGATAGGGAGATTTAATTACAGCATAAGTAAACACTTTATGACATTGGGACTTGAGAAGACTTTTGCATTGACTTTTGCAGTGCCCTCAGTGTATTTGTGCAATCCTATTCCAGGGAATTTTTAACTCATAGTTCCTCTGGTTTGTCTTAATGAAGATTATTCAGGTCAAATGGCAGCTGTGGCATGCTGGCCTTTACACAACAGTTAGGTAGTTTTCTCAGCATCTTCACAAGCTGGCTTCTCCGATTTGTGCCTGTAGCATGTGCTACAGACACGTGTTTACTTTAGCCAAATGCAGTCATTTAATGTTAATGCATTTACTAATCACCATTTTCTTGTGTTCCCTTGCTTTTCACAGTTTAGCATGAGCATGGAAGATTATGACTACCTGTTCAAAATAGTTCTGATAGGAAATGCTGGAGTTGGGAAGACATGTCTTGTCCGGCGCTTTACTCAGGTTTGTATAAGTTTGAGCTCATGAGTTTGGAGTCACTGAATTACTAAGTGTTGAAGTATCAGACTATATATTTCATATATATATTTTTAGGGCCTTTTCCCACCTGGACAAGGGGCAACTATTGGAGTGGATTTCATGATTAAAACAGTGGAAATCAAAGGGGAGAAGGTTAAGGTAAATGTATTTATGTTTTGGATCCGGTGCCTTTTTTGTGTTTAAATAGTTTGGATAGAAAGTTGCTCATATTAGATGTGATGTTTTCCAGCTGCAGATATGGGACACAGCTGGACAGGAGAGATTTCGCTCCATTACTCAGAGTTATTACCGTAGTGCCAACGCCCTCATTCTTACGTACGACATTACCTGTGAGGACTCCTTCAGGTGCCTTCCAGAGTGGCTGAGGGAGATTGAGCAGTATGCCAACAACCAGGTGGTGACTATATTAGTCGGTAAGAAGCTTTACTTTGTACATTAATAACAGATGGACCTCTTTTATCATTATGCTCATAGTTAATTATGGGAACGCAGTGAATAATGGTGTGCACCAAAACTGGCCTGATATTCAGAGCCCACATAAATGTGAGCATGAATTGCTGAGCTAGTGTCAGAGGCAGTTTCTGAATAGATTTGCAAACGTCAAAGCCAGTTTTGTTAACTGAAGAAATAATTTTTTTCTGAAATAAAAAGCTTACACACTGTCTTTTCTTACATCCATCCAACGTATACACGCACACACATACACTGCACTTCCATCTGTCTCATCCACACCACTGTTAAGAAAGACAATCTGTGTTGTGATGCAAAAAGTCAGATTCATAAGACGGATTTCCAATACAGATCTGCGCAGAACTACAGCGATATTTTCAAAATGTCAAAACACAATTGCGAGATGAGTGCGCTTCCACTGAGTGATGTTATGTGACTTCTCTGGCAATAACATTCCAACAAGCATGGTAATGGATGTTCAAAACTTTAGCAGCATTATTTCCATTGCAGCCACCAGACTAGTTGTCATTGTTTCCAATCGAAGGCAACGTAGGCGTGTTATGGAGCGATAATGAAAAGGAGAGCCCATTAAACATGGTAGCAGCCACATATGAGGGACTTCGGGGAAGTGATAGCCCACGATTTCACAGAAGAACTGTAGATTCAAAACTTCTGAATGATTCGCTCAACTTCTGAAGAGTTATGCGATGTAATAACACCTCTTGTAGCGCCTGCTGTATCATGCCCGAGGGAGCCAGTTCCTACCAACAAGCACATAGCCATAGGTGTTTATAAACTGGCTACCTGTGCAGAGGACAGGGTAATGGCTGAGATGTTTGGTGTTAGCAAAATCACTGTCCACAGGTGTGTGTACGATGTATGCCAGGCTATATACACAAAACTGATGAGGCATTACATTGCTTTGTTGTTCATCATGTGACCTTTAAAAGCGAAAAAAATAGCTTTGCTTGCAGTTTTGCGAAATATGGCTTCTTTGAATTACCTGAAATACCACTCCATACGAGCGTAAAAACTTTTTTGTGATAGATAATTAAGAGTTATTTCAAAATGTGCGTGTTTCCATTTTTACTCGCAATTTCAATTTGTCCAATTCGAGGGTTAATGGAAACCCGTCTTTACATGCTGCGTACATCAACAGATTACTGTTTTATGTCTTCCAGGTAATAAAATAGATCTGGCAGAGAAGAGAGAGGTTCTCAGACAGAGGGCTGAAGACTTCGCTGAGGCTCAGAGCATGCTCTATTTGGAGACCTCAGCCAAAGAGTCCGACAATGTTGAAAAACTTTTCCTCGACCTGGCCTGCGAACTCATTCGAGAGGCCAAGCAGAACAAGCTTGACAACAATGACACTGCCCCAGTGCCCGGTGAGGGTAAAACCATCAGTTACTTGACCTGCTGCAACCTCAATTAGAGAGAGCTCAGCCTTCTGGCCATGGTAACTCAGTAGCCATTGACTGTAGAGGGCAGATGGCCGAGCTCCGATGCCTCCATCCCTCTAAGATGGCATAAAGCCACTTCTTAGTCCCGTCATTTCTAGTCCCATGCCTTTTTAAAGCTGTACAAAGGAGTTAGTCAACTTAAGTTTGGCATTCCAGGAACAAGCATTTTAGATGCTGCCAGTATGGAGAACATTGTCTTCAGTGCAACAGGATGTAAAATGTTGCCTGATGCATCCAGGAATTGGTGTAAGTTTCCATTTTGACCTCTTTATGGTGAAATGGCAGACTCTTCCTGTTTGGGCGTTCGGATCCATTTTCATTAAACATCAATGTTCACCAGCAGTATTACATGAGTAAAAAGTTTTACCAGGTATTTTGTTACAGATTCCATAAAGTTGACAACAGGTGTCACGGTCATTGGAAGTTATCAGTAAATGGTAACAATATGTTTACATACAGTTTTTCGAGATTACCAAGTCTGATCAAGTTGGCAAAAAAAAAAAAAAAAAAAAAGAATTGCAAACTTACTCTAATCTGTTGCACAATCATTTATTCCCCTCTGGTTTCTTGTGCTCTGAGAATTGCATAAAATTTTATTAACTTTCATAATCTCATTTTTGAGTGGATTTTGCACCTGTCATTACAAACTGTGAAATATTTGTTCCCTATAGAAGGTTTTTACTTGCTGCTAAATATGTTTTTGTGTCAGATAACAAACTGAAACACATATAAATACTACAATGAAACAGTATTCTGTGACGCCATTATCATTATTATTATTTTTTTTAGTATACTTGCAGTGCTTGTGTTTAGTCGGTTGATATTGTACGGAGCAGTTGGAAAGACCTCAGTTGTTGTCAGTCATCAATAGGAATTATAAACAGTTTAATCAATTGACTTGATTTTTTTATTTGACTGTCAGCTGTGTCTTTTATCCATAGACGTGAATATTTCTGCCTTTGTTGTTGCTGCCTAGCCATGAAATCGTATCACTTCTTATCTGTTTGAAGTGGTATGTTGATGTAGTTTCATATATGACTTGTTGTACTTCATAAGCTTTTATTGTGACCTTTCCTGATTATCCAGCATGTTTTTGCCATAATTTGTAGTGTCTAACTATCTTTCAGATATTTGCCATAACTGTAATGTAATGAATTGCACAATGCCATATACTGCACACTTATTATTTTTATTGTAACATTTTGTCTTTTGTTGTACAGACTGTAGTACATCCTGGCACTTTGCTTTTTATACTTCTTAATTTCAGTAATCCCTTTGTACAACTGGCAAGCATTTTGTTTTGCCTTTTACCTTAGATTTAACAGCAGTGATTTATTGTTAATCCCAAGCATTTTCTTGTCAACAGAATATGGGAAATACAAAGGAAAACACTACTGGGATATTGTGCTTCTTTTCCTTTATGTGTACAAAATAATCCCTAAAAATACTCTGTATAACATTAAATAATTACACTAAATATTGTGTGTTTGTCATGATGTTATTGTTCAAGGCCAGTTATTGACTATCCACTGCCCTCCCGCGGTGATCACGAGTATCATCTCTGTGGCTGTTTAGTTTTATTTTTAAATGATTTACCGGAAGTGTCTGCGTTGACGCTAACTTGATGAAATAGATTTTTTTTCACAGTTCTTTGCAGTGAACACATTATTTTAAATATACATAAAATAATAACCAACATACAGAATACGAATCATGATAACATACTGATGAAAAATGATAAATATGTTTGATTTGTACAACCTGGCAACTGATGATAAACTGTACATTTTAGAATAGTTTCCAATAGATAGACTCAAATAAGACTTTTGCATAGTAGCCTATGTACTGTATTTATTTTGGATTTACTGTCATAATTTTGTATTTTTATATTTACAATTTCTATATTTGTCTCTTGCCGCTTTGCACTGCAACTTAATTTCCTAGCTCCAAAAGTCCAAAATGCTGTTTTTTGTATATGTCCACCCCTTTGTATAAAATTAATTATAAAAATAAATAAATACAAATAAAGTAAATACGACGACAATTACTACCGCCATCAATAATAGTAATAATAACAATAACAATCTTGTTGCCACTCATTAATTTTAAACACACACAAAAAAAGTATATTCCTGTTAACTGAATTTTTTGCTCAGTTGTCCTTTAATGTCGATCATCATCATCACCCCAAATATTTTGGTATAACCATAGACTGTATAGGCCTATATACAGTCTATGGGTTTAACACAGATCACATATTGTTTCTTGGTCTAAATCACAGAAAGTGCAAGAATATTATCAATTGTAGATCTCTCCATGTCTGTGTTGCTGGATATTTTCGATGTAAAGGAAAACTCTGCATTGCACCTGCTTGGCACCAATTTCCCTCGGAATAAATAAAGCTTTATTTTGTATCTTAATTTACCCACTTGATTTAATACTTCCGTTATAGACTTTCAAAGTAATAGCCCCAAATTAGGAAAGATGTATGGATGTAGACTATGGCAAAACAAAAGACATTTTACGCTCCACACAGCACAAAACAACAATGCGTCGTTAGCGTGTTAAAGCGAGGCATCGATACATGTTCCCGGTTTACTTTTGCAACAATAGCTAGCGTTTTTCGAAAGTAACTCCAACGTGCACATTTGAAACTCCGACTCCCATCAGCCACCGCGCGCGTATTTACAGTGGGAACCATCTGCTTTCTTGTGACCGACCAAACCGGCCACAGTAAAGTTAAAATTAATATTATTAATAAAACGTGGTGAAGCCGTTGAACCTGGTGCTTCCTGTCCGGCAGAGGGCTGCCTCTGCTCTGCTGCTGAATATAGGTCACACGCTGTCTGACAACACCTCTCTGGATTTGCTGACAGGCGAGACTCACTTCCTTTCTTCCTCGGGACAGGTCTCCTCTTCCCAGTGGGAGCAAAGAGAGACCATGCGACCTCATTGTCATGTGCTGAAGATCAGTGTGTGGTGAGCTGTGTTTGACATTAGCAGAGATGAAGGCTGGAGTCAGGGCGCAGGTTTTGGACAGAGCTGCAGCCACCTGCATCCTAACGCTGTGTCTGGGCTGTTTACACGTGATCGCCCTCAAACCCAAACTTTTCACCAGGTTTGGTGGGTCAGCTTACTCAACTGAGACTCCCATCAGCTATGAAACACTTTATTTTGACCAGAGGGTGAGTTTTAAATGTATTTGATTTATCATTAACGCACCAGTTGTCTGTGAAAACTGTATTTTACAGATAAGTTTGCACTGGTCTCTTCCTGTATTTTACTTCTTCTTTTTCTGTCACACCATATAAGGGCTTAATTTAACGGTTTAGAGAAGTAACAGTTAAAATAAATAAAAATTATCTACACGTTTGGCATGAAATAATACAATCAGTAATAATATGACTTAGTATATATACTCAGTATTATCAGATTGCTTTCATAGGCTAATGAAAATATAATCCCAAAAAGAAAAACAAAATGCAAGAAGCAACATTTTCCCATTATATAACTGAATTTGATGATTATGGGGTTATTATAGTGTGCTCACTCTTTATTTATCACTGCATTACTTGCATAGGTGTAAATTTTGGTGGGTATTAAGGTGACAAGTCCCTCTCAATTTCAAGAACGTGTTCATTTGTCCTCCTTAATTAAAACATAAAAGTAGCAGAGGACTTTGACCAAATGTAGGTCATTTTCACCATGAATGATGTAGAAAAGGCACAATTTGATGTATAAATTCACCAGAATGCAGGAAATTAACCAATGCCCTTGATTACTTTGGCTCATTGTTTGCTGTTTACTAATATCAGTAACACTTGCTCTTTCTAAAATGTTAATGCACTTGGTTCTGTAGGGGTTGTTCATGTGTAGTGTCTGCAGACAATAGTTGTTTCCCCCTGGCTTCCTGTAGTGAAGGGAAAACTATCACAATTGGCTCTGTTCCTGCCAGCAGAGCTGTAACTATCCCTCCTGGCTCGCTGCCTAAAAAGGTCTCCGGGGCCTAGTGAATGTGAAACACTTTTACCTCAGGGGGGTTTGAGAGATCTTCATTCAGCCTTTACATTTTCCATTTACTGTTACTTCATGGAAGATCAGATTGCCTGTTGAGTGTATGTAGTGGTAACGCAGCATCACGTTCAGTGACTTGAAACCTGACTCATACAGTCATAAGACTGTGCTTGTGTCTTAATTGGCTTACTTTTCTATTCCTGTCGTCAGGGATGTTATGAAAAGTAAAACAAACCAGTTTACCCACATTTAGAGACTGAACCGGTTTAGTCAAACCTCATAGTCAAAGTCTGTCTTTCTTCATCCCTAAACTTTAAACTCTGTTGAATTCCCTGCTAACTTGGACTTTGGACAGCTTTGCAAGCACTTTTCAAGATCAATGGGTGTAGACATTGGGAAAAGACAATCTAGTCCATAAAAAAGTAAAGAGAACCAATCCCTGATGCTCTTTCAACCAATGCTGTATGAATTATAGTGAGAGAATTAATAAACACTTAAGAATAATACACATTAGTTAAAATAGGTCAGATTTGCCCTGCTTTTGGCTCTCGCCAGGATTGTCTCAGGGAGAGCATCATCAAAGCCTGCAAAAGTGGGAGAAAGTGTACAGGTGTGTTTTTTTAAACTTTAAAACTAGATCTTAAATAAGAGTAGGCGTATTTAATTCCACTACAGGAGAGACTTGCTGTTCTCTGCAATTAGGTGGAAAAACATATGTGCACATATCTGTATTAGCTATCGGCCAAAATAAGTTAGAAGATATTGTCATATCACATATTGGCAAAAATCCAATATCCTGCATCCCTACCCAAAAGTGGTTATTTTGCTTGTAATGATGGGGGAACCTGTTTTGGTGCTACGTATATATGGTACCCGTTGTTTAAAGGTGCTATACAGTGCCTTTGTCAGATACTGCCAGAACCATGAGATGGACCAGTCAGCATGTTGGCATAAAAGATCCAGATTCATGTACTAAATGCTTATTTAGAAACACAATATGTTACATTTTCAAACCTGGAATATTTCTGTGGATATAGGGAGCAGCAAGGTTGAGAGGACAGTGTTTGTAGGCTTTTTTATTGTGGTGTTTTTATTCTTTTCCCTGTAAACTGAGCTGAAAACCAGTAGAAAATCTCTAACAAACAATACTGCTGCTTAAAGGTTTTCTATAAGTTCTTCAGCTTCATTTAGTTTAGTTAATTGGGGAAAGAACCAGTACAGAAACTCTACTCTACTCTACAACTGCTGAGGAACCAGTATTTTTATATGTATATTCATAGAGCTGTAGTGATTTGTTGATTTATCATTGCAGTTATTAAAAAAAGTATTATGGTAAATTAACTATATATAAGATTTGGACTGTTTGTCAGATATAACAAGACATTTGCTTACATCACCTTGGGATCTGGGGAAGTGTTATGATTTTTTACTATTTTCAGATGTAACAAAAATGTTGAATAGATGAAGCAAAAAAATGCAGTTCTAAGCATAATGTTTACAAACTGCTGATATGCACAGAACAATGTTTGGATTAGGAGACAATGCTCCACACCTGGTCCAACCCACGACATCCTGCCTAATCAGCCACAAGGGGAAGAGGACAGAGACCATTTCCTCACTTCTGTAGTCCATTGTCTTCTATGATGTGCTTCCTTTGACCCATCAACAAGAGATCATTTTCTTCTTCTTATGTACAACAACTAAAATACCTGCAATCCACTTTTCAGTACCATTAGTAGCAAGTTCGTATCATAAATAGTATCATAAATCATGTAGCTCTGTTCTACTCTTGCTGTGGGACAAGCGACTGTGAGCAGAGCATTAAGTGATCTAGAAGAGGAAATCCTCTTGACTGCATCTTGCCTCCAGACAATAAATGGAAGTGTCCTTTAGCATCCTCCAAATTAAGTGCTGTCGTTAACCGGCGCTTGTGCATCAGTCTTTTCCCTAATTTCTTTGTTTTCTAGACAGTAACACAACAGATTCAGACTCTTTTCTTGTGGAATGGGTAAAGTTTCTGGTCCAGTGGATGCACAGAATGGGAATTGAATTTCTATTGGAACAAACTGCTTGAGTGCTTCCTGCAGTAACCACATGGTGGCACTACTCATCAGGGTGTGGATTTGTTATGAAACCCATCTCATAGGTTTTGTGATGTGCATACTGAGTGGGTGCAAGTGATACAGTACTCACCAGGAGTTCTTTTTGTGAAACACTATGCATATTCAGCCTCTTTAGTTTGGCATTTAGATCATAGTCTGTAGGAATATTTCTGTTTGCAATGCAAGAGGATTTGGCTTTCAGTAATTAAAGAGTTTCACTCCCAAAATCTACCTTTTTTCAAACCTTGATATGAATAAGAAATAACTAATAAAACAAACAATATTTGACAACTTTAACACTTTGCTCTTAAAATTCAATTCAAAGCATAACACCTTGGATGACCAATATCCACTGATGCTTATTTTGCTGCCAAACTGCTGAACTTTTCCTTTAAACTGTCTCATGGTCCCCTCACACTTAAAAGCACTGCCAAGCACTAAGGAGTCGAGGCTTGAATGAACACATTGAGGCCCCCGAATCTTTTTGGTGTCACTGGCTCATAAAATTGCTGCCTCCTTTGTGTCCACTGAGGAGGGAAGTGAGCGAGGAGGGGGAAAAACAAAACAAAAACATTTTGTATTAAGTGTTGGTGCTGTTTCAAGGGTTGGACAACTCAGCCGCCTCATGGGGCCGCCTGCGCTGTGAAGTTGTCGGTTTCTTTCTGCTTTTGTTTAATAAATAATACAGGGAATATAGCTGAAAGGGGAAGATACCCCAGAATCCCTGAGGTTGCATGAAAGGATATCTCAGAGCTCATCTAAAGTGGAACTAATGTGGAATCCCTTAAACTGGCCCCAACATATTTTAATACAAATTGGGGCTAATTACCCTCAAATCCAACCTGGAGACTGTCATTTCACAACGCCATAGTTGGCACAGGGCCAGGTATCTGAGGATCACGTTCAGCTCAGAGCAGTTGATGTACATTGGAGTGCATGCTTTAAAATGCTGTAGATTGTAACATCAGTAAATCATTGCGACATTGATAGAGCAGGCAATAGATACTCAATACATTTAAGGTGTCAGCTGGAATAACCCAATGCCAAATAGTATCCGAACTTCTCCACGATTCCTACATTTGCCCTTTTTGTACCTAGAGCTAGAAAAAGATGACTCTTTGTATGCTTTTGCTTGTAGCCAATCACTACAAGTGTCCTTTACTTTGAAGGAGTGTGTAGGATTAAGTAGTATCTAGCGGTGAAGTTTGGAGATTGTTACCAGCTGAAACAGCATGAACTCCCAGTTAAGATTCCTAAAATTTTCACTGTTCAGTGGGGTTTTTTTTTTTAACCACAAGTCAAACTATCTCCAGAGATCTCTTCCTCTAAAACAAACTGACCAGGTTAAAACTAACCCTAAACACTAAATAAATGACACTAAAAACACAGAAGGAAGCAGTTTCATGCTACAAATCAGTGTTTCTCTGATGCTGTTTGGCTCGTGGCAGACTGTATGCTACCCCAGCACCTGCTAATATATTCTCACTTTTTTTCTCCATTAATATAAGAGGTAGACGTTCAGGAGTTTTTACCGTGAGACAAATTATCCGCGGAGGTCTCTTCCTCTCCAAAACAAACTGACCCAGTGATGTAAACCAGTAAACATTGAATAAAAGTAGTTTCACCGTAAAAGTTAGTGTTTTTTCAACACTGCTCGTCACAGAGAGGCTGCTAAGTACAGTGGCGGATGCAAAAACGTAAGTGGCCCTACCTAGAGTCAGCGTCTGCTCAATACAGTTCATTCTATGGTGACGAAAACACAGGGAGTCTTATTGTCAGGTGATCATACACTAAAGAAACAAATGTATTATATTTTACTCCATTTCTACCAATATATCCCCCTAAATCCTATACACTGGACCTTTAATATGACAGGTGATTTGCCCTCTGCTTCAGCAGCCACAGCCCTTACAGTCTGTGGTTTGGTGAAGTCGAGTGCAGTGTACTAGACAGAGTTGGTGGTCCAGCATGCTGAGATGCCACCAAATGATGATCAAATGATGCACCCTATTGTTATCAGTAATGGTATCGCAATTTTTTCAAACGATATACCAGCCCTACATGTTGAGTTTTCACAGAAGATATTGAAATATCATGTTTTGATGTTAATTTATTGCACCTTTTAATTAACTTTTGGGCCCAGCTGCACAGTTCAGCTACACTGAGAGCAAATGGGATGTTTGCGATCAGTGTGTGTTTGTGAGCACATTTAAGATTATGCACTAATTTTATTTGGTGTCATGTTTTATTTGTCACAGATTGATCATTTTGGCTTCCTAGAGGATGGCACCTTCAAACAGCGGTACCTTGTGGCAGACAAACACTGGCAGCAGCCTGGAGGACCCATTTTGTTCTACACCGGCAATGAAGGCGACATCACATGGTTCTGCAACAATACTGTAAATATCCCATCTGCTACTTTATATTTATACTGCACATAATCTTCAGTCTAATTTCACACCTGTCATTGTTTTCTCTGTAGGGATTCATGTGGGAAGTTGCGGAGGAGTTGGGCGCCATGCTGGTATTTGCAGAACATCGTTACTATGGAGAGTCCCTGCCATTTGGACAAGACTCTTACAGTGTAAGTAAAGATGCAGTGTTGGAGTACGTCTGACTGTTATTAAAATCTCATATAGGTATGCTGAAATACATTTTTTCTTTCTTTTTTTGGGTTCCCAGCCAATAAGAAATGAACTATCTAATAAAACTATGCCTTGTATTTTCAGATTAGTATTATGCATCATTTTGTAGACAATCTACTCTTAATTTGACTTAATTTGTCATCTGCTTGCAGGACAGCAAACACCTGAACTACCTGACCTCAGAGCAGGCCCTGGCAGATTTTGCAGTGCTTATTCAGAATCTGAAGAGCACTTTACCAGGAGTGCAGCAAAGCCCTGTCATTGCTGTTGGAGGTTCCTATGGAGGGATGCTATCTGCTTGGTTCAGGATGAAATACCCCAATATAGTAGTTGGGTAAGAAATTATTGCATTTTTGGGGGGCTTCAGGTTGGAATTCCCTAATTCATGGATTCCCTAAAAATGTAGCTGACAACTTTGCATTTTTCCAGCTCCTAACAGTAGCGAAAGGTAAAGAAAAAGGTTTTAGTTTAATTACCTAGAAATCAAACACTGGGACTCATGTTTGCTGATTTCTCCGCACACCAAAGAAGACTGAAGAGCAAACCAGGAAACTGTTTAATTTTGGGGGTGCAGCTTTTTTTTAAACAGTGCTGTTTGGCTTCATCACCTGCCTGTGAATTAATGTAATAAACACAGAGCATTCGTTAGAGCTTACACTGAATGCGGTGAATCTGTAGGGTGTGTTTCTTTTTACAGACTCTTGCTCAGAGGCATGGCACAAGTTTGACACATTTGGAATCAGTGATCCATTAACTTCTACAACACTTCTGTAATCACTATGCTGGCCCCGCAAACATGTTACACAAATTACTTAAAGATTGCCCAGGATAATGGATGTGCGGTTTGTGTAATTTGGAAAAAAAAACCTGTCAAAATGGTTTTGCCTCTTATTGTATTTCAGAGCTCTGGCAGCCTCCGCACCAATATGGCAGTTCCCTGGTATGGTGCCATGTGGGAACTTCTACAAAATAGTCACACAGGACTTTGCCAGAAGTGGATATAACTGTGATGCGAACATCAGAATTTCATGGAAGGCTATTAACAATGTCTCTTCCACTGGTAAGTCCTACAGCCATGATGGGTTGATTCATCTTAACTGTCATATTGAAGGAATTATGTCTTGTTTGAGTTACTCAGAATAATAAATGAACAGTGTTATGTATGAGGAGGCTCCTGGATTTCAAGAATTTCTATGTGTGTATTGTCTATGTTTATGCATGTAATTACTGATCTACTAAAGCCTGAAACCAGACAGCTGGTACTAGAACTTGTGTCACTATTGGGTATACAGTCTGGAGCCTCTCCTCAGAGGACAGATTTTAATATACAGATCCATAAAATTTACAACCTGCATAACTCTATCGTAGCTCTTTACTATCCAGCTCAGGTGTGGACAAGAAAATGTGCCTTTTCTATTTTTACACTCTTAACTGAAGAAATATGCTTTATTGAAGTGAGTTGTGCTTTTTATTTCTGTTTCACCATCAGTGCTAATGATCATCATATTATAGTACAAGTAGGCAAGTGTGTGGTGTGTCATTATCAGCTAAAAAACAATTAAACAGGCAAAACCTTTGGATGATTTTAGCCCAGGAGCTTCAAATAGAGAGATGATCATTGTCACCTTGTGTGTACATATGTTGGCTGAAAATCTGAGAATATGAATACCAGTTTCAACAATGAGCGCTTTTGGTTCTGTATTTGTTTATAAGGGTTTCTGTCAGCATGCATTTTTTTAACTGATGTTTCCTGTGCATAGTGTAAATTGATAGAGTATTTTTTCCTTAAGTTTGAGCACCCTGTTGCAATAACCATAATAAGATAATGTCTATTTCATTGCATTCAGCAGCTAAATCTTATTACAAAAAGCCATGGGAGCTGTAATTGCTAAATTCTAATAAATAACCTTTGTTTTTATCTTGATTAAAATGACAGTATCAATGTCAAATTTTGGTACCAAGCAGTAAACATAAATGCAATTCCCATGACATTTTTTGCTCTTTTTTTGAAAAGCGTCTGGTCTTGAGTGGCTGTCTGAAGAATTCAGTTTATGCACCCCCCTTAAAAACAAGAATGATGCTGTCGGCTTCAAGAACTGGCTTCAGGAGACTTGGGTAAATCTGGCAATGGTGGACTACCCCTATGAAGCGAATTTTCTGCAGCCTCTACCTCGCTGGCCAATCCAGGTGAAAACTTCCACATGTAAAATACTATATCTAATATTCAAAACAATATTTTGAACATGCAGCATTGACCAAAAAATGATCCTAAATATGTTAAGTTTTCAAATTGATTTACTTTCAAAGGTCTTTACTTTATTGCAACTTTAAATTTTGTTTGTCTTTGGTTAAGCGCCGGATTTGGCCCGACAGCCTGTCCTTAATTGAAGCGAATGGGTGATTCAGCTGATAGTGTTTGTTGTGGTCTTCCAAGCTTTTGTTTACAACAGCTGTCAATTAACTTCATTAATATTCATAAGGATCTTGTTTCTTTTCGATTTTAAGTATTCTTTAGATGAGCAGCTACAAGTAAGCCACCATTCTTTTCTTCCTTCGTACCAATGGTCCTTTCATTTGCACACTCCGTCAGATCTCTGAGGTGTTCCTCTTGGGACGCTCACATGGCACCACAGAAAAGAGGACATTTGCCCAGAGCAGCTCATGAGGCCATTAAAACAAGCTTCACCACTCTCATTTGAATGAGACTGTCACAAATACTTCACTAGACACTTGAAAAATAATCGCAAAACTTGCCAAAATTGGAAAAAGCCTGCAATCATGTAATGTGACTGATTTTTTTTTTAAACTCTCAACATTACAAAGTGTTCTTTGTTTTTGTGTGAAAGAACTTGTGACAGTATAGCAGCTGTTTTGCAGAGGCTGATTGACTTGATTCAGTGTATTCCACCAGTCACCTTGGCATGTCACGTGCATAAACCAAGCTCTGTTATTGACCCCAACTCTCTGTTTGGACACCTCACCAGGCGCCCCATACAGCAGTCTCACACTGAAACTTTTACTTGTGTGATACATTTTTTTGTATGTTTGTTTATCATTTAGCCACTGAATAGATCTAGGAGCACCATGCCAGGTGAAATAAACACTAAATGGTCATTTTGAGTTTTTTGGCTCCTTGCCTTTAATGTATGCGACCCCTATGGGTGGTTTAAGCGGTTTAGGCAGTGGGTGCAAAGAGGAGCTTTTTTAATGACAAAGCTAATGTGATTATCTGAGTGAGTGTGAGAACGGGGTATTGAGGGCTTAGAGGAGGGAAATCTGTTGGCAGAGATGAATGTATAAGCCTAATCCTATCTGAAAAGTAAGGAGAAGATGCTTTGGAGCAATTGCAGTGTTTTTTTTTTCACGGTATAAATCTTTGGTTGGACATGTCTGTGGCCCTCCTCATCCATCGACCACCAACTCCTCCCCAGCCCTCAGACAAAAGCCTTAGTAACAGACTCCACACTAGTGCAGCTCCCCTCCAACCTCCAAACAAGAAAGCCCAGTTTCTCTGCCTCACAAAGAGTGCAGAACAACAGCCAACTCCACTGCTGCAACCATAACAACACGCAGTGAAATTAAACAAAAGCTCAAACTCAAATATTTATCATCCACGCTATTAAATCCGAGAAATCAACCGTGGTCAAAACAAAATAGTAGTCAAAAGAAAACGTTTTAAATTTACATCATTTACATCATTGGCTTTAAGTAAATGGAAGTTTATTTTCCTCTTCTGCCAAGATTAGAGCCATAAATTTAAGTTCATTCCAGGGAATTTCATATGCAAATCAGGCGCCACCACTTTTTATGTGGAAAAACAGTTTATGGGCCACAAGAAAGCAATCTTTAGTCTTGTAAACAACTCTGATATACAGTATGGGAAATAGATATTTATAATTTTCTCTTTAATGTTATTAAAAATATGCATGCGGCTGTTAATAGCTTTTACAGCTTGCCTGAACTGTAATGTAATCACAAACCTCTAGATAATTATTTTTTGTTTTGCTTATTAATATGTTCCATTTTCAAGGTGGTGTGCAAGTATCTTGCTTTCGAGTCCACCGTGTCTGACTACCAGCTGCTGCACGGTGTGTCCCAAGCAGCAAAGGTCTACTACAACTACACTGGAAGTGCCTCCTGTCTCAACACATCTCAGACGGCAACCGGCAGCCTCGGGTTCCTCGGCTGGTTTTACCAGGTGCGGTAACACAGAGCACAAGCATCAGTCATGTCATACTGAATAAATCGCATCACAGATGTGTCAGTGGACAGCTTTACCTGTCTTAGTGAATATGTGTTCAATCCCTCATTTCTAGGCCTGCACAGAGATGGTGATGCCCATGTGCACAGATGGCGTTCAGGACATGTTTGAACCTGAGGAATGGAACTTCCAGGCCTTTTCTGATGAGTGTAACTCCATGTTTGGTGTCAGGCCACGAGCAGACTGGGCGGGCACAGTCTATGGGGCAAAGGACATCGCCTCTCACAGCAACATCATCTTCAGGTAAATTTGGCTTGTAAAATGTCAGATTTAGGCTCAAGGCTTCTTGATTTTTGGGGGGGGGGGTTGTTAGTGTAGTGAGAGCCAATACAGTGCAGATTTTCAGTGACTTTTACTGCAGACAAATTAACACTATCCACCTGGGTAGCTACAGGAGGTAGACAGATGCATGAAAACTCTAATTAAATAGCACTAACTCTAATGGAGCTCAATCACAAAAACTGAGGTGGGTCTTTTTAGGTTGAATATTAATCAGCAGCGTTTGTGAAGCTGTAAAAAGGTCTTGCAATCAGAAATATAATGTATGAGTTTTTAAAGTCAAATCAAATCAGATGTTAACAAAACATATGCCAGTCATTAAAAAACAGCCCTGACCAAAAGGACCAGCAGTTAACCTTTAAGCCAGTCCATCTGGGGGAATTGACAGATACTAACATACAACTGTAGAGAACTCAAAGTGGTGGTTTAGTCACTTAACATTTAAGTATTTTATTATTTTGTCTACCACATGGTGTTTCTTCTCTTATTTAAGTTTTAATATTTTAGATTTTGAACGAACTGCAAACAACTTTTTGCTAAACATGTGTATAGTGGCATAATGGCGTCCTAAGTGGAGAATGAAGTCACACTCCCTCCTTGTTTATTTTAATTCGAGCTCCTCTGTTCTTTGTTTTTCGTAGCCAGGCTGGCCGCACATGCATGTTAGTGTATGTTAGTCCCTTGTAGTGGGTCCCCCTGGCTGGCTAATTTCTGCCACTCTGCACTGCTCTCATGGGGTGATTACTGCCCATAACGCTGTCCTGTAAGTGTAACGCACACCTTCTGGTTCCCCCTCATGTTAACTCTGTCAGCTCTGTCTGCACTGTTGCCATTGTTAGCACTATTAGCATCGCTAACTCTGCTAGATGCTATTTCAGCTAAGTCACCTTCATGCTTTCTTGTCACTTAAGAGGTGAACGCTATGTGCAGGCAATCCATAGAAAGCCATATATAGCACAGTTAAGTGCGCCTTTTATATCTGTTGCCTTATTTTTAGCGTGACTTTCTGATCATTGAGTTGCTTTTTAAGTAAACTTACATACTTGCTTTACCTCTTGTAAAGCTGGCATAGCCAAGAACATGAAAAAGGAAGGTGAAACATCAATAATGATTTTTATGTTTATTATTTTCCTTGTTGTGTTTGAAATTTGCCTTTATAGGTATTATATGGCAATGTAATAAATCATATCAAGACATGACAGTCCCTAGAAAGCATACCATGAAATGTGATGTATTGGCGCCTGAATCTACAAACATTTCTACCAAAAGTCAACAGTGATGTTATTGTGTGGCTCTAAATAACTGAAATAAATGTAGAAATGTAATCAAGTGTCTGATCATATATTTTCTGTTTTTTTTTCAGTAATGGAGAACTCGACCCCTGGTCGGCTGGTGGGGTGACTCACAACATTACAGATTCTCTGGTTTCCATTATGATTCCTGATGGAGCTCATCACTTGGACCTCCGCTACAGCAATGACTATGACACGCCTTCAGTCCGTGCAGCGCGGGCGTTAGAGGTGATGTATTTTCGAGAGTGGATCGGACAGGCTAAAAAAACACCTCAAACTGCATCAATTCCTTAGTCCCTGAAAGCAGCACAATGTTACCTGACTGGGATATTCTTGATATCCAGGATTGCTTAGCTTTAATTTACATGGTATTTCACAGGGTGCTCTAGGAATCTTTATGCCAAAGTTTGTGCCTTTTTTAATCAGTGTTAGAGATAGGTTTTAAAACATTAAGTACTGACTTTTATGTAAAAATGTAGACATCACTCTTGATTTTATTTTCACTGATCAAATGACAGGGTTTTTTTTTGTTTTGTTTTTTTAAAATCGTGTGGCCATGTTGCTTGAGTATCAGACTGTAGTTTTCTTTGACCTGATAAGACACACTCCATTTCTTTATACCAAATTATAAATTTCCAAGGGCTTCTTGACAGAAAGGTACTCCATTATGAGAAGAAAATGAGACCTGCTTCTGATAACAATGCTGTAGTATAAATGTTTTTCTTTGTTTATTCATCTAATCAGACTATCATCATCAAAAGACTGGATTCTCATTTTGTTTCTTCTCCAATGTAAAGTTTGCCAAAAACCCATTTAGGCCTCTCTGCCTTCAAGCAAGTTGTTTTTTGTTGTCAGTCAGTGTTACAATCGGGGATGCATTCTGGGCTGCAACCAATCATAATTTTCATTGTTGATTAATTTGTCAGTTATTTTCTTGGCTAATCGATTACATTTTTGGTGAAGGATGAAGGACTGAAGGATGTTCAGTTTACCGTCATAGAGGAGCAAAGAAACCACTTAATAGTCACATTTAAAATGCTAGAATTATACAGTTTTGACTTTTTTCTAAAATAATTCAGCAGTCAACCGATTATGCAGTAAGTTGGCAATTAAATACTTGACAACTAACCAATTAATCAATTAATTGTTGCAGGTTTAGTTTTTCACATCTTTAGTTTCATATGTATAATTTGGTTTCATCCTTACAAATTGACACCCCTTTTGATGTCAGTCTTGTTGTTCCGTTGTTGTCATTCAGCTGTATTATTCTCTGATAATAAGTGTATAATGTGATATGCTTCCAGAAACTTAGTCTCAGGAGAGGAGTTACAGCTGTAGAGAAGAGTTTGTCACCAAATCTAAAGAAAATTCTTTTATTAATATTATCTTCACTGAGTGTATTAAAGTGTATTAAACTTGATTTGTTATTGTTCACAGAAGAAAATTGCCTTCCTCACCTTTTAAACCGTCTATTTATGTCGTATACCACCTTAATTTGATATGCTGTCATTCCCAAGAAACACGTCTTCCAGTGAAACTGATTACAAAGCTACTAATGAATTGTCTTTTGATCGTATATGGATGCACCACAGCTCTGTCGAGCATGACTCTGTCATGTTTTAGAGAGACTGAGGCTTTTAAGTTACTTCCACCTAGCCAGAACAATTGCATGTGGCTGAGATTTAATAAAAACCCAATCGGAGGAGGCCAATAAAGTGAGTGGTGGGAGATTATTGCAGCTACGCTTGCTGACCTCACCCCTGCGGACTGACCTGTGGGATTCCCCCTGGCACGCATTCATTCACTGCCTGCCATTAAAGCTCTAAAATGTGGCACCGAGGCTGCCCATAGACTCTGGTTTGTTCCCCCCTGCTAGTAATATTATTAATACAACTCCTGGGGTGCTGTGTTTGGGAAGGGTTGATGGAAGGTTAAGAGTGAATTGGTAAGTGGATGCAGGAATCGACAGGGACCAAGAAGCCCTTTGTAGTTGATGAAGTCACAGTTTTCTTTTTTTTTTTTTTTTTGTAAATGTCAAGGGAAAAATCTGAAGACTGAAACACTTAAGAGCAATGAAAACATGTCTTCTTGATGTTTTCTTTGAACTATTCTGGGCAATTCTCTTCCTCCTCCTCTTCTTGCAAAACTTTCTGACATGACATGACTTTGTGAAGCAGATGGAAAACATGTCCTGCACTGGTATGTGGGTTGATTTTCTCCCAGGAGACACAAAACCTTAACATTTTGTCACAGGCTTGACTGGACTGCAGACACCCCAGCAGAAAGAAACATAGCTAAACATGGGGGAGGACAGGGTCTCCGCCACTAAATGCCCTCCTTAAACTTTTCTCAGGACTTTGAGAGGTCATTAATTTTGCCAGCCTTTTCTAACTCTCTGACACCGGCCATCAATCAAAGGTGTTATTAGTATTCTCTCGACCCCAAACTCTGAACATGTCCCTGCTCAGACAGGGACCACACACTAGTAGGAAGAGATTAAGGCTGTGCGTGTCACATCACGTTGCACCGAGCACCCTGCTCCATTGGGGCTGGGTGCTGCTGAATAAGTAAATTCTCAGGGACAGAGGGCGTGGTGGTAGTGTTTAACGATATCTCAACAATATGGATCTGTGTACTTAACAATTTGGTTGTGGGAAAGGGCACTGCAGATTACTAATGATTTTCTCCAAATTAAAATTCCCCAAAGCGCTAAACATAATGAGTTTTTGAAAATTCAATCTATAGTTTGACCTCTGTGATTAAAATAAACGCTGGTCCATAATAGGAATTTAAAAAATAGCTTAACAATTAACCTCGCACTTAATGTCTTGAGAGTGGAAACAAGTCTCTCTGTTCATATATTTTTCTGAGCGAGTCTGCCACAGCCCATCCCCTCTCGCCTTCTCAGTCTTAATGCAACAATAGAAACTTGTTTCCGGGATCTGTGCGTCAGGCTCTGTGATGTGAATGACCCACCAGCACAAAAGCCAAAGCCCCGAGACTGGAAAAAAAGGGGGGATATAGCTGCCATGACTGTGATGATGTCACTTTGCCAAAATTGTGCTGCTTGCAAAGAAAAGGAGGTGAAATCACGTTGGGCAGGCGATAAAAGCTTAGTGTTGAATTTGTGAGATGTTGTGATCAAACCTCCATTTTCTTGTAACAGCAGAAATGAACAAAAATGTTTGAATTTACAAACATATCTGACTATGATGTGAATTAAGTCCAAAATACACAGAGTCTCTGTAATCCCCTTCATATGTATTCTTGTTTTTTTCTACGCCAACTATATAAACAGAAAAATATCCTTTATTTTGTTACCATTTGTTGCTAATAGATTTCAGTTTTTCTGGATTCCTTTTCAGTCACAGACTTGTGTTGGGCCACAGATAATTAGATCAGTGTTATCACTTTCACTGTCCCTTTTCTCTCCGGGAATTAACATAAGAAAGATTTTTTTTTTGAACGGCCCCACTCCCTTGCTGCTTCAGACTTTTCTTTTCATCCCTCCGACTCTAAAATGAGTCACTGCCTCACCTCAGCATGCACTTTTGCAAGAGTAGGGATCTCCTTATAATTATTCAGCTGCAGCATCTCTAAAATAAGAATGATAAATGAAGGTTTAATGTATTCAGACGGAGGCTTCTGCATGCTCTGGTAAACAAATAGCAAATATACGCAGAGTGTGACAGCTAGTTACACATTTTTATTGTATAGTTAAACTATGTCTAACAGCCCTTTCACTCGAAATTCAGTTGAAATTCCACTTAAATTGGGATAAGTGCTGGCAACATAACAGTCTGGCTCTTGGACACATCCTCCGTTGTATTCACCGCTGGCCAAGAAGCTTCCTGTAAATACGTTATTGTTTACAACAGAAGTTTCATACCCAGGATTTCTTAAGGTCAACATTTCTTCTGGCACACTGAGCCTGAACTGCACTTTATTCCCCTTTAATTTAACAGCTCCGGCAGCTTTTCTAGTTAAATCGACTGTTCATTATTGAGACCCATTTTACGAAGGGGCTGTGAGGTGCAATTTAATGAATCTCTGGCACAAAGCTCCCTTTCACTGCCGGGCGAAGAATAGAGGCTATTTAGACCCTGTAGGGCTTTATGTCAAAGGCAGCCCATAATAGTTGTCAGGCCAGGGCAGAAATTCCCACTGGCCTGGGAATGCACTAGAAATCAACTTTTGCCATGAGCAGATTAAGACACAAGCAAGCAGTTGGGAAGATTCTCCCAAATAGTGGCATCTGTTTGGGCACAAAGATTTTCCCACAGAAAAGGAGCCTTTCTCAGCACTATATAGCCTCAGTTTGAAAGTTGTTGGGTTTTTTTTTTCCAGTGCTTAATTAGTAATTAGATTACAAGTTAGCTTCTATTTGATAGTCCAGACAGGAAACACATAAATAGGAGTGATGATTGAAAAGTTGTTTTGAAAAACGCACTGATTATTTGTTAGAATCTTAACTTGAAATAATACTTACTTACTTAAAATAATTTGGTTTAAACATTGCTTTTCAAATAATTATTTGCAACAAACAGATCTACTTTTAAAAGAGGGATTTTTGTATAAGATTTTTGTTCAGCAAAAACAGTTTCCAGGATTTTAAAGGCTTTTCTGCTCACTGTAACAGTAATATCCTCTGTTTTCATGAAAGCATTTTTGGTTCAGAGCACACACAAACAGTTAAACTGGAGAGGGAGAGCTCTGACAGAGGTTATTGTCTTCAACTCAGCAGGGAATTTCAGACAAATCCCTCTTAGATGCAGGTGGTCAGGCACAAGCAAAGAGTTAAGTCCTGCGGTCTCTTTGCCCCTCCTCTTTGATGTTCTGACATCATCAGTCCCCCCCCGAAAGATCTCCTTGCTTTCCTCAGAGCCCGTCACTTCTACTCTGGGATGTTTACAGGAACTTCATGAGCAGCATCAGGACCAAGTGTTTGCCAGAGGGAAAAAGACATGCTCTGAAGAAACTTTTGGTTCAGGGATCACAGTGGATGCCACAGGTGTAGCCGCTGGGCTCAACAGAGTAATGGCTGTTCAGACTGCAATCATGAACCCTCAGTTCATGAATTTCTGCTTCCATGGTTCTGTGATGGAGTACGACATGGAGAAAAGTCTGGATGGGAGTCTCCTGGGTGAGGCAGAACATGACGAGGACTACAAAGAGACCACTAGGGACTTGCTGAGCTTCATAGACTCAGCCTCCAGCAATATCAAGCTGGCTCTGGACAAGCCGGTGAAATCCAAAAGGAAAGTTAACCACCGGAAGTATCTTCAGAAGCAGATCAAAAGGTGCACTGGCATTATAACACCAGGAAACGTAGCAGAGGTCCCAGTAAAAAGACAGGGATCCCCCCTGGCTCAGCCCAGCCCTTTGCAGAGCAAAACTCTACCCAAACGTGATGGGGTCCAGGCCAACCTGCAGAGCAAGAGCTTGGCAGCCCTCTTCAGCCCTGTGAAGGATATAAGAGGTGAAAAAGCCAAGAAGCCACCCCTGAGGCATCGCAATCTGCCCCCCTCTTTTTTCACTGAGCCTGCCAACTGCTCCAAAGTCAGCTCCACATCTGGGATGACGCTGAAGGACTTGGAACGAGGCAATCCTGAGGCTGCAGAGTTCTTCGAGCTCTTGGGGCCTGATTATAGCAACATGGTCAGCGACCAGGACCTTTATCAAAGCATGCCTGCCAGAGTGCAGCCAGAGATGGGGGTCCCCGATCCTGCTTCCTATGATGCTCACCATTTAGTCGGCGGTCTCCTCTACTCTGAGCCTTGGACTAGCTGCTCAGGACCCTCTAAGAAACTAGGGGACAGCCTACGTACAGGCCCAACCCAGCCGCCTGTCTACTGTACCTCAGAGGCTGCCTCTGGGCCCATAGAGGACAACGCACTGTGCACTTTGGCCTTTCCAAACTTCTTCACAGACTGCTCCATACCTCAGGTCACTTATGATTTAAGTGGTGGTTATAACAGAGCTAATTATTCATCTCTATGAGAAACCGACAACTCTGTTCTTAGAAGTACTGATAACATGCAGATAAAATTGCTGTGACAGGTTTAACACTAGTCTAAGAGAGTTTGATATTACTGTATTTGTTTTTCTATTGTGAAAGTCATATTGCAACCAGATTTAAATGTTTAGTATCATCCCATCTCAACAACAATGTGTGTCACAGTGAAACAATGAACTTTAAGTGTTGTCTTTCATAAAAAAAGTCCAAAGCTGTTCAAATAACTGGATACTTGTCAACATCTTACAGTTCTGTTAAATTGTTTCACATCATTTTCCTTATCTCAGGCAATTTGCTTATGACATTCTGTGTCAAAACACATCTAACTCAGTGTGTGCTTCATTTTTGTTAGCAGAGTATTTGAATATGTTCACTAAGATGCATCTCATCAGTTTGGAGTTTGTTAATTAAGTCATTTCATCACAATATTTTCTTATTTCACCAAACAAAAACATACAAGTTGCAAATAGTTGTTGATTTAGTTCACTAAACATCACTTAAAGATAGAAAATGAGATTATAGAGCTGTTTGTCACATTTGGAAAAAAAACCAAAACAAAAAAAAACACAAAACATTTGGATAAAAAAACATGCTGCAACAATCTTTCAGTGAGGAACTTTTTGTTCTTGTAAGTAACTGCTCTGTGTAGCGATGTACAGTGGGGGGGGGGACTCATTTTGATGAAGTGATAATGACAGCAATGTGTGATGCCATGTTTGTTTTACAACATTTTACAGCTCAGAAGTGATTTCCAACTAGCAGAGTTGCCACTCATATCCAAATTGTTGGAAAAGCCTTAAATGTATCTAGCTATTGTGAGATGACAAAATAAAGCTGGTCTTTATTACTGCGATAATAGTGTCTGTTTTTGTGTGAATCGCTAATAGTGGATGTTGACGTGTGATTGTCAGAATACAGGAGTATGCAAAACAAAATCACTTGAATCATGTGCATTTCTCAAATATATATTTCTACTGTATTTTACAGAGTTGAGCTGTATTAAGGTTTCTGCAATCACAAAAAAAAATGGCAGTGGCAATGGCATCAATGGCGTGTCAATAAATAAAAATAAAAACTCCTGTACCTCCTTTGGGGATCATCTCCACAAACTGTTGAGTGTTTTAATAATCAGCATCTCAAAATCTGTTCTTAAAGACATTTGATTGATTCTTTCTTGTTCCTAATTGTTCTTATTTGTTAAACTTTTTTCTTGTTTGTTTTAATTTTTCCAAAATTGATTTTCTTGCTGTTAGACGCAGTTTGATGCAATTAAAAAAAATTGTGTTTTCAACCAAAGCTAACAAATTTAAGTTGTACTGCAGTGCTGACATGTTGACTTTGTAATATAGGAGACAGGTGCTTTTATTGTTCTAGACACAGAGTTCATTTGAATTATGTAGGATGTATAATTCACCCTAATACTCATATAGGTTGCTTGAAAAGACGACATACTGTATGGTAATTGCATGCCAACAACTGGACCAATTTGACTTCCAGCCTCGTTTGTGTGGATCATAGTCAAAATGGTAAAAGAATAGCCTAACAATTCAAGGGAGTAAAAAATTGCTATTTATCACTTTAGCACATTGTTGAAAGAATTCAGTGTGCCATGATTAATCTTACATTTCCTCTGGGACTGAGAGCTATCTGGTAAACACCCTGTGCGACATAAACACCTCAAAGTGTTGTGAGATTAGAAAAACGAAAGTTCATGTAAATGTTAAACCTCTTAACATCATTACCCATAATTAACTTTTCAACAAACATATTCTTGTTTCCACTAATGAGCAAAGATGGAGGAAGTGTGACATTCAAGCCAATTAAATTCACACATTTAACTCACACAAAAGTCCATTGGTACATTTAGCCACTAAATGTATAACTATGGGCATTGTGCTAGCACTTTTCGAAGTTCATTCATTTCCTGAAAGTCTACTTTAAACTTGAAACCTCCCGTAACCTTTTTGCAGGAGATCTCTCCCTGGAGGTTTAAATACCATGACCCTGCTTACATCACCCTCTGCTGGCTGGTGAAGGTTCATTCATTTACCCTTAAACTCAGAGGCAAACCTCATTGTGGTGCAGAAATTCTGTCCTAATTTAAAGTCTGCATGGTGAACTCTTGAACATACCATAGGCAAAGAAAAAATATTTTACGTATGAGCCTGTGGTCTAAATGTTACCATTTAAACTACAGTTTAAACATGTCAGGCATGGGTGGATTACTGACCTGGCATACCAGGCACCAGCCCAGGAGCCCAAGCTAACATGTGACCACAGACAGATAAAAAAACACCAAAAAATGATGTGAAAAAAAAGTTCATTTTGTTTAAAAGGATATGAGCATCCTGGTCTTATTAACAACACAAATACATTTTTCTGTGATATCCATCTGTTTCAGCATTGGTTACAAACTATTGGAGAGGAATTTCAAATCAGTTTTTCCAGAAAAACAACAATTTTAGCTTTTCAGTTGACTAAACGGGCATCATCTGGCCCAGCACCAACTTCCAGTGACACATACACACATTCATATTGAGCTTTGACCAGCAGTCTTCAGTTGTACACCACTTGGCAGCTCAGATGGAGTTTGCTGGGGGCTAAGTGCCTTGACTTGTTATTGAAGAGCAATTTTCAGTATTTTCTACGATTGATTGGCCCATAACTCACTCTCTCCCTCAATTTTCAGTCAAGAAACAACATAAAATGGCAGAGCACCACAAATATGTCCATCAGAGTTGTATCCTCAGGCCTGAAAGCAGTTCTTAATAGTCACACTAGATGGCAGTAATGTTCTATTGAAAGCCCAATGTCCACCACTCCCATTCAGACAGAAAGGCACTTATATCTGATGTATGAGATTATGTATGAAATTGCAGCCTTGTGCCTTTTCAGATGTCTTCCATAAAATGAATCTGTTCTGAAGTTATTAAGTTGGAGGGGAATGAATGCTTGTAAACTACAATTTTTAATCTCTTAGTCTTTTTCACAGTTGTTTTAAGGATTTCTGCTCACCAGTGTTAAGATGCTTACCCCGTAAGCGTATTATATGATGGCGTACATATTCATTGTAATATATGCTCTACTTTGAAGCTAATATTGTCTGCCAGGCATTTTTCTTACCTCCTACCAGCTGGCTTTGTTTGTAGATTGGTCAATGCTACTCTATGTCGTATGCAAGACAAAACAATATCTGGCAATTTGCAATACAGCAAACTACACACACAGAGGCACATAGATTTCCTGTCCCTGAGTTGACACCAGCTGATACATTCAGATTAGGCCCTACTGATGGAGCCACAACTGTATCCTGCTTTGATTTATGGCACACTGTAGATGCAGTGTTTGTCAAAGCGATTAACAAGATCTGTGCTGGCGCAGACCTGAATAACAAGAGCGAGACATCTCAGTAAACTAGATAATATACAGCATAGTTTCTCTAGCATGGTATGTGATGTCCTACAATGCAAAAAAAATGGACACACAGATGATATAATGTGTTGCACACACATATTCAATGAATGAAGGAACATGGTAAAAACACAACCAGTGCTGAAATCAACTCTACTGTAGAAAAGTTATAAATTTTAGGGTTGTTTGCTTCATAGTGCTACACTGGAAAATTGAGTATCCATCCACACTTGCCCTCTCTCTGACCTTTCACAGCTAGTCCTCATGTCTTGTCAACGCCACCGGGGTGGAAGCACAGCGCCAGATGAAATCCATAAGCCTTTGAAGCCTGTCTCAGTGGCATGCAACGTTCATCTATGAGCTCAAGTCAAAGAATCATTTTAAAATGTTTGTTTTATGGAGGGCAAAGAATTCACATGTAGGGCATCGAAACACGGCATTATCTTAATTAATTGCTTTGCAGGAATATTACAAATTACAACAGGCTTGGCTTAATAAAATAGACCGACTTATGGTTTCTGCTGATTATAGTTTAACCCTTTGAAACCTAAATTGTCTTCACTTTTCTTGTTCTGTGTTCAGAAACCTTAGCAAGTATTTAGACCTATGAAATCTCAGACAACTGGTTTCCATGAAGGTAATGAGCAACTTGACAAGAACTGTTCTGCAAATTGCAAGCAATTATAAAATCATTTTTAATGAAGCTAGGGAAAAATGACCGACAGAAGTGACAGGATTATTATTATTATTTTAAGCACTTTTTTCACGTTATTTCCTTGTTTTGTTTTTGTTGTTTTTTTCGTTGACTTTATTTTTCATTGTTTTTTTCTTCTAATTTTCAGGTATTTTTCATGTACTTTCTATAACTGTTTTGCTAATGTTTGGGTCATTTCTCTCGATGTTGCTCATTGCCTTTAACCTATATTTTTGATAGGCGTCAAGCCAATTTGCTCTGGTCTCAAAGGGTTAACTGCCTGTAAAGATTACAATGCTTGAAAGTTGAAACGTGCCCACACAGCGCCTGTCAATTTGCTATTGATGTCTCCAGATAGGTCTTCTGTAAACGCCAAACTGAACTTTAAATCCTCAACTCCAGAGATGTTATTTAATCACAGAGGGTGTTGTAGGCTGCTTTCCACCTGTCAAAGACCTCCTTATGTAACCCCTTTAAAGCTGTAAATAAAGTCAGTGCAGAAAAATATGACTTCACACCGCATTTCTCACATCTTGTATTGCAAGGCTTCAATATGTGACAGCAGTTAGTATCTGCGAACATGAATTTTAAATTGATAATGTATCCATACCTGATCCTTTTTCCTGTCTATGGTAGTGAGATTACCCAAAAAGACAATTTACTTACAGCACAATATATTTCCTTCCATATGTATTTCTTGTCTCGCTGATTTCCATATAAGTCTGCATTCATTTTCAGCCGCTATGATGCACTGTTTTGCTCCTCAGGGTGTTGTGGGTATGCTTGCTTACATCTGTGTATTTTTTGTCAGTGTGATAACAATTGCAAGCTGTGCACATGACAAAAGTCTTGGCTAGATTAAAGACAATACTGCAGGAGATTTTTCATCTCCAGCAGATGCTACCCATATTGACAGACACAACTCTCTCATGTAAATCACATTAATAAATATCAGTCTAAAAGCCATTCCCTGCGCAGATGACAGATTTTAATAGATGGAGTCGCTTCTGTTCGGATTCTAAGAAAAAAACAGTTCCTTTTACTTCAGCATGATTAAATGGACAAACCTGAACTATCAAAAGGGATCTAAAAATGCCAAATGAAAATGTCACTACAGATCTTATGCCTTAAATTAGGGGCTGATGATAAATTCCAATGCTTCAGGATGCTGAAACTATTAATTTTTTTGTCATCTTAGTACATGGTGTTATACTTGAAGAAGTATTTCACTGCTGGAAAGGTGGTCTTTTCATAAAATTGGACTGTCTATGCAGTAAACAGATGTAAATACTTATGAAATGTGTGCTATATGACCAAAGAAAACAGAGAAAATGGGCTGTGGCATTTGTTTTTGCTCAAGATTTAGAAAACTTACAACTACCAATTTATGTTCCCTTAATCAGGTGACATAATGCAAGCTTATTTGTCTCTCCACAGAAAACAATATGGCAGCTGGCAGGTGACAAACACTCTAGTGTTGCAGCTGAACTGTAAGCAAAGATATGTTTCTGAAAACATTTGAGGCAAGAAAAAGGCAGGCCTCTTGTTTACAACCAAACAGTCCACTACAGTGGTCTGAGGGCAGTTTAGGTGAAAAACAGGCAATATAGTAAAAATAATTTGGTTTATACTTATGGTGGTGGTATCCATATAGGGAAATGTGGAAGTACAACCTGTAGTTTCAGCAACAGCCCTAGAGCCAGCAAATATCCTTTGGATGACGTGAATCAGCAAATTTGAGAGATTAGCAGAGAGATCTAGGCACTGGTAAGATGGAGGGCAGTTTACCACAGTTCTTTTAAACATAGTACCCACATTGTTATGATATAAAGCTGGTTGAAAATCGACAAAGTAACCCTCTAACATACAACACAGAGTTGTGAATCATCTAATAAAGTAAAACTGACCACTTTATTGTCAGTGTAAACCAATAAAAATATATAATTTTCTTTTCCACCTGAACATTATCTGCTGAGTCTCTTTCACTGTGAGCAAGCCATCCATCCATCCATCCAAATTTATACTGCTTATCTAAGTCAGGGTCATGCTTATGTGAGCTGAGTATCCAAGGCGTGTTTTTTGCCCAAACATCCTCTTCAGGTTCCTCTCCTCATAGTTGGTCATGCTCCACCAGAGCCAGAGCCAGAGCCAGAGCCAAATGTTGGGCTCCATGACAACAGCTAAACAGAAGCTTTAACACACTGAATATCTAATATCCCTAAACACACTCTGTCCAGCTCTGGGCCCCTTGAATTATTCAAGATTGCCCCCACCAAATAGTATTTCCTCCAAAGAGGGGTGACTCTGGCTTCCTACCAAGGTCAACTCCTATTGATGACCCTCTCCATCTTGTCGATTTCTGCTATTTGTCACTCACTCCCGAAAGCATGAGGCCACAGGTGAAGGTCAGAAAGAGTATAGACTAATCAAAGTTGTATATTGTGCCTCCTCAGTGCTCACATTACTAGCTAATACTCCTAAATGGAAGGTAAACTCGAAACCGTCTTACAGTTGTCATAGCAACATGCTCTCTCACCTGGATGGGGCAGGTGACCGTTTTTTTTAAGGGTTGAACCACAGACTCAAATTTGAAGGTTATGATCAGCATTTTGATCACTTTCTGCTGCAAAACGTTCAAGTTCATAATAATGTTGATGGCTGACATTAGGAGGATGACATCATCTGCAAAACAGCACCATTATTTTATCACAAACAGAGCATGTGCTGCTGCTGTACATTGATTCCCCAAACTTGTCAAAACCTGTCTTTGAATATTACAAACAGGAAAGGGGACAGTGCGTAACTGTTGGAGATCTCAGCACGCCATACTCTGGCAGCACCTCAGGGAACATGGTCATTAGCCTGTTCAAATCCTCCAAACAGATGCAGACAGGATTTGCATATTCTCATAAGCCCACCGATTATCTTCATGAGGCTAAAAAGTGTGTCCATTTTCCATAAGTGAGGCAGAAATGTGAGGTTTCGGCTTTTTCTTTTGGCATTGGCCTTCTGTGGATAAGCCGGCAGTGTAGGATCCTTATAAACTACTCAGGTGACAGCAGCTAGCACAAAGACAATTTCAAACATATGAACAATTAGCAATGTCTCTTCTAATATGCTGCAGTCCAAGCAACTGTGCACTGCCTGATGCCTTGCCCGAGTGCTTACAGATAAAACAAATCGTGACTGCTTATTTATTTGCTTGTCTGTCTGTTTTGTTTCTCTGCTGTATTCCAGCTCTGTGTGGAAGTGGTTGGTGTTAGCTGCATGAAAATGACTTTGGGCGGCAATTTATGTCCAGTAGCTCAGTGAGCCAATTCCATCCAGATACTTCCAACAACAAAATCAGTTGTGGAATGGATGATACTGACATTGTTTACATGTCATCTTATAGATGTCCTGGTAAACACCATGTGTCCTCCAGCCATTAGGCTAAACAATAATGTCAAAGCTTAATTTCCTTGATAAACTATTATCTTGTGATGCATTTTAAAATATAAGAAAGAAAACATAACAGAGTTCTTTTATATATTGAAAAAACAAATGTGTACATAGCAAGCAGTATGACAACTGTTACATTCAGACTCTCTGTTCCTCCCCTCAGCCACATTTCATTTCAAAACTCTTGTTGCTATTATCTATCTATCCACCAGATGCCCTCAGACTTCTCCACCTGCAGTCACCTGACTCTGCATCCAGCCACTCCCTGCTGCCCTGGGGCATGTTCAATCTGAAGACAGTCTGCTACACTTTCTGAATCGAAGGACATGTTTCCTTGAAATAATGTGCAACAGGCTTTGAGGTATGTTTTCTCTGATTTGGTGGGAGTGTAAGAAGTGATACCCAGCAGTGGCATATATATAAAGCATATTCTAGTGGCTCTTTGCTGATTGTATTAAAATGAAGTGAAATGAACCCTGCTGTATTAAAAGGCAGTGCGCTTGCATAACACAACAGGGTGTTCAAACACCACTGTTTCTGTTTAACATCTTGCAAAGAACATTTCTTACCAAGTTGCTTATTGCCTTTTTTTCCAATGTTTTTGAAAAAAATCACACCAATTTGCTCAAAGTTCAAAGGTTTAAATACTTGTGAAATGTGTCTGACAGCAGCACAAGAGAGTGATGTAGCTCAAGGTTTCAAAGGGTTAAATGGCACCGTTAGCTGAAGCTGTTTTGTATTCAAGAATTTCCTTTTATGCCAGAGCATATCCAAACATGAATGTAGCTCATATAGTATAAACAATTCACTATGCAGCTTTTTTTTTTTTGTAGTTATAGATGTCATATAAGAAGACATAGTGGGGCCATGGGCTTGGAGTAACGTTAAATAAACATTTTATGACATTTTATTGGTGCTGAACATATCCCTACTATAACCTCTTTCCCACCATTACCATCACCTGGGGCACGTTCAGTCTCAAAATGGTGTGCACTGCTTTTCTATGGTTTCTGGATTGAATGACATGTTTCTTTGAAATGGTGTGCAACGGGCTTTGAGATACATTTTCTCTCATTTGGTGGGTGTATCTGAGATGATAACCAATCAGCAGCAACGTGTACGTAAATAAATGTTCACAGATCCTTATTTATTGCACTTTTTTATTTACATGTCACACTTGTTTTGGCAGTATAAACCTATGTTTCTCTTTTGAATTCAATTAAACAGAATTTACATTTTTTTTTAGATTTCACACTTGTTCAGGTAATATGAATGTATGTTTCTCTTTGAATTAAGTTCAATTTGAATTGAATTAAACACCACCATATTGAAAGGGAGTGTGCTCGCGTAACACAACATGGTGTTCAACCACCATCATTTCTGTTTGAAGAAACATTTTACTACATTCTGTTGGTGCTGAACGCAGCCCTGCTGTAACCCCTTTCCAAACATTCCCATCACCTCACTTAACTGCACCGGCTCAGCTGTTTCCACTTCCCCTTATTAGTCCTGCAGCGGTGCTTTCCAGTCTTTGGAACCTGAATGCAAAAATCCTGTGTGCCTGTAAGTTTGTGTCCTTGTCAGTAAATCCCTGAAATGCTTCTTTCTGGATAATTGTCTACATTTGTGTCCTGTCCCTTGTTGCCTCACACTTACCTGCCTGCCAGATAACTATCTAAATCATGATAAGTTGTAAAATGTATAGGTAATTCATATTGTATTCATCCTCAGCACCATTGTTTTAAATATTCTGAGCAACAAAAAGAGCACTTATGAGTGACAACAGCAAACTAAATTAGCAGTGACACATACTCAACAACCTCTGTCACTTACCTTGCAGCCATTATCAGTTTTTAGTCTGAAATGCATGCCATCTTTGGTTGTTGTGTCCAATACCCTAGTGCAGGCTTTAGGTAGTGACTGACCTGAGAAACAAGATTGTTGCGTAACACCTTTGCTGAAGTCTGGATATGTAATTTAATGCAGCCAAGTCTGCTGCTGCACACGGCATCATAACACCTCATTTTGTGAATTTTGCTTGTCTTCATGTAAAGTGGGAACGTGAGTAAAATTCTCACCTCAAAATAGATGTTACTTTGTGAAAATTATCAAAAATGTCTGCCATCAAGGCCCACAGAGCTATTTAGTCATGTTTTTTTCTGCAATTATCTCTTTATTGAATGTCTTGGCTTATGACTCATAACATCACGCAAAAGAAATTTTCCTCCCTAGCTACTGTCAGATGCAAATGTTCAAGGATGTTCGGATGGAAGTGTGCTGTGAAGCCTCTCTCTCTCTTTGTATCACACAGAGGGCAGGATTTGATCTAAAGATATAAATGATGTGCCTATCATCTGAAGGAGAGGAAGTTGTATTATACCACCTGCACATCCCATGAGAAGCATAATAATCTTTAAAAGCAGAGAAAATCCCATTACCTGTCACAGATTTCTTCCCTCATAATTGCTGGAGCCTCCCCTTCGGGAGGGATAGGGGGTGAAGGACACCAGACATGCTGATATCAGACTATCTTCAGGAAAATCTAGGGGACATCTATTTTCATCTTGTCATTTCCAAAGCAAGGCTTGGCCTTTCTCAACCCCTGAAAAATAGTTTTGATATAAAACATTACTGCAATGACACCACTGCACATCATTTGATGCTAAAGACGTGCAAACCTTTAGGCTGTGTGCTACCAACTACCATATTTGTTTGCAGGTGTAAACTAGTCTCTTAAATATTGGTTTTCTATTATCTGTCTTTTGTTTTGAAATGAGTATTGGCCAGTTACTGCAATATATCGTCAGTGTGTTAAAATATCAATAAGAACAACAAATTTAGTCTCCTGAACCAAGGAGGTTATGTATACAGTTTTGCTTATTTGTCCCTGTGTTATTTAGTGGGATATCTCAACAACTTAATGAAATTTGGTAGGTAGAAAATTAGGCAATAGACCAAGAATGTTTTATGCAGATACATCTATTTTTAAAATGATTTCTTAAAAATGTAAAACAATGTTTTGACTTGGTTAAACACATAAAATGTTGACAATGATGTTGTAAAATTTAAATGTCATTTTAAAGATGGAAATAGTCCGATTAAAGGTAAGAAATATTAGCCTAATATAGGAATTTGACATTTATCTTCTATTCATCCATTCATTGATCCATCCATCCATTTTTTCTTGTCCCAGTCCAGGTCATGCTGGGAATGGGCTCTGTGAAGTAAACTTCTTCCATTAGACATTCCAGTTTCAGGTAAGCTATGGTTCCTCCTTATTATAATTGCCCAAAGTATTCTAGGTATGACCAAAGATATTTGTGGTAACACAGGGATTCCTCAAGAAACCACCTTATCAAATGCCTGAACCATCTCAATTAGCTCAATGTTAAAGAGCAAGCTATTTCCCAACCCTTTCTCTATCCAATTCAATTTTTTTTTTGTCCTGGAGGGCAATTTGTGTTGCAGCACGGATAAAAAATAATGGAAAAACACAAAAGCACAAACAATATGATGCAGAAACATACAACCATAGACATTAGTCTGTACGCAGGGTGACTTGGACCATTGCATATTCAGGCTCCACCGGAGCAGATTAATTAGTGTCCATTATAACTCCATTGGGCCTGGAATAATTAAGTAAGCATTAAATATGACGTCTCCTAATAACTACAATTGCAAATGTAGTATACATCCCCATCACCAGGTTTGTGACAGTTGCAATAATGCAGTATCAGCACCAGCACCATGAAGGCCGAGGCTGCAATATAACACACACAAGTACAATATGTACTGTTACTGTCAGACTATCACATCATCATCATCAGTAATACAATAATAATAGGATAATCTAAGAGTCTAGACATCCAAGATGCATTTTGGCTACGTTTATCTACAATCTTATGCTTTCGGTCACCTATGAATGAGCTGCCAAGTCCACAAACATCCCAGTCACCAGAAGAAAATGTTGGCGTTGTTCTTTTCTGCAAATGAGCATATTACATTTGCACATTTCATATGTGTCATACCAATGTTTCTAAAGTGAAATATTATAAAAGCTTACAATGATGGTGTGTCTTCTAAACAGGATGACTGCCAAGCTGCTGACCACTATTCAAAAATAACAAATAATTAAACTGGTGATTTAGTCATTGCTGTTTTCCAGTGGCCTTTTAGGTACCAAATGTACCAAATGTAGGTGTTTCATAGTGACCCATAAGTGGGGATATTGGCATGAAAAGTGATGATTTTTACTAAAATATTGCTGTATTTCCCGCTTGGATAGTGGCACAGAAAGTGTTTTTTTTTTTTTAAATTACACATTGCTGCTTTCAAGGGGAATCGCCACCAAAGCCAGATATTTTAAGCCAAAACATGAACTTTTTGCAACCATAAACAATGTCTTTGCGTCTAAACCTAAGCACACTTAATGTTGTTGAAATGTTAAGTTTCAGCATCTTAGTGAATTTAATGTAGTCATGGTTTACAGAAACATACAATGCCAACACTTTTTTCTTGAGAATAAGATGCCATAAACCACTGGCCTGGCTAACTCGTAAGCCCAACTACAGCTACTGTATTTAGCACTGGCCTACATCTCATCATCACATTTACAATACATTAAGGAACTTCCATAGGAGCAAACCCCACACATATAGAATATTCCACCACACTAAACCAAAGAAAGTTAAGTCAAAACATTGCTTCAACTCCCCTTTAGAAAAACACAAACCCTGTGTCTCTGTGAGCTGATCAACATCAGAGACTTAATGTTGTACTTTCTGTCACCAAAGATCACAAGGTCCGGAAAGTTGTTTGTTCTGCTCCCTGAGTTCTGTTTGTTCAGCTTTTCATCTCAGTTAGCCCAATTACAGAGTATTGGAATACCTGGGGTCTTGTCCACTAAATGGCTTTGGGGTTTTCTTTCTCGCCCTGACGAGACATTAATCAAGATCTGATTGCAATTCAGCAGACATAAAAGAAATAGTTAGCCTGTGAAAACAGTGTATTCATCTGCAAGTTATGTAAGAATCCTAAGCCACAAATACTTGCGGACATTATATAATAAGTCTGTTCACAGAAATACAAATGTATGTAATGTATGTACAAACGCTAAATATGCTGTAGCGTATATCATTTTTGAGCATTGTTGGCTTCTTTCATGCAACAATGCTGTCTCTCTTTAGGGTTTAGGGTTTTTTGTCCTCTGCTAGGGCACATTTCTGTTGTTTTTCTGGTTTTCATCCCTTAATCCTCTTGCCTGTTTAGATGATTTGACTAATGTCCAAGAGATTCTTCTGTCCAGGTGTATGCTTGGATGAGACTGCTTTGTTTGTTTGCCTTGTTATTTCTTCTGCATGGTGGTGCAGGTTGAGCGGAGCGATTCTGTGAATGATGGCATGCCCCCATTTTTAATGAACTGTTTATCTTCTGTCTGGTTGCTGGCAACGTTTGATGTTTGCTCATGGAAAGACAGAGAGAGAGAGAGAGAGAACCCCTACTTGTGACATTTTGTTTTGTCTCATTTGAAATGTACAGATTTCTATTCACGTTTGAAAAAGCAATAAAAGATAAAAGGAGGAATAATCTCAAATAATTTATAGGATACTGACTATCGAAGACATCAGCTCTGAGGGTATCAGGCTGTGTTTTAGTTTCTTTTGTGATCTCGACTGCAAGTTAGGTCATCTGTCATTGTGATACTTTTGCAGTTCCTTGAGGATAAGATAATAATATAATATAAAGTTGACCGATCCTTGAGGAGGAATTGGGTCATTGCAGCAGCAAAAATATTTTGCGATCTAAGATTTGAGAGGCTTTATTGTCATTGCATGTTAAACATAATACAATTTGGTTTGGCAGCAATCCATTCCACTAAGCAGCATATATAAATATATTTTAAAAAGAAATAAATATATTAAAACATTAATAGTCATAGTTATATACACATGTTGCATAAAATCATGGTGCATGTAATTGTTTTGGAGGTCGTTATAGGTTCAGCAACCTGTACACAGCTCGGGGTGAAAGCTGTTTCTAAGCCTGTTATTCCGTATGCCTGTATTGTTGTGAGGCTGTCTGAGGGGAGGATGGTAAACAGGGGATGTCTTGAATGTGAAGGGTCTCTTATGATGTTAGAAGCCTCGAAATCGAGCCATAGCATATTTAACAGTGATGAGCATAATTTGTACTGTTAAATACCTTCAAGAAATTCAGGCAGTTTAGTCCCAGAAACAAACTTAATAGACTCTGCCTTGAATAATGAGTTCTACTGCTCCTGTGAAGTCTGCATTTCTAATGCCTGCAGAAAAGACTCCACTCTCTTGACCTTTTTGAGTAAATATTTCACTCCAACTTCAGCTACATGATAAGGGAAGATTGTGGAGTTTCACAATAATCATTGATGATATTCAGACGAGGAGACATCTTGGTGTTTAGGTTAACACTGGGTTAAAATTTGTTTAAAAGTCCTTAAATAAGTCAACGTGTAATAATTTCAACAGCATTTCAGTGGCTTTAATTCAGCATCTAGAACCTGCTTTGAAATTAAACAGTTATTTATGGTATTCCTTATTTGCTTTGGCTCATATTTTGAAACAGTATTCTCAAAACTGTAAGTGCATTTGTCACAACTATTTCATGGGACATCACACTCCTATTGCATGTCTACAAAATATAGTGACTCACCCAAAACATTTTATTCATTCTTCAAAATTGTCTGTAAATTGGCCAGTGCCACGGAAATGACAAGTTGTTTTGTGACCGTGTGAGCTGTACTGGTCAAAATGTTTAGATGTTTTTTCATCATGGCAGTCAACCCTGGAAATGTTTCTGTTTTGTTCTACTTGTATTGCTGACACTGACTGCTGACTGTAGTATACAAGGCATACTGGGAAAATACAATACTGTAGAACACATTAAAGGGATATGCACATCTGTATGTATACAGGATGTTTATTTGTGTAAATAACCTTTGCTCTTTTATGTGTTGATCTTACATGTAAAGTCATACACAGTGAACAGCCCTGCCAAAAACAAAAAAGATGGTTGATTGTGATGTATAGTTTCACAAACGCTTTATGTCATAGATATTTATGATAAATATAGATGTGTGTCTACAAGTTTCGGTAACTGAAAGCATCACTTTGCATGTGATTGCTCACTTGATAGAGAAGTTGTGAAGAGTGATAATTTGGCTGAGAATCAACTCATAACTGTTGATCTGCAAGCATTTGCAAGTGGTTATTGTGCAATTTGTAGACAATAGTGGGCCTGCTTACTCTTTAGCACATATGTGCAATTTGCTTGAATCAAAGAGAAATTCAAATATGATGTAAACAACAATCTAATGGGTCAGATATTTGAACTTGTCATTTGAAAAAAATAAGTATCTTATTTAAGAATTGCGCCAAATATGAGAAACTGTTAATTCTGTTGACCTAAATCTGATGAATTTGAATTTTTACCAAATTTAGACCAATGTTCACTTGCAAGGTTTTGGTTCTCATGTTATATTCAGTTTAACCAAAGAAAAGCCATAACTACTTCTTAATAAACAAGTTGTTCAATCACATTTACTCATTCAATATTTTTAACTAGAGCAATGAAGTTATAAAGACACAGTGCCTCTTAATGTCCTTGTTCGTTTTTGTTATATGCTAATGTATGCAGATTAAGGGTCCATTAGCATCTTTGTCCCAGGAGATGTGTGCATGTGCTGATTGTATTTTTGGGGCCAAAAAAATCATATAGACCAGCCAAGTTTTTTTCCTTGTCTGGTAAAATGTTCCATTAGCCTCCCTCCAAAAAATAATTCTAGGCTTTTCAAATAACCAGACAGCTTAATTCTCCAGTTACATCAATGATTATTACTAGTTTCCGACAACACAATTACATGTTGGAAAGATATGCTTCATAAGCGCTCAGTGTTGTGGAATATGGTTCGCAAAAGAATCTATTTCTTCTAAGAGGTTACGCAAGAAAAAAAAAAGGAGGACATCAACTTTTTTTCTCTGTCCAACAGCCATTGAACAAGTATAATTTCCTCAAGCAGAATTCTCATCCTCTCAAAAGTTTGCAAATATCTCAAACTCTTCACCAGAAACTCTGGCTTACAAAGTGCAAAACCTACTCCCCAACAGATGTGTGTAATAGGTGAAAATGTCTTGAGCAGCTGCATTCAATATTGGTTGATTGACCATACAAAGACAAATGACTAACAGCTGTGTTACTAGCAGCAGTCACATCCTCAGTAGGTGCATCATTTTACTGTAGTGCATACTGTAGAATACCAAAGATGGATTCTTTGGTATTCTACAGTATGCACTCTTCTATCCAGCTCACAAATCAACACATTGCATTGTATGTCGTACCCTACAACACAGAAAATTACCTTGCATAATAATTTACTTCTATTTCTTAAATGTCTGAAAGTGGCATAAGGAAGTTATGAGGAGGACCGTTTTGTGAAAATATGAACTTGTCACATTATCAATAGATCCTTGACACTGAACAACATTAACCTAGCCTGCTAAGGCCACCCTGATGATGTGAACATTGTTTTTTGCTCTGCATATCATTCTGGACTTGCAGCCACTCCAAACACTTTCCAGATATCAAAATCCAGTTGAGGCCATTATGGGCCAATCAGAGATTGCACTGTAGATGACAACATCAGCAACCAATCAGGGACTGCCTTGTATTTGATGACATAAATGCAGGCTTGTAGAACAAGGCTAATGGCTGCTCTTGAAGAAACAAGCACTAACCCTAACATTAGTAGACACAATAAGATAAGTTATTGTTCAGACTGATACAGAGAGAGAAACAGAAAATTGAGCTCACATCTTACCAGGATAAAATCAACCCACATATAACCTAGAAATCATGATGATATGACAAAAATACCTAAGTAAGTATTCATTTGTGTTAATATTTTTTATTGTTTATTTATAGCTCTTTGAGTTTATGTAGAATAAGCATATAATTTTGTTTAAGATTGCTACTGACTATTTTACAAAGAAAAAGAAAACTATGATTGAGGTTGGTTTCTCTTTTAGAGGGCATGTGACACTATTTCTAAAATGATGTAATGTCTTCTTTAAAAATATATTTCCGAGGTGGCAATCTGAATTACCCACAAGTGCCCAGTCTCTTAACCTCAGTGTGCCCCTGATGTCTTATATACTAATATTAAATGAAACAAACTCAAGAATAGTGCTTTCATTGTGACGAGACTATTGAGCTTCACAAAATGCAAATACTTTCGTAAGATTCAAAATTATGAACAGATTTTTCAGTGGTCTGAAGTAGTAACAAGCCGTATAAAAATGTTGTCTATCTATCAGACAGTTCCCTGATGTAGGGCAGCACCTCACACAATTTTATGTCCCCCTCTGTCTCTGTTATTGATAAGGCTGCTTTGTGCTGACTCATCATGGCTATAGACTTCAGTCAGAACTGGTGTTGGAAATTAAGTTGGAAAAGACAAGTAGGCAAGTGTTTCTGTCAGATGTCAGTTTAAAAAAAATGCCACAGGAACAGAGTTGAAAAGCAAAATGCTGTTTTATGAAATGACAAAAAATCAAAAGAATAAAATTATACACTCACCAAGGGGACATAACTTGGCTTTTTCAATCAAACACTTTTTCTTCCATTCGGTGTTTGTTTATTTATTTATTTACTTTACATTTACAGCTATGCCAACAGGGCCTACAACAGCTACAAGTTCTTTCATGAACACTAAATTTGTCAAAAGTGTAATATCTACACATACAAATATATGATATAGAGTCATATGAAATAGATTGTCACCTGTATGCAAAGTCACTCTCAGTTTGGAAATGTGTCTCATCCTCATAGCAACGAGACACTGGGTGTTCACTTTACAGGATGGAAAAAATCTGATTACATTTGATTTTTGTAAAACAGTTGCCAGTTGTAGCATGTTTCTAGGCTCTATTTTGACATAGTAAATCTAACAGATGTTGTCGTTAACTAAAAATAAAACTAGTGTCTCATTTTGATGCCCATATTTTTACCTATTCCTTAAATGCCCTCACTGTTCTGAAATAAACATGACTAACAAAGCCTGTGGATGAAGGCTTCAAACACATAAAGAGATTCACAGCTTTGCAGCCCAAAGGGGTTCAAGGTGTGATAAATAAAGAAAAAAATGGCAGAGGAGTAAGATAAGGCATTTATTTACATGCACAGCAACAACATTATTAACTCATCAATGAACTGTCATCCCAAACCAGTAAATCTGTCAAACGCTTATTCAAATAAAATGTTAAACGAACAGCATCTGATCCTCAACATGAGGGCGCATTAATGTGTTCTATTGACATTAACACAGAGATGCAAATCTGCATACAAATGATGCCAAATTAAAGATGGTTCACTGAATGCCCACCTGCAGGATTCAGGTGAAACATTCATATGCAAAGCCTTACATTTCAAAAGCAATTACATAAAGTAATTACTGCCATAAAAGCTGACCTCATGATGGCTAATGGTTAAAGTGACAGCCTTTCTAAGATTTGTATGTACATAATAGTAGCACTTTTTGGGAAAAAGGTGATCTTTTCTTATTAAATATTAAATGGATAGCATTTCTCTTCATGTGTCACCACAGCTCCAATCCTGTCTATCAGGACAAATATCATTAGTATGAGTGCAGTCCTCTGTGACCTTTTCAGATCACATTATTGTAGTGAACACTGCAAGAAGGTCAACGAGTGTCCTCTCTGTAGCAAGGAGGGGGACGGCACAATGTGAGCAGCTCTGATTTAGATATTACAGGAAGGGCTGAGAAACATGTTGATGAGGGAAAGGCCCATAAACAAAGACCATGCAGCTTTGTTATCTAAGACTGCATTTTAAACCCAAAATCGCTCCCAACTTGTCAGATACCAGTGTTTGATCAGTAGCCCTCTGTGTCAGACAAACATACAGTGGTACCTTTTAGCAGCAGTATGAGACTCACCAGAAGGCAGCTTTTTTTAATGGTCTAGGCAAAAACCCTTGTGTAAAAAGCAAAAAAGTATACACACAGTGGGCTGGAGGGTGTCCAATAAAGTAGTCACATGTTACCCTAATTATTTTAAGTCAGTAATGTTTTTTTCTAAACTAACCATGTACTTTTGTTGCCTAAACCTAAGAAAGTAAACTTTAAATCACACTTTTTTAACCTCTGAATGCAGAAACTGTACATTCCCTGTAAAAACATATGTTTACAATGTCTCACAATGCCAGCACCTTCTCACTCCCAAACTGTCACATCTACATATGACGTGCTATGTATCTTGGGTGCATATGTTGTTGACATCCTGGGATGCAGTCTCAATTTATGCCTGTCCGACCACAAATGACCAACTAAGAGGTGGTATTCAAGAAATTGACATAGCAGCCTGGGTGACCAAAAGTGGGTAGGTAGTGCGTCATAGTTTGATATGTATTGCCGCTGACCAAGTGTAATTATTTATTTATTCAGTGAGTTCAGAATTACAGGGCATGGATTATAAAAAGAAAGGCAGACTTTGCCTTGTTCTGTTTGATCTCTTGATAGACTTAATTGCACAGTCAACTTTTTAAGTCCTTAGTCTGCCCTCATGACTTATTTAGTTTATGGCTACAATGATGACTTATAAAACTGAGGTAAAAATACGAGCATCTTGTGTCAAGACTGCATGTGAAATAATTTCACTGACAGTTTGTCTTTTCTTTTTTTTTTTAAAGATAAATTTTAATGACCCACTTATATGCTAAAAACTTAACACCAGACTGTCAGCTCCTCCTGCCCTACAAAGCCTTGATGTTTGCCTGCAGTACCTCCAGCTGCAGAGCAAACTGAGAGCTCTGACTCACCTTAGCCACTTAATTCTGGTCAGGTAAGACTGAACTCACAACAACCCCAGCTTTGACCTTATTAATTAATTTCCATGGGACTTTCTATTGATTGCAAAAGTCATGGCTGAATAGGCTGCTGCTGTATTTTTTGGGCAAATATAATACAAATATGGAAAGAAGAGCCTTGGGCAGGTGAAATGAATTTCAATTTGCCTGTCTGTCAGTGAGAAAGAAACAAATTGGTATAACAGCTTGTGTATATGAGTTTGATGTTAAAATGTCACACAGAGGTAAAAAACTATGTGATGAGGAATGGTGTATAACCATTAATCCATTAGCTATACAAGGTCATTCTATGATATTTAATAGGGAGGCCAGAGTATCTCAATACACTGACAGTTACCTTTTGAAGATTATTTTCTTTGGCATTTTTGCCTTTATTAGACAGGACAGAAGAATGCCAGTGTGAAAGGGGGAGAGAGAGGAGGTGACATGCAGCAAAGGGCCAGGACCTGGAATAGAACCCACGACCGCTGCAGCAAGGACATTGCCTTTTATTATGGGGTGCCTGCTTTATCCACTGAGCCATCTGATGCCCCAACAGTTACCTTTTGAATTAGACAGTGATCGATATGTCTTTGGACAGTGATAAGAAATTCAGTCAGACGTTTGAGCAACATCCAAAATTCTAAACCAGTTGGCTCAAACGAAAGATTTTCTTGTCACATAATTGTTGCACATTATTTTTATCCAAAATGTCTCTATACTGAAATTCCAACCTTCCAAAGAAAAATGTGTCTCTGGGTAAGTGAAAAGGACTGATGGTGAAGACATTTTGATTTTCTGTCTTTTGTTTTCAGTTTGAGATAAATGTCAGAAAGTTGGAAATGGTTCTGTTAATGGAACTTCTAACTTTGTAGACCAGCAGCTCTAAAGCTTGCTCAGTCAGTTGGTTGGTCGGTTGCTTGGTTGTTCCACAAAAACTGTCCCTTTGCCTCTTTTGGTACTTTTGGAGGCAACAGTTTTTTTTACTAAAGAAGCCTGAAATGTGGCACAGAGGTCAAGTGTGTGTTTGAAGGATTAGTTGAAAGATGAGTCATGGACCAAAGGATAGCTGATTAACTATTCATGCCAACTGGTATACAAGGCAAAACATGGATGCATTTGTGTATGTGGTCTATTGTGCAGCTATTGTGAATTCCTCCTTTTTCTAGTATGTGGTAATCACTGCTCCTGGACATGAATTGTCAGTGCTGTGGACTGTTACATGTTTCTTTTACTATGCCTGCACCCATTGCCCCTCACCGATAAATAATGTTGTTTGCTTGTTTTTTTTTAATTAATTAAAATAACAAAATCCTTGTGTTCGATAGGGAAAGAACCAAAGAGTATTAGTTACATAGTTCCTCAACTATTGCTGAGGTTTTTAGATTCTGTGGCTGGTTGCACAAAACTTAAGTTTTCTCCTTAAGTATGTCACCTAAGGTCAATTTCTACTTGGCTGAGGTACTTACTTAAGGGTGGTGCACAGAATCTCAAAGCTTTCCTTACTTAAGGACAAATGCTAAGACATTTACTGCATTGAAAGAGGTTTTTTTGGTCAGAGAAAGAAAAGACTATACATCTGGAGGAATACAACACATATTAGAACCCATTAAAAGGTTAATATGATCTGCAAATATGAGCCAATCATACTTTTGTGGTTTAACTCACATTAAGGGATTCCTTGCGTATAAGACCTTTATAAGTGAAAATACAAAAAAACCTTAGTGAACATTCCAAGAAAATCTGAAGGAGAAGACCTAAGGTTGTTTTTTTGGAACCAATTGAATCTAAGGAAATCTCACATTGTATTTTAAGGGAAATCTTATCTGAATTGTTTTTTGTGCAACTAGCTGTTGATGTTTTGCAGAATGTAGTACTCATTTTTTTGCTCAGTATTTGCATCAGTGATCTAAAAATTTTATTTTACAGTCAGATGTGATATAACTATTTGAGGATCTTCTCTAAGGCTATTCTTACTCAGCCAATAAAAGCAATTACAGAGCTAACATTACTGTAAAATTCAATCATACATTACCATGATTATTATACCATCTGCAGGGGGTTCACTTTCCAGTGGCGATATGTAGTTGCACTTGCCTTTGATATCAGCATGAGTCACTGTGTGTCACCAGTCCCTGGGTATGCATATGTTATTTGTAAATGTTCACACTTAGATGCAAATGTTACATTTAGCAGCAGTGATCAGTGAACTTGCAAGAAAATGCACTAAGTAGCTAACTTTCAGGAAGAAAAGGATTAACTCTACTGTGGTGACTGCATCCTGGCTGACACAGTCAAAGGTGTTATGGGAGACATATTCCTCTGCTATTCATTTTATTTTGAGCAGTTTTGCCTGAGTCTGAGATTGCTTTTTAAACTAAACTGAGGATTGTCATTCCACCAGTGTATAGAATAATTGGGAGGTAAATTTTAATTATATTGGTAAAATGTCAACCTCATAAAAAGATTTTTTCCCCCTAATGATAACACTAGGGAGTCATTTGTTGTGGTTTGTGCTATGCTTGAAAATGTGATAATGTGATATTTGCACATTGACTGTTCTCGTATTGTGTAGGTGTTATCATGACATTTAGTGTCTCCGGTAACAATCGAAGTACAGGCAATGATAACAGAAGAGCACTTCAGGCTTTTGCTTTTTTCGGCACACAATGCTTACCTACCGTTTAATTTTGTAATTAACATACATGAATCTTAAGCTCATCATAATTGAATTGCGTTGATTTTAATTAAGGGCTATTTTAAAACTGTAATGGGACACGTCGCTATCACTCTTTGTCTGATAAATGCAGACAAACCTTTAATGAAATCAAGAAATTGTGCATTAATAATCTCTGAAGTGCAGACACTAAAAACAACCTCATTCAACACTACATTTCTGTAATGTATTTCACTACAGCTGATGTTTGACATGAAATGAGTTAAAGAAAAAAGATAAAAACCACCAATAAACATGACATTGTCCTCCCAGGATTTTGTCTGATCCTCCTCTCATGTCCTTGTGCCTCACTTGACACTCCCTCTATCATGATTGATAGAAATTACACAGTGATACTGTAGCAGGCAGAGGACAATTCCACTGCATATTTCTAGAAAATGTAATAACGGGAAAGGTGCTTTTGTCACAGATTTAAATCAAAGTAACGGACTATTAGTGTTCTCCCCCGAACCTTTGCTCCAGGAGGTGAAGACAGTATCAACGGTGGACACTTTCGCTTTAAAGAATTGTACAAATACGTATGACATTACAGTTTAATGAGCCACATGTCACTGAATGTAATCCCTCAGTGGTACCCATGCTGTGCAGGCTATATTATAATGTCATAGAGGCTTAGGCAATGTGTGAGCATGGAACACACTGTGTAATATCATCTGAATGTCATCCTAGAGATTATCGTGAAATAGCTTTGGAGTTACTGATGAAACTGAAAGCGTGAACTAATAATAGCATGAACAAATAATGCTTCATCAACTCTGCAGATGAAAATGAATGATCAAGGGAGAAGGCTGTGAGTGCTGGTTTAAATGGGAAAGAAAGATATCCACCCTCAGATATTCTTACTTATATTGTTAGATATCATCAGTTTGTGTAGTTCAGTGTCGTATTGAAGTGTTGGAGTTTACTATTTTTAGGAAACCTATTTTCCCTCAACATTCTTCATCAACTCCTACTTCAGCTGGTAATTGTATATGGTTCTTGTGGAGCTTCAAACATCCTCTGGAGTCAACATGTTACATTCAATCAAAGGTGTCTGCTTGGGCTTGGAATATACCTTGCAGCCAAACCCCCACACAATATACTAGGCCCTGTGGCTGAATTGCCCTCCAGTCTGTCAGTGGCAAAATTGGTATTTCTGCCTCATTTGTGATGAATTTCTTCTTGCTTGTCTGTTGAAAACCAGAGACAAGCCCATGGTCCTTGATTCTGTTGCAGTTGCATCTAAACCTGGTCTTTGTATGTTTTAATAAATGTAACTGTTTTTATTGTGTAAATCATAGCCAAACTACAAATATCTCAATATAATTTAGCATCCCAACATATTTTCAGCACCACCAAAAAGAAGTGAAGGTCAATAGGTGTGTTTCAATATTGTTAAAGTGTGTTCTGTCTGTTTGTCTTTTTTTTTTTCCATTTTTGCAGGCTGGCCGTCCTCTGTTCAGAGGTGCCCTTGTATTCTGCACAGTAGAGAGACAGTGGGAGGACTCGTGGTCTGCTGGTCTTCCCATGCCCTGCTGCTTCCTGCTGCTGCAGGGAATGAGAGATGCTTTGGCATGAGGGTGATAATGTCTGTTTCGCCATGGTTACTGACTGTTTGGAAAACAAATCTGTTTATTTCCAAGAACAACACTAAGCTGTCACTACTTGCTGAAGAAAAAAGGTTTGTTTCTGTAGCCATTAGGATATTAGCCTTTAGGCAAAAACTCTGCAATTGTGTTCTTCAGAAGGTTGGGATGCCTGATGTGAAACATATCTTTGTATCAAATGTTATTGCAGTGGACTGACCCAGTGGTATAAAAATATTTTTTGATGTGTTCATATAGGCTGTAGAATAGCAGTCAGATATTGCACATTGAGCAGATACTGGTGTAGTTGCTCTGGCTTCAACACCTGGAGGAGCTTAAAGTGTGAGTAATTATGAGAGCATACTAGATTTATACTCTGTACATAACCTAACAAAGCAGACATGAAAAGAGCTTCCCAAAAGAGAAAGTAAACTGGAAACATGAGACCCAGAGAACTTGAAAAAAGCGACCAATCACATGATTGATTACTTGTAGATCAAGGTATATTGCATTGCATTACATCAGCTCAGTTGCCAGAATAAAATGCTGGCATTGCATGTTTCTGCAATCCATGTTACATTTCTGTGTTTCATACCTATATCATACTTCAGACTACAAATACAAGAGATGAGTTTCTCATCAGCAGGAGGACAGACCGGGGGATGGTGTGACACCAAGTGAGACAGATGCCAGGCAGCAGACAGCATCAGACCACTGTTCAAGTCCAATAAAAGCAGGTATTTTTAATGAGAGTTTGGAGCATGTCCAGCTGTTTTTTAGCAACACAAGTGGGTTAATTTTTGACAAGAGATGGGACATTTCCATACATGTTTGTAGCAACCAGACAGGGATTTTAAACCAAAACACAGTATTTTCCTAACTCAATCCAAATGTTTTTCCTTTTTTTTTTTGCCCAAAACCAAACCACACATTAACCTCAGTGTTGTCACACAAACCAATCACCAGAGAAAATGTTTGCACTATATATGCCTGCAAACCACAGATATGTCAAATTTGTACAGTAATTTGTTGCTCATGCGTTATAATTTTGTGTTTCCCACTGCTGTGGTAAAGGTGAGTTTAGGAAAAAAATCAATCGGTTATGGTTAAGAAAAGCTCTTAAGTTTTTTTTTTTCCAGTGGCACAAAAGCCCCTGGAAAAAAAACAGTAACAGGCCGGTTAAAAACATCCAGGTTTGGTGGCTGAAAATGCTGCTGGGAAACATCACAATATGCTGCAAAAAACACACAGGCTCTGTGTTCCAAACATCAGTGGAAATGCTGCAAAGGGTTGCCAAAAAAAATAATTGTTGTTGAGTGTTGCTCTTGAACAGTGGTCTGTAGTGGTCTTGCATAGGTGTCACACTACCCACCATGCCCTTCACCTTCTGATGATAAATTAAGCCCAATTACCACATAATTTTAAAAATGTTGATATGCTACGTATGAAATGTACAAATGTCATGTATCCATGGTTTGCACAAATGTGCAATGCCAACTTGAACTCTGGCAGTTATGTTGACTACATAATTTAGGTGTGTTTCCATTTCTGGTGTCTTACCAATTGGCTGGTCTAGCACATTAAATTTTTTATAAAAGGTTTTTTATGTTGTAAGATGCATTATTTTCCAGTGAAAGCAAAAGACTGAATAACATATTACTAAATAATATTTCCTGCTGCAAACTAAACTATAGAGTATGATAATGTTCACTTCTCCTAGTTGTAAAAAGATTACACAAAGCTCACATATTACATGTATTTTACTTGAGCAAACTACCCCTAACTGTAAATTAGTCCGTCTTGTATTATAATCCCAAACAAGTCATGTTCATGCTGTGAGTCCCAATTTGCAAAATTGTAGGGAGCTGCCTGGTGAATCGCCACCAAGCTTTATTAAGGGCTAAAATATTTAAGTTTGTACTTTTCTAATGATTTAGCTCTTCGAAGAGAGAATCTATTTCTCCTTCCAAAACATTCTAAAAACAAATCTTGTATTTGAACCAACATATTGTACTCATATGGCTGTGATTTCCAAAAGGATAACAGCAAACAAAACTTGGCTCAACAACACAACAGTGAGAAGGATGTTTGCACAGTCTGGGTGAGAGAGTGTGTGTCCATCTGCCATAACTTCATAGCAGTTCTTTTGCTTATTGATTTTCTCAATATATCTCTTCAGTTTCATGTTCTGTCTTTTTTCTGCTCCCTTGCCACTGATCGAACCAATATCCTTTCTGACTTCTCGTCGGCTGCTCTTTTTAGACCCTCCCAGGCAGCCGGCCCTCTGTTTGTTTTGTGTTTGTAGTGGCATAATGATCTGTGATTTGTAGCATTAGAAAATGCAGCTTGTCCATATGCCAGTGTTTACTGTAACTCAGCTGCATTTTACAATAAAGCAGATTACATCCTGCAATTTATAAACCCATACTGTGCTGCAATAAATAATAGTGCATTTTCAAATGCATATACTATAGGTCTCATAGTAAAGGTTCAGTGAATAGGATTTAGGGGGGTGTATGTGCAGATATGGAATATAATGTAATAAGTATGTTTTCTTTAATGTATTATCACCTGAAAATAAGAATCCTTGTGTTTTTGTTAGAATGAGCTAATAATATCTACACAGGGAGCAAGTCCTCGTCTACAGAGTCTGCTATTTTGCATTGCCATGTTCCTCATGTAGCCCAGAACAGACCAACGAAACAGTAGTTCTTGATTTGGCCATTTAATTTTTGCATTGGCCACCATAGTTGGCAACCAAACTGTGATTACAGCTTCAGAAAAACACACACATATATATATATTTTTTGTTTAGCACGAAACTGCTTTATTCAGTAATTTTTCTGGTTTAAATCACCTTGTCCATTTGTTTTGGAGAAGAGGAGACCTCTGCAAATAATATGGCTGCCGGTAAAAACCTCTTGAACGTCTGGACCTTAAATGATCAGAGAACAAAGTTTTGCACACAGTAGCAGGTGCTGGACTAGCGGCCCATCTGTGACAAGCAGAACAGCACTGATTTGTAATGTGAAACTGCTCTATTCAGTGTTTTTACCACCCTGGGCCAGACTCATAGTTGATTTGTGTGCTTTTTTCCAACACATAAACTGGTATTTATAAAGGAAGAATGTCCAATGAGAATGTGGGCATCCTCACACTTTCTTCAGACCAGGCATACGCGATGATAGCTGCAGATGATTTGATAATCAGGATAGTAAATATACGTTGAGAGGGTAACATTGTTTTTAGGTTGTTTGCCAATTTCATTTATTGTCTGATAAATTTTTTTCAAGCTACACGGTGCTCTGTAAAATTTCAATTACAGGTGCATTTATACAGTTAATTTAAAATTTTTCATGCGTGGGTGATTAATTTTTTAATTTTTATTTAAATTCATCTGCCTGTTAGTGATCATTTAATGTTTTTGTTGTGAAGCACATCCAACATTGGCGCTTTTTGAATGAAACATAGATCATCCTTCTGATGTATAATAAAACGATGATTGAGAGTTTACCACAATGATGGTTTGCTAAAGTGTGATAAATTAGTAGTATTGATGCTACAAATCACCACAGCTGTGCGTTATGATGGCTGCTCTGGCAAAGTTGGAGGACCTCGTTGAAGTGACATAGTCAGTGAAATTGTACTTTCTTTGCCATATCTGTTATTGACAGGTCCAATAAGCAATGGAGGGGCACAAAACCAAAAGCAAATGCATGTTTGAGGGCATTTCCACATCCATTTAAGACGTGGGTGACTAGCATCACAATGACTCAGATTTTAAAAACAGAATCTAATGTATGCACACCTTTATAAAAAAAACAAAAACCCACACAGTTTTAGTTGTGAATCTACAAAGAGTTTTATGCACCTGGCCCCTGGACAGGAAGGGACCTCTGTGAATATTTTGACTCCTGGTAAAAACCTCCTGAACAAACAAGACTGAAGGAAATCTAACCGTGAGAATATTCAGCTTATTGCAGTCTGCAATCCTCACCACTAGATGCCATGAAATCCCCCTAAATCTTGAATACTGCATCTTCAAAGGAAAATTTGTCTATGATCACAGTTATTGACATGTGGAGCTAGACACAAACATGACTTATAGTCTTGTTTTTAGATGTCCTGCCCCGAGTAAATGATTCTCTTGCATGCTGTCTTGATACTCCCCAAAGAATGTGACAAGTCTAATTACAACTCAATTATCTGAATTATCAATGTAGAAAATGTGACAATCTTTTGTGAGTTTTAAACACCCCCTTTGGAGCTTGGCATTTCTGTCACGATCACAGGCTTTGTAATTAAATGGGTTTTGTCTGCACATGGATCATTGCTTTCAGCTGATTAAGGAATGATAGGAAAGACTCTATAAATCAAAGACAACCAACCCAACTAATTAGCTATCCTAACCATTACATCCACTAACAACCGCTGGAGGTGGTTTCTCTTACATAATCAACTTCATTATTAGGCCGTGTCACTGCAGCTTGTAATGGATCACATCTGATGGTAAGCCAGCAAAGCATAGTTGGAGAAAAGGCATATTGTGTCACTAAATCCTCTTTAATGTCAAATTTGAATAGGATACAGTTAGAGTAAGATCATCAGCACTGAAAAGGTGAAAACAAACTTACAGCTGTTTTTTTAGGCTCTTGTTCCCAAGGGCAAACACGGGGCTGGGTCATTTCAATTACTGAGTCTGGTGAAACACTTTGGCTCGATTCTAATTTGTCTTTATATCAATTAATAAACCTTGACAGCAACACTACATCAAGGTACAAACCATAAGTATGAAGGACATGCCGTAACTTAATGGTTTAATTACAGAATTCTATGTTGATATTATATGAATACAAAATAACCCCCCTCCACTCAGGACACAAAGCCAGAAAGATAATCCGCTAAGAGCAAAAATCTGTGGCAATTGTCTGCATTGAGTAAAGATTGTGCCCTCAAAAGGTTCACCTTCAGAGTGGAGCTATTATGTTTCTCCTGATATGGGGCTGATGCTAATCAGTGTGGATTGTATTTTATGCCTTAAGGCAGGAAAATGTGCTGATGAGAGCCCCACAATAAATGAACCTTATCACCTAATGGCATCTCAGCCCACCCTGTGACTTACTGAAAAAGCCCTTGCTAAATGTCACAGGCAGGCAGAATGCACATGTGAGATAATTAGAGAGAAATGAATGATCCACAGATGGATTGGTCAGTCATTGTTATTGCTGATGGCGAGCTCAGTTGTTGTTTTTCTTTTTTTAATAAACACTATCTCCGATTTCAAAAACTGTCGACAGAAAATATTTTTGCCGAAGCTCAAATGTAATGAATAGAAAAGTAAAACTGCTGGTGCTGACCTGAAAAGAAGGGAAGCTTGAAAAGTCCAACCATGTTAACATTAATTTATCCTGCATATGTTTTGTAATTGTAGCTTGGAAAGTACAACTTGCATATAACAGAGCTCTGAACACATCTTAAAGTCTGCAAACTTAACACTGCCACACTGGTGCCTTGCTGTGTGAAGTAATTGCTGTAAAAAAAAAAAAGGAAAAAAAACATAGTTGCTGTACTGAACTAAATGCTGAGCAGGCAAAGTACTCACTAATGTACACACACTAAAGAGCTGCCAGGTGATGTTAATTAAGAACACACAATTACTGTAAGAATTTAATCTCACACTATGCATGTTTTTATCGTTGTTAATAAATAAGGCTGGCATGAGGTACGCTGGGTAGATCTTGTAAATTCAGGCAGAGTAGAGCTTCAAGAGTTGAAATGCTGGAAGATGTAAATGCCTTTATCAGAGAGATTTAGGACATTATGCTCTTCGTTTAATTGTTTCAAATTTGCTATAATTATCCTATGTGTGAGAAGGAATTGTAAAAAAGAAAATGTATTAAAAAACTAGGTACATAGTTGTAGATTTCTAGGGGTCGCAGGAGACACGTGCCCCTCAATAAGCATGTGTATTTGTGCCTCCCAATTTAATCAGGAGCATAGCAGAAATTGATTAAATTGGTGACATTTATGTCGTAAATTAATTATAGATAGATAGGACTTATATAGTGCTATACATGAAATGCAAAAAGAAAAACAAATACATATACAAAATAGAGAACAAATTATAAAGAGGGCACAGATTGGTGATTAATACTTTAGAAATACAGAAAATTAAATTATTGATGATTTATCAAAAGTTTCTGCTCAGAGTCACAGATTACGAAGCTGATAAGTGGATAATTGTCAGTGCACTGCAAAGAGACTTTAACAGTAATTGCCCACTAATTAACCCTCCAGGGTGAGCACAAATCTTCGCATTAAAATAAAACGTTTTTTGGCACTGTATGAATGCGTTAATAGAGTTAATCTCTACTTTCTGATATTGAGATTATCACTCCAACCATTTAGGTGTGTGTGTATGTGTGTGTTAAGGATGGAAACGCCCTGTAGAGTAGGGCTAAGTAGGCAATCACTCATTCTGAGTAACGGCAGAGGTGAAATGTAAGTAAACTCTGTGAATGTGCACGGTCACCCAAGTGCCAGATGCTGCGAATTGGTGCCAACATGGCATGTGAGCGACTCATTAAATCAGAAGAGTGAAATCCATTGGCCTTTCTCTGATGGCTCTGTCGCTCATTCAAACCAGCAGCAATTCTGCGCAAGACTTTCTTCGATCAGGGAGAGCAGCCAGCTGGGACATTTTCAGATTCATTATTGGCATGGAAAAATTAAATGGATAAAGAATTTTTTTAAAATAGCATTGAGAATAGGACCATGGGGAGGTAACTATGATATTAGAGAAAGGAAAACAGTTTCCTGTAAGCAGCAGATTATGAAAACATTAAGCAACAATTACCATAATGAGAGTTATTGAAGCGGCAAGGTAGCAGACAAGCTGTGTGCATCTGGTTGCTGCATCTGGCTGCAGTGGCAGAACATCCGAAGGGGCAGGCGGGACGTCATTCATTTGTTATAGCCATTCCTTCCCTGTGGATGGAAAAATGGCATGACAGTAATTGTCATGTACTGAAAATGATCTCACCGGCTGCATATTGATGCATGCACTGCTATAGATACTAAGTGCACTGTCAGAAACTTTGAAGATGTCATTTAGGGTAAATTGAGGGAATGACTTTCAGTGGGCAATTCATGTCCCTCCCTCTGTGATGAGAGATGAGCGCAAGATAGATATTATTATTGCTGATAGGACTCAAATTGTCATCTTTTCTTTTGGCAAAAACAGCCACATATAGCAGCCAAACTCAGCTTTGTATTAAACCAACACACTTATTAATATGTAAACTAGTGCAGCATCCTAAGTGTAGGCCTTTGTGGAGGATAATGTCTGCTGCTTAAAAAAACATCTTGATTTGGATTATGTTATCTACACAGTTTATGCTCTATCTCATTACCGTTGATTTGATAAACTGGTTTATCATTGCTATAGTCATTAGCATTTCATCATCGTCCAAACATTCAGTCATTCCACCGAGCAATTTAGTGTTGAAAAGACATTTTTAAAAAGGCTGTTATATGTCTTTTTGTATTTAGACATTTAGATTTCTTTCGCTTAAAGGTTAAGATTTTGTTTATTCATGGTTGAAAAGTGAATGTGTAGTAAATGTCTAGTCTTAGCCTGACTGGGTGAACTTCATAATTAAAGAATGTATTATTATTATGACTTTAATTGCATAACTTGAAAAGTGGTAAGGTTGAAAAGTGAATGTGTAGTAGATGTCTAGTCTTAACCTGGATGAATGAGTATATGACAAAAGACAATCATAATGTAAATGCAGGATTATGCAGTATTTTTAAAAAAAAATTATTTACAGTTTATTTTTATTTTAAAGATATTAAGTGATTATTTTAAAATATGGTCTGGCTATATGTAGCCTATAAATCCTTGTCTTTAACAGGGTTAAAGCCTGGAAACGATGTTTATATGACTTCTGTTGCTCAGTGGGCTAGATGTAGTGCATGCTACTTAAAAAAAAAAAAACAAAAAAAAAAGAATAAAAAAAATCTAGCAGGCTAATAAAATACTATTTGCTTATATGTTTACACTAGGTGTAATCACAAACAATTTATGGTTCCAAGACCACCTGTTTTCCTTCAACATCTGCAGGAGAAAACAATTTGGCAATTAAATTAAAAATGGCCTTTTAATGTAATTAATTACAAAAAGTGTTTAACAGCATTATGTTTGTTTGCTTCACGTTTACTTAAACAAATTGAAGCATTTTTTTTACTCCTTGAAGACATTCTCATCTGTTGACATTGTTAGGCTCTTATGAATGATCCTCCACATTATGCCCCTGTCCCATTCTCCATTCACCATCCTCTTCCACAATGAATTGCATGGTGCATGTGATGATCTCAATAAACTGACATTTTGTCTTTTATTCATTTTGTGTTGCATTCATTCCCATTTCCTGGTTTGTTGCTGGCAATTTAACATGTACAATATTGAATCCTGCCCTTACCGCACCCAGTGGCCCATTTAATCAGAGATTGGGATTAAGGTTGAGCATCCCAGCACCAGACGAGACATACAGTTACGTGATTCTCTCTCTACTAGGGACTTAAGATGGATGGGCTGGGCTATGGTGTGGATGGAACGCCTCCATTGGGCCGTTTGGCCTGGTGGAGCCCATCAATCAGGGCCGCACCAGAGGTCTAGGCTGAGGCTGTGTAATGATGCGAACAGCATGTGGCCAAGCCATCCCTGGCTGCTCAGGTGTAAGGGTCTGCCCTGTCCACCAGTCCTCTCAGCTCCTTCACCGCTATCATCCATCATATGCCGGCCGGATTCACAGCATGCAATAGATTTCATAGGTTGGATTTGATAAGATCACTTCAGATCAAACTCAAGACAAACTGTAAATGAAGTTCAAAATTAAATATGTTGTCATGTTTTTTTTGGGGAGGGGTCAGTGTTCATCATAAAGTTAGAGTAATTAGGTATTTTATTATTTTAATTATCAAAGCCTAAAGTGTAGACCTGTGGTAAAATCAAACATTTCAACAATTAACCCCTGGTGCCCTTAACAGAAGCTTGTCCTGGAAAAAGAATTACACAGTGGAGCTTGACAAGCATTGTGTTTGGATTTCTAATTTTTCAAATGGAAAGCGATGCAGAGGTGAAGACCAGACAGATCACTTACCCTAATAGCAGTTGTACAGGAAGTTGCCATTAGCTATTTTTTATGTGCCCCACACTTAGGGCAGTGTGGGCGTTTCAATCTTTCTATAAAGTTCATTAAAGGACATATTTTATTGCACATTATGTGCTTTATACCCCTCACACAAACATATTATGCTCCTGGATGAAGGTGGCCTTATGAGTCCCATAAAGCAAGCCTCATGAATATGATTGTAAAAGCTGCTGCTCAGTATGGACTCAGTGTGAAGGGAAGGTCATTTGGTAGAAAGCATGCACCGCAAAAATGTATGCTTATAAAGATGCCTTTGGTGGGGTTTCCAAGCTGCTGAAATACATCTGCTGCAGCCTAATGGACTTCTTTCCCCCACTGGAAGCAATATCTGGGTTGGATTTCAGTATGTTATGGGACCAAATTAAAGCAAACCCATTCCTTGGTCAAGGATTTGTTTTATGCTGCCGTGAGGTAGGCAACACTCATTCCCAATGGCCCTGAAATTCCATTATAAGCACAATGGTGGATTTTTTTTTTTTTTTTTTTTGGTTTCATTGCCATCATAAATTGAGTGTACATGTGACCCCACATGTAAAGGTAAATGAGCATTGACAAGTGGCACATAAATCCTGCTCTTGTCTCCCACTTGTTCATTTAACTGCATGCAAGAGCTTTTGGTATTTGCATTTCCATGAGTGCGATAATGAAGGATGTTGAATCAACTAAGCATTTTCCATTTTTCTTATGTAATCAATGTCGAATGATTTTTTAAAAGGCAGTGTGTATGAATGGCTGATAATTGCTTTTTGTTCTTTGCTGGTGATTACTAGGTTATGGAGGCATAGCAATTTCTGATTAAACCTCAAATTGGATTTGAAAACTGGGATTTGAGGTGTGAGGAGGGGCTCTGCACAATGCATTTTATATGGATTTCAAGTTCTGTTCTTTCTCCTGAATCACAAGAAATAATTAAGACGTATGCCTTTAAAAAGGTTTATAAATTTTATATTAATTGTTTCTTTTACCTGAAGAGGGATCTCACATTCTTCTTAAATAAATGAGCAATATCCCTTTAAATCATTATAAACCTATAAACTCCAGAGAAAGAATATTTCCTGATACAGTTGCAGCACATCTTGTGCCTATTTTTTTTTTCTATGTCACATCTTGGTAATCTCATCTATATTTGAGCATCTTATTAGCCAGACCTTACTGGGTGAACTTCATAATTAAAGAATGTATTATTATTATGACTTTAATTACATAACTATGTAACTTTGTTTTAATTAAGAACACCCTTCCCCGGTGGGAACATAGTTTGACTGGCTTTTGTGTGCAAGGGCATAAAAGCAATTTCTTACCCTGCACAAGCATGATTGTTATAAAGTTCACCAGTCCAGGTTTCAGGAAATCTGTGACCTTGAATATAAGTGAATGACAATGATGGCCTTGTCTCTTTACCTATCACAGCATGCAAATTGCAAAACTGTATGCGCCATTACTACTTGTAGTTGCCTCCAATCTCATCACAGCATTTCACATTTCCTATAGTATGTCCAGGCATAAAAAGAGCTCATGGCCACTGTAATCTGGGGGTTAATAGCAGTCTTTTATAAAGGGTGGTGAGGGTGAACGTCCTTTTTGCAAAGAGAGGGGCAATGTCCAGAGATTATTAAGATGTGTTGCCAAGACATAATGGGGTTCCAGCACATTACATACACCTCTCTATGTCATTAGATTTTGTCAGGCATAAAAACACTCATTTTTACTAATATGGACAAACCATTCTTCATTGGCATGGTAATGACTTGGGAACTGAGTGCAGTCCAATCAAGTCATCACTATGTCACGGATGACCGGATTTATTTGCTATACCACCATAGATGGCACTGTTGCACTGCTGACAAGCTGACTGACAGCATGCTGATGTGCCAGTCATGTAGCACAGACTGTGGTGCCACTCCAGATCTGTGCAAATGCTGAAAGCTGTGGTACCAGATTAATGGTTAAACAATCAATACTGAAAAGCTATAAGACAAATAAAAATTTATGCTTATTTATCGGTTCACTTTGTTTTTACTTTCTTCCTTTTTTTAAATAGACATTAAATTCATTTATTTTTGTTGGAGTACCATGTAACCAAAGACAACACAAAGATTTAATATTATGTAATTATGAAGCACACACTTTGATTGTTTTTTTGTTTTTGTCCAATTGGAAAAAGAAACAAATGTAGGATTCAAATGAGAGGGGCTGAGGCATCATGCCTTCGTTTCTAGAAAAGCTTCAGGTGCTTATTCGCTGTGAATTATAGAAATATGAGGTGTCATTCACCCCGACAAGCCTATTTTCTGCCCTGTAATTTCATCTGTGCAAGTTAAACATATGCATGCCTTTATTATAGTATGCAGCTTGTGCTGATTGCCAATCCCATTTTTCTGAAATTTCAATTGCTGAATGTTTCAATTATTGCAAGGTTTTGAAAGAAAAATCTAAACCAAGAAGTTTAATGAAAACATTAGTCTGCTCTCTCATTATAGTATATGTTATTTCCAAATAAAGCATATCAATAATATGTTGTATTGAGAGCCACAATTTTCCATGGTATTTTAAAAAAACCTAATAAGATGAAGCTTATGGGTGCTTATTATAAAATATATTAACACTACAGTCATTTAGATTACATGAAAACCATCAGTTGATTATTTGTGAAATAGCAGATTTATCCAAAATGGGTTTTTAGCTTTCACAGGTAAATACTCTCTTCTCCTCTGTGGGCGTTAAGCTGCATCACTATGCTGTGGAGATGAATATTGGAGCTGAATTTCAAAGGGATATAAGGCACTTCAACAAGCCATTTATTGAGGCGAACAGCCTACACATGGCAGGCCACACAGGCCTTCACCAGGGCCATGGGCCTGTCTGGTGGCTCTCCAATTTAACAAAGTGATGTTTTAATGAGCCTGGCTCCAAGGGACAGAAATGCTATTCTCATTTGAGTTCCTTGCTGAAAAAAAATCCAGAACACCTGGTACTGAATAAATGCATGGTAATGGCAGAACAACATACTATAGCCCACTGACAGAGAAAATTCCCTCGTTATCCTCATCAGTTTGTCATAACTAAATCAAGCAATACACGCAATAATGGCAACACTGTCATTTCAGTTTGGAGACAAAATAAGACATGTAAATCAAATATTGATGTAATGACACTGCAAATTATGCAATGAAAACATTGAGGTGCCATCCCCGCAGTCTGGGTGATAAGGATTACCTCTTTACCCCAGCCATAACAAGCGTATCAAGCAGGCGACTTGGCTCCAGTGCTTTGACGCCTTTTAAAGTATCTCTCCACTGTGATGTGCATGATCACACAGAAGTGTGATGTGTTCGCAGATCAAGGATGCTCATCCTCATATGCTGTGAGACTGGCCTCATTAGGGCCAGAAAGTTCTAGTTTGGAGACTTTATCCATGCCACAAAGCGTCTATGGATCCTTCTCTGAATCCTATATGCTGGTGCATAGCACCACAATGTAAACATAAAAGTTACTTTGGAAGCATGTTCTCTGCTATGATTGAGTCACTGACCCATAATATTATCATAATGCGCAAGATCAAACCATTTATTGTGAAGAGACTAATCTTTTGGTCAAAATTAGACTATTTTCAGATTTGGGATAATCATTAATATCTTTTAGTATATACTGAAAGGTTATCATGTATCTCAAAAGGCTATAAAAATGGAGAATAATTTATGATGTAATGCAAATGGAAATAAAGGGCTCCCATATATTTACTAGTTCATAGAGCCTAAATAATAAAATGAAAATTCATCAGCGCACTACTCCACACAGTTATATAGAAAACAGCATTTAAAGTTCATGCCGATGGGACTGGAGATTGTAACCTTAACAGCCTATTACAGCCTGAAATATCATTAAAAACACATCACTGAACTGAACTGCCTCCAAGTGTCAGAGAGCACACATTGTTTATATTGCCTAAATGTCTTCAATTTATAAGATGCAAATTTATGGCTGTGGCTGTCTGTATTTCTTATAGATATTTCCTGAGAGCTTGTTAAACAACAGGAATCCTGGAAGTTTAGTAGTATATAATTATTAGTATTCTTATTTGTATTTCTTAATCTACATTAAAATTGCTGAACATATCTCCTGCTCTGTTTGTGAGACACAAGCAAAATATAACTTTATTTTCCATAATAATACTAGAGATTAGTGGCTGATATTTTATTTTATAGGGACTTCATGCAAATTTTTCAAGGTACTATGTCACTTCCTGCGACCATGTATGTTTTGAAAAGAGAGTCGACGTTTGGAAAATGTGCTCAAAATGTCTTTTATGGTTCAACGGATGGGATTTTTTTGGATCCATAGGTTGGAAGAGTTTTCGAGACTTTTGAAAATACCTTCAAAACAGCAGTAAGTGTTTTTTAACCACCTCACAGGTTTTTGAAAGATCGCTGTGGATTTATCTGCGGAAAACAGGTGCGAGCCCTTAACGCCAATTAACGTTAGCTGTCTGCATGTGAGACATCAACCATGGCTAAACTATAGCTTGGTAGTATAGCGTTACAGTATGCCAACCTCTCGCAGCAGCGGAATCATTTATTTTTCTGTGGCCTTGGTCATGTTTGAAGATGAAATGTCATCATGTTCAACTTAAAGCATTTTCAACGGTAGCTTTCATTTACATGATTTAACAGTTAGCCAGGTGCAAGCCTGAAACTCCATTCAGATTATTTTCGTCAAGCTGAAAAAGTGGTGGTGTTGTAGAAAAACAATACATATTTTGTATTTAAGCATACATACTGATAAAAGAATTACACATACAATTATTATTTAAATGTGCTGTCCTCTTGCCTTTTACTGTGTGTGATGTTAGGTCGCAGCAGATTGCAGGTCTGGCACACCAGGTCAAGCAGCCAGAGGATGATAGACCTTCAGTCTGATGAATAACACCATGGTCTCATGGGTGAGTTCCTGTCATGTAAATCTATATGCAGTGCCTCTTATAATCAGATTTACCCACAAATATTCTGTGCTCATCACATACTTTTTTAAAACCTGATATTTTTACCTAACTCTGTAAAAAAGTTGGACAATATAGCTGTGTGCAATATAGTCATTAATCTCTGGTCTCTTGTTAGAGTATGTATATGTGTGTATATATATATATATATATGACAATAATTGCATTAGGTTGGATTTAATTATTATATATTATATTTAATTTGAAATACAATGTCAGTTTCAGAGTAGATATTGCTCAGCTTAAGCTTTTTATTGAAGTCTTTTCACAACTGTAAATTCTTCTCAATAATAATCTGTTTTCATTATGAGATATACTAAATTGTATTTGAAGTAGATGTCCTGTCCAGATATTGATTTAAAGAATATCTTGTGATATCACTGATGATCCCACTGAAGCTGTAACACAAAGACATTTGAGAGGGGATGACTGACTGAGTTAGGGTAAGAAATGTAGTGTAGTGTAGTAAGGATGAAATAGTTATTGGTTACCAATTGATTTTATACTGTCCAGCATCAACAAAGTCAGCAAAACACTACAAGACACAGACAAGTGCAGTATGCAACATAGGTTTGATTTGCTATTCCATTCTTTACAGAGTGTGCGTGCAACAGGTAAAACCAGTGATGCTCCTGGTCCTTTGTCCTTTTCTACCGTGACACGTACACTCGAGAGTGCATTTCAAAGACAGGCTTTCTTTAATGTTAACAAAAAGTGCATTGTGCTGCTAATTTTATTTGTAGTGTTAAATATCTCAATATAAAACTTGGTAAAATTATTTCAGATTGTCTCAGTACTTTTTGGACATTCTCATGCATTTGTGCATTTTCACAAATACTGTGATACTAACTGTGATCATTTTTTGTCACTATCATTATGATCTGAAATTTCCTGGTGTGTGTTGTAGAAGCCAACACCTTAATATTTGCTTCAACATCAGAGTACTTCCTGTACTGGAACTGAATGTTGCCAGTGATTTAATTTTAAAATCCCACACACATATCACATTTTGGAATAAGATTGCCTTTTTTGGAATCTTTGTGTCAGAGTCTGTGAAATAGTAGGAGAGTGGTATAAATGATATGAATTTGTCTGTTGAAATGAAAAAAGTTTTAATAAACAGTGGGACTGGTGGAAGACAGTTTTTGTTATCATACAGCTACTTTATGATTTAGCAATGTGAGAAAATGAGAACCGGTTGACATGGTCAGGCATTTCCAATTACTTTTTAAAGCACAGCCATTTTTATGAAATTCTAATTCCCTTGCTGTACTGTAGATCCACATAATTGAAAACTCAGAAAAAAGTGACTTTTATTCCTAAATCCCTACAATCTAGCAAACATAAACTTGACAGGTGGACGAAATGAAGAAATCTTGACTTTTTGTCTGCTACTCTGATTTGGATGCTCTGGAAAGGTCTTACCTAATCACATTAATGTCAAATAATGGATTATTCTACTTTACCAGACATCTGTGGTCATTTCAATACATCACAGAATTAATCATTTTTTTTCTTTTCCTATTTGTAAATTTGAGGAGATCCCAATTGTCTCTTTCTAAAGTGAGAACAGAAGTTAATCAAATAAAGTGGGATTGAGCATATCAATCATCTGGTCTCTTCGAGGGTCCATGTTGACTGCCAGAGCACATGTCATCATTCATTTTCAGCCAATTTAGTTGATGAATAAACAGCCTGGCGGAGTGTTTGGCACCCATTTTTCATTTACATAAATCTAATTTCAGGTGAAATATTCAGAGTTCACCTTTGCCCCAATATGGCTCTCAGCTTAGCAAAAAGGACTAAAGGGGGTTGGCAGGCTTTCTTTGACTTCTCACAAACATATTTAACAAGATCTGAGAAACATTTCTGATCTTGATCACACTGATTCACATGATTAGAGGAGCACTAATTTCAGTTTCATTTTTGTTACAATTGTAAGATTATTCATTTAATGGCTACAGATTTACAGTGATACATATTTTGGTTCTGAGAGTCAGGTTCTGTTAAATAATTGTAGTCAAAGTGAGGCTGAGTCGTTTTGATAGGATTTAGGAAGGAGTGCATGATAATATCAGCGCGTCATTGGTATTGGCAGATATTAACTTTCAAATTAATTATCAGAATCACCCAGCATGATGTTTTTTGCACACATGGATATTTTATATTTTTTAATGACAAAATGAACATGTACAAAACTTAAACCCTAAGTTAAAGTATTTTTCTTTTTTTGTGCAATGAATGAACATTACATACACTGAAAATCGTTGTATTTTATGTCTCCATCTGCTGGTGGGCCGTCAGGACAAGAGTATGCATAATATGATGTTAATTCCACTACAAAAGACACTTGATGATTTCTGAAATAAGCCGGAGAAAAAGTGGATATATCTATTGGTATCGGATATCAGCCAAATGAGTTGTCATATATCGACATATTAGATATCGGCAAAAGTCCAATATCCTGCATCTCCAGATATAAGTTGTATTATTTTAATAAAGCCTATGGGATAAGTTTGGCCATGGTATCATTTGTTTTGAAAAATGGTGGCCATTTGTCTACATATAGGTAAATTTGATAAGGAATGTCTGTTTCCTTCAATTATTGCAAATGTGTGGTAAGTACAGGTTTGATTGACACTTAATATACCTTCTGGATAATGAAAGATGATATCCTCAGAACTACATTACCATTTCCTATGAGTCTCTTGCTGTAATTGGACTTCTGACAGTAATATTGGTGGTCTTATGCAATGATTTTTAGACAGATTTGTGCTGTGAGGAACATATTTCTAACTCTCAGATAAGAGAAGAAAATGTAAAACAATAGAGAGCGGTCAAGAGAGTCAGACCTGATGTAGAGTGGGAGCTAAAATGTGTTCTGTTAAACAAAAACGAGACCACTCATGAAAGCAAGCACAGTAGGTAGTAAAAATGACACCCACTGTATTCTCACTGCATCACTGTGTGCAATATGGACACCAGCTGCTTCAGAAATATCATGCAAAGTACATATAGGTGGGGGATGGGGGCTAAAGATTTGAATTTCAGTTTGAGGCAATTTAAGGAAGACTACAGAAAAGCTTGCACTGAGATAGGTCCTCTTTGTTTTTTGGTGTAAAATATAAAAGATGCGGAGCTTAGCGATTTGATTTCAAGTGGTTGAACAGGATTCTCACTAATGCTGCAAAAACAGCTCAATATTAACACCTATTTGATACAAAAAGAAGTGTTGAAATGCATCTTTGCAAGATGCAGTAGATCCAGAGGCATTTTAATGAGTTTGCTGTCAGATGATCAAAAACTATGCCACCAGGCAATTGCACATTTACTGTTTTCAAGATAACAGACTTTAGCATCTGCATTTGGATCTTCTCTTCTCTGTGCAACTGTCTATTAATCCAGACTCTTTCTGAACGGGCCTACATCACTGTGTGGAATATTTACAAGTTATGATAACAATCACAGGGCATGGGAAAATGAAAGTGGCCAAATTACTTTCTGGGATGACTGATACGGTAATAATATGATGGTTTTAACATTAATTGCCACAATGAGATCTGCTTTGTGACTGGCTTTGCATCATGTCAAATAGTGTATGTCTTCAATTTGTGCTTTAAGACTGCTGGGTCTCCATATTCATCTTAGATTGCTTACATTACATGGCTGATTGACCATGACAGTTCCTCTAGCTTTTAGATTGTTTTGCTATGAGATTAAACCAACATTTCGTCACGCTGTCCAATAAGCTTCCACAGAGGTGTTCAGCCTCCTGATTAAACTTTGCATTACTGCCCCTGATAAATGAAAAGAAATGTCCTCAATCTCAAAGTCACCTCCGAGCTCTAATATGGTCAGTTTCGTAGATTGCATGCATGCCTGTGCTTTCGGATTGGCTGGCTTTATTTTTAGTGCTTGTTTTGAGGTAGTGAGTGGCTGTAAGGCACAAACTGGTTGCAGACTTGACTGAGTATCAAATTGTCATTTCAAAAGTGACAAGGTGCTGATTTGCCCGCCTGGCACTGAGCGATTGGACATCACTGTTGACAAATGGGCAGTGGAACAAAACTGGCAGGATGCTAGGGAAGACAAAATGCCTTCAGCCAGAGTTTTTTTTTCTATCTGTTATCACAGCTGGACAACAGCTAGTTAAAATTCCTGAATTTACTGATAGTATTATCGTTTTGCTGCCAACCATTTCTGTGTCAAGTGCACCTTTTGCAAATATTTATCCACTGTGCTGTTGTCACTTATTTGTTTGATGTGTATAGAAAAAGTGGACCGTGTGGACTCCTGTTCTTTATTTAACTTCTACAGGATCCACTGGTGCATTTGCCTTAACAAAGCTACATTTTCTTTTTTTGAATTTCGTTTCATTGTTAATTTATGTGGGGGCGGCACAGTGGCGTTGTGGTTAGCACTGTTGCCTCACAGCAAGAGGGTCCCTGGTTTGAAACCCGGTTGGAACGGGGTTCGGTCCGTGGGCGGGGCCCTTCTGTGCGGAGTTTGCATGTTCTCCCCGTGTCTGCGTGGCTTCTCTCCATGCAGCTCAGGTTGATTGGTGACTCTAAATTGCCCTTAGGTGTGACTGTGAGTGTGTATGGTTGTCTCTCTATATGTGTCGGCCCTGCGATAGTCTGGTGACCTGTCCAGGGTGTACCCCGCCTTCCGCCCGATGACAGCTGGGATTGGCTCCAGCCCCCCCGCGATCCTTACAAGGACACGTGGTTACAGAAAATGAATGAATGAATGAATGAATGAATGTTAATTTATGTTAATTTTAGGGTATGTAATGTATGGAAAAAAAATGGAAAAATGGAAAAATGGAAAAAAAAAAGCAAGTCATCTTGGATTTAAATATTTTAATCAGTGTAAGAAGCTACATCAGCAGATACATATAGCTTATATATAAAAAGAGTAAATGAAACAAATTTTGTAACTTAAAAGTTCAGTGTGTAGGATTTAGGGGGGTATTTTGGCAGAAATGGAATATAGTGTAAGAAGTATGCTTTCTTTAGTGTATAATCACCGGAAAATAAGAGTCGTGTCTTATAATAAGCCCTTTATTTCTACACAGGGACTCAAACCTCATCCATCTACAGTAGCCCAGAATGGACAAACCAGTCTCTGGCTCCTGGTAACAACCTCCTGAATGTCTGTATCAGAAAAAAGGTGAGCATACATTAAGTTATTATAGGAAAAAAGATGAGCAGACATTAGCAGGTGCTGGGCTAGCAGCCCATAGCCATAGAATAGCTGAAGTATGGAGGAGAAACACTGATTTGTAACATGAAACTACTGAATTCAGTGTTTTTACCAGTTTGAATGACCTGGTCAATTTGTTTTGGAGAGTGAGACCTCTGTGGATAATTTGGCTCCAGTTAAAACCAATGAACACTGAAGGGATTCTAACTAGGAGAGGTTTCAGCTGCTTGCAATATGCAGTCCTCACCACTAGATAAGGACTGCCACTATATCCTTACCCTATTACCCTAAATATTACACAAAGGACCTTTAAAATTTACTTATGGGAAATTTTAGTAAAAAAATCAGGGTTAAAGGTGTACACAATTTAGCACAATCATGATCCAAAAAATATAAGTTTCACTAAAATAACTTGCATCAAATTATTAAACCTAGTGTTAACAATAAGCTAAATAGATGCCATGATACATTTTATAAATATGGAATATTAATTCTGTATTGCATAAAACTGATGTAGTAATGTCTGGAATACAATATAGAACTACAATACCTCCAGTAATCCAACCAAACCAAGCTGAAATGCTGTCTGTGTGTTTGCGCAGTGTGTGTACAGTGTATTTGCATGCAAGAGGAAAAACACATGGATGCAATATGGTGGGGAGAGAAGCTAGATGTCAGACAGTCTAAGGGAAGGAGAGCAGGCCTGAGTGGGTCAGTGGATGTCGTTACACGATAACAGTTGTAAAGGGATTAGAGAGGGAGATATGAGATGCAGATTGCTGCAATTACTGCAGTATTTCTCCAAAGCATTTACAGCCACTGCATGAACTGATGGCCACTTAAATTCCTCTGTTCATTATATCTTTATCAATGTTAAATTAAAGGTCCAGTGTGTGGGATTAAGCTGGATATATTTGAAGAATTGAAATATGAAGTAATACGTGTGATTTCTTAAGAGTATAATCACCTGAAAATGAGATTTGTTGTATTTTTGTGACCTTAGAATGAGCACTTGTCTAAGAAGTCTGGCATGTTACATCTCCATGTTTGTAAAGTAGCCCAGAACAGACAAACAAAGCACTGGCTCTAGATAAGGCCATTCACGTTTTTGTGTCAGCCACTGTAGTTAGCAGCCCCTTTGCGACGAACAGCAGTGGAAAAACACTGATTTATTATGTGAAGCGCCTTTATTCAGTGTTCTGGTTCTTTTGTTTTAGAGAGACGAGACCTCTGTGGATAATTCACCTCCCGCTAAAAACCCCCTGAACCATGAACACTGAAGGAATTATAAGTGGGAGTTCATGCTCGGTACATGGGAGAAGTTTCAGCTAGTTGCAATCTGCCAACATTACTGTTAGATACCACTAAATCCTGCACTCCGTTTCTTTGATTTAATAAAACTTAAATTAAGGTATAATTTAGGCTTAAAAAATGTTGTAACAAAATTATACATATGCAGTAGATACAGTCTTATTAGTTTTCCACCTAAAAAGTCAATGTAGTTTTAGGACTAAGTTTGGTATTTCTGGCTCTTCCTCGTATTAGTATTGATTGAAAAATATTTGTAAATAAAAACCAAGGCTGAATCAGGCTGGAAGCCTACCCGAAATGACTTTGGCAGACTATGGTTGCTATCACATCATCCTGTTGAGAGCTATGCATTATTCAGTCCTTGAGATACAGAATAAAAGTAGAACACCCATTCACACCCATTCACCAATGGTCTGATCAGATCTTGGTGCCTACCTCTGAATTTTCAAGACAAATCCTGCAGACAGAACGTAACTATGTATCTGTCCCAGGAAACCCTCACTGGATTTATTTTGAAGATTCATCTTGCAGTGGTAATGCATTTCCCCTGTCTCTGGTCTTGCAAGAAAGCAATCTAATGAAAAAGGAAAGGAAAAAACACATGTTGAATTTCAGCTGCCTCTGAGTCCAAACCAATCCCGGCTATTGCTACAGATAAGACTGAACTTATAATTGAATTAAAAGTGAATCTGCAGTTTGAACATATGTAAAATACAATTCAGTACAGTAAGTATTTCTGTTACATATGATCAGTTAATGTCAGTGGTTAAATAAGTTGTCAAATTATCACCTGAATACGCATGGGAATGGTATTTTCTTTAAATGCAGAATTCTTATTAATTTTTTAGTTCAAATAATTGATGCTGAAATGATGGCTGTGACTCCTCTTGTAATTTCATAGGGAGACAAAGTGCAGACTCCGACCCAATTTTCCAGAGGTATTTGTTTCAGTATCATTACCACCTTTAATTATTTGGCATTAGTATTAGTTATTTGTAAAGAAAAATGATAGTGAAACACATACATACAGTATAAGATCAAAGAGGTTATATTTTTTAATGAGGTAAATTTCAATCCCGTCACTGAATGTCAAATGCGTTGTCTTGTCATCAGATAATAAGCAGCTGGTACCCCCTGCATTCAGTCTGAGGACATTAGGTGCTCCTGACCCACAGCAGCTCACCTTAAACTTGTGAGTGTGAGGTGGCAGAACAGCTCACACCTCCCATTAGGTGAGGAGAGGTGAGGAACCAATTACCTGGATATATGTCTCGGGGCCAAAAATATCATTGTCAGCTTGTCAAAATGTGAGAAATGAGGGAAAAAAAGAGAATGGTGACAAATCGCAATGTAACATGACGGATTGTGTTATCTTTTAGTTTCCCTCCCAGATGTGATAGAACCCACAGAAGGATCCATAAGCTGTAGAAGGACTACTATACTGTTGCATCACTTTGGACTTTTAAAATCTGACAATGATTGTTTGTAACCTCTTCTTTACAACAGTCACCACACTAGAAAAAAAACGCTGTATGGGATGCAGTTTCTTGTTCAGGAGAACTACAGCAGCGAGAATGCTTGGCAAAGATAAAAACTGAAATAAGGTACTTCACTCTCTTTACAACAGTAGTTCCCAACTGGTGGGTCATGGTCTGAAAATGGGTCGCAGGTCCATGCTTAATGGACCGTTAGTAACTCATCAACTTGTCGAGTTTGTAAAAAAAAAAACAAAACAAAAAAAAAAACAACCCACACTCCATTTTGGAGTATAATGAATTTTCGCACAGTGCTTTTATTTTGAAGTGCTGTGTCTGTTAACTCTTGCAATAAGTTTTATTTCTTTGTTTTTTAAGCCAACATGTTGTTTACATTTTATGACAGAAATTTAAAATGAGGTATTTTATCTAATGTGTGGACCTTGAATATTTGGACCCTGTGTCTGGACCAGTTGGGAACCATTACTTAACACCACATTATCATGTTCCCTCACACTACATAACAGTAATTATATTATTTCATGTTTTTATAGTACTGGACTAAACTGATTTTTTTTTTGGCCACTTGGGGGCCGCCGAAACAAGTCGTAAACACAACACTGACGTTTTATGCCCTTCTAAGGGCATTTTTATACCTATAGTTTGTTCGTTCTCGTCTAAATCAGGGACTGATTTGTGATAGTGTTGCAATTGTCTCGAGTTTAGTTTGTCTTCACAGCATTTATAAGTGAAACAAAATTTATAATGCACAAGAAAAAAAAAACCTCTGTAATTGGTCATAATTTCGTGTGTAGGAACGTGGGAAAACTCCAAAAGTAAACAAAGAGAAAAAGAAAAGCATCACTGTCTAATTCTTAATGAGGAAACAATGTTGTGGATTAGTTTTGGTCTTGTATTGTTTATTTTATGGTTTGCATTTATTATTTAAGGCAAACAATGCAGTTTTAAAATGAAACATATTGCAGCTTGGAAATAATGTGTTGATAAATTGGAATTGCTAAAGATGCGTATCAAGTCGGTTGAGAAGAAAGTGTGTGTTAACTCTTCTGAACTGTGCCATGCTTATCAACCAAAAATATTCCCAAAGATTCATCAGGAACTGTATGTCTTCAACACAGCCTCAACTCTTTAACATTGATGTGAAAAGATAGGGCAAGCATAGACTGTTTTGTAACTTAAGTACAAAGCGCAGCTGGGACGGGAGCTGGTTAAATCCAAAAAAGGCTTAATTCCTTCTTGTGTCAGATTGAGGTCACGAAGTATCCGCACTGAATCACACCAGAGTTCTTTTATAACTGGACTGAAACCACCTCTGCAATCAAGTCGTGTATGATTGCTGTGTTCTTGGGGCGGGGGATATGGCCCTAAAATAATATCGCAATATCTCATAGTATTTTTGCAATGATAATAATCTTAAGGATATGAAAAAAAATCATCCCAAGAGCATACTGTTCAACAAAATAAGCATTATAGGTTTTACATGTTAGCATAAATTGCATAAATTTGTAAATAATAATAACTGGAAGTAATTTCACTCTCAGCCATGTTTGTTGTTGCCTTGCGAAACAGTATGACATCATTATATCAACAAATTTCAATATTGCTATAATATGAAGTTTTCTTTGCATTTTGAAAATTGTACCAGCATTGTCATTGTGAACAATTATGATATGGCAAATCCCTACTGTGTTCACACAGTTCAAGTGTTCAGACCAAGGAGGTTAACACTCCACGGTTTTATTCAAGTAAACAAGGCAGGTGTGAAAACACCCAATGTTCAGTTGGCAAACTTGTTATTGAACTGTGGCCTATTTTCACAATCAGAAAATACAGAACATTGTTAGTATTAATTGATGATATTTTAGGCCAACTGAGGAATGCGAGTCCAATATTAATTCCCCTTTTAGCTCTGTTTTTGTCTCCACTAATTACTGAGAGGAATATCTGGCTCCTTAGCTTGCTAAATGCTCCACAATGTTTACCTGCGAGTTGCTAGCTTTGTCTGTCTGCTGCTTTGAGCTGGGCAGGTAGCGTTCAGTGAGTTTTAAGAGCTTATTTAAATAAATTAATAATAAATGTCAGATAGAATCAAATACGAAGGGCTTCTTCTCTAGTTTCACTATTTTGCACTGATGCTCAGCTATCATGCAGGAAAGGAATCTGTGGCAGGAGAGCAGAGATACCAATTTCTCTGCTGACAGTAGCTTCAATAGACCATAATGCAATACAGACACAAGATATGATACAGTTTGAGTAAGGGAGATGACTCTTACTTTTTCTCCACTGGAAAAATTTGATCTCTTGCTCTCACTATCACTGTCACTGTCGCTACCACTATCACTCTACCCTCCTACACATAACACCCTTAGCTGAAAGCAACAAGTTCACAGGAGGTCGTCAATAGTCTGGGAAATGTACAAAATCACTAACTCAAGCAGATAAGGCCGGTAGAGAAGAAGTGGGTATACCAAGAACACTGTAAATTACACCAGTTCACTGCAAAATAACTCCTGAAATGCACTGAACATCACAGGTTGATGATGTATAACAGTGTAAGAGTATCTGTGCATGGAATTATTTTTATACAAGTATCGAAAAGGAAAACATGTCAGCAAGACGTGGTTGTCCATTTGATAAATCAATCACCAAGGAGTCTATTAATACAGTATCCTGCGGAGTGTGACTTACACCAAATGATTTATTTTGTTCTATTTTACGAAACAGAAATATTTAAAAAAAAAAAAAAATGTTACAGCCACGGCTATCAAAACACAAAAGCAATGTCAGTCAGAAGTCAGTGCTGTTCAGCAAGTACAATCTATAAAGTAAAAGTCTGTGTGGCCTTGGTGAATACAGAACATGCCTCCTACTCCCTCAGGCATCCTTTTATTACTGTCAGTGTATTTAAAATGTGCCCTGCAGAAGGGAATGAGATGACTTCACAGCTGTGTTACAGTGTGTACAATCAGTGTAAGTAGTGATGATCTGCTCAGGTAACCATTTTATTTTCACAGGACATAAACTGATAGCAACAGCTGAGACTGACAGCAGGATTTATATCCTGACACTGATATGTACATCATTCTGTATCAGCTTCCCTTGAAATGGAACAGACGGATATGTGTCTGCAGCTGTGCAAATTCCACAAGAGGTGTGTTCTTAAACAGAGGATCGTACTCTCTCTCCAAGGCTGTATATTTTATAGTTCACACATTTCTATGACACATGAGATGAAGCAGAAAGATAGGGGTCCCAGAGACAGATGAGACATTGAGATGTAGAAATGAAAATGCCGGTTCCATTTGTCTTGTCACTAATGGACAGGACAGCCAATCAGTCAGTAATGACCCTCTCGCTTGTCTAAATAATAGTGTCATTAAAATGATGAAACTAATGTAATGTCAGAAAGTATTTAGTCGTTTGTCTCGTATTGCCACTGTGTGTCTGCTAATGGGAATTGGCTGTGACTCCCGTTAGGTAAAAATGTTAGGTATTTGCGTCAGATAGAGTAAGGAAAAAGATCTTCGTACAAACAGGTGTTTTTGTCCCTCTGTGTCATGCAAATATGTAGAACTGATTCATGCTCAGTCAAGGTGCCACATGAAATTAAACACCAATGAATATTTGCTATATTATCTTTTAGGAATCTCTGTATCTCTGAATCTCTCTAACTGCAGAAAACAATTAAAACAGACCAGCATTGTGAAGACCAGCGTCCTCTCATGGCAGTTTTACATTGTGTGCCACCAGGTCAGGTTTCACAGAAAGTCTGCTGGATGGAATTTCACCTGTTAACATTTGGTGAATGAGTAAGCTCACTTCAAACAGGTGCGACAAGTTATCTTGATATGTGGTGTTGAATGTTGCAGGGAGAGGATGAGTCTTCTGTGTCTTTTATTACTGTGATTTTCTACTTTTCCTCTGCACATAATTAGTAATGTCTCAACCCTGAATTTGGAAGATTTACAAAATTAGCTGTGTCTTTGTATTAACTGAATCGGATTTATCTTGTTGAACAAATTGTGTGCAGGTCACAAGGCCTTGTTTACTATACAGCTTTTTTGCTTTGTTGAAAATCACACAAACAAAAACTATCAGGGTTTAAAGGAAATGCGGTCTTAATTTTCAGGAAAAGGCCCAAAGAAACTTACAATACAACTAACTTGAGATACAGATTATGAGTTTTTTTCCCCTTGGCAATTATATCAAGGTACCACAAACAATTTCATAATAATACCATGTAGTATTTGTCTTGGTATTCTTGGTAGGATATTAAAGAGCAGGAGTCATGAATGTCTTCACAGTCACATTAACTATTATATAGAGCCAAGATATGGAGCCAGTATCATTCATTTGGCTCTTGCACTTGGTTAATGCTAATGTGTTAGGTTTTTTAACTGGCCTGAATATCAGTGGAACATTAATCTTTATTAAATCATTCTCAGAGCACAAAGAATTAAGAAGAGAGATGCAGAATTGTGAGTTGGGGAAACTAAGGCAATAAGACTTTCTATCTGCTTTCCCTGTTTGCTTTTACTGAGAACAGTAAAGCAACTCATCATGATTAATATTAACCATAGAGGTGGAGAAACTGCACTTATTCAAGTAGTCATCTGAATTTGCTAAAAGCGCTGTATTGCATTAAGTAGTATTTCCTGCTTTTAAAACAGGTTCTTGTGCTAGGAAGAGCACTCCACTGGCTATATTGAATGCACAGACTTTTGGTGGTTGCGCAAATTAATTAGTGCTTTGAGGGAGGCATATTTTATCCTGCACTAGAAGCTCTTGATGTTAGAGAAACTGTCTTTCTATAAGTCTTGGTCAGTGTCCTGTCACAGTGCATTTATAGCTTTACCAAACTGTCTGTTGGTGTTCGTCTGGCTTTGCTGACATGGTCTTTGTTCTGTGGACTGTTATATCAAAAAGAGCAGGGGGTAGAGTAATGCAGCTCCCTGAGAGGTGAGCCTTTTAACCTCAGCACAATAAAGTGAGGCATCACAATTCAAAGGGCTGCTCTACAGTCTGTACACAGTAATCTGTTCAGTCATGCGTCACTGTCACCCACATTCTTTGTGCCATCACATTTCTGTCTTGTCGTAAATACTTCAATCACAGCATGTCTCCCCTCGAGGAATAGCACTTTCTTGAACCAAAGCGGAGGCCAGGGCAGTTTCACATTCCAGCCAACAGCTCATCCATCAGATTGAGCAATAATGGCACCTTCTGTGTCCTAAGAACAGTTTTCATAAGACATAGAGGACTTGACTTTGTGTGAACAACAACAGTGTATCAAAGGGTTCAGCGCTGCATGGCATCTTCCATCTGTGTCTGTAAAATCTAAGTCAAATAAAGGACAATTTGAAAATAGTTTTGTATGTGTGGCTACTGGATACTTAGATGGATTTAGAATGGTGTGATGTCATCCATTGGTTTGCTCTGCTCAAATCTCATCTTAAGAGGCACCTTTGTAAACTTGCATATTCAGTTTGATCCCTTTTCAGCTTGATCCAGTCTACTTTTGAACATAATGGTTTTATACACTGTAAATTTGTCTTCTTAATTTAATTGATCTGTTTTTACGCTGATGTTTTTTAGCTCAGCCCTCTAAGGTGTCCTTAAGTGTATTGAAAGGTCTAAAGTGCCTACAAATAAAATGGTTTATTGTTATTATTATTATTAGGCAGTAGAAAGACACAAATAGTTCTGAAATTGATGTGACATGCCCGGAAAAAAAGAGAAAAAGGACTGTGGCATTGGCTTTTGCTCAAAAAGTAGAAAACATACAACTACCAGAATGCATTGGACCTATAAACACTCCCACTGGTGGGTGATGTACTACAACTTGGTCCATTCGACACAATGGCGGCCCACTGAAACATATTTCTGAAAACATTTGAGGCATGAAATGGGCAACTCTGTAATAGTTTTTTCTGTAATAGTTTTTTGGCCTCCATTTTCACTGTGCAGGAAGCAGTATGACGTCCTCTTCCTGTTTACAACTTCTTACCATTAAAATACGGGAATTAAAATATGTTTCTGAAAACATTGAAGGTGAGAAATAGGCAGTGCTGTAACATCATCTTGATTTATATTTTCTGAGTATTGCCTAGTTTTACCGTTTGATCAGATTACGATCTGAGTTTGAGGTGCGTGTGTGTCTCTTGATCCAGCTGTATCACTTTGTATCCGTGGTGGTGGCACAGGTTGTGGGTAATATGAAAATGTGGAAGTACAGCCTGCAGAAGTACAGTTTAGGGGTCAACAGATTAAAGGCTGGGCTGATTATCTGGGTCGATATTTGGCATTCGGTCCGTTATGTGTCTACATTTTATTTTAACAATCACAGATAAAATTAATCACTTAAAAAGTGCAAAGAAATTGTCTGCACGGGAGGAACTTTTACTTTATAAAACCTCAGGGAGCTATTTATATTTATTCATTTTTTTAGTTTAAATTTTTACCTGACTTTATGAAAAAAATGTAGTGAAATTTTCTGTATATGATGTTGAGCATTTTAGTTTTGATTACACATTTGCTAAGTTTTGTGTTGAAGTTTGTGAGATTGACAGTCTGAAACACTGATCATCAGCCTGTCTGCCTGCTATCTAAAAACAACTAGCAACCTATTTATGTAACATAACACCCCAAAGTGCAGGTAATGTTTATTATACATTCCTACCGCGGACTGCAGTTATATTAGGGAATAAATACTGAAAGACAATAAATTTATGCAGACAGACTGCCTTTCTGTCAAGCCAACAACCATGATTTGGGAGCATAATAGTTGTAAGCAGTGTCATAGTTTCATACAAGTTGAATGTAACTTAAAATAACTTGGACCCTTGAGTCACCACTGCACTGTGGTTCAACTATATTATAAAAGGTTCTGCTTGACAGCATCAATGCATTATCATTCGGCTCTCGTGTCAGAGCAGCGTGCTACAGATGAATGGCTTTACATACACCGAAAGGTCATCTCCTCTGAGAAAGGATAGGACAGCACAAGCCAAAACTGCACTTCCAAAACAGAGCAAATAAAATTATTTGCTTAGTCACACTTTTAGTCACACTTAACAAATATTGAAAAAAAAGCCTATTTGTCAAGATGACGAATGCATACAGAAATAATCGAGTGAAGAGCAGTGTTATAGTTTTTTATTATATCAGCACAATCGGCCATCCTGGCCTCATTATTTAGAGTGCAAAGCAAAGATGTTGCCCCCATGTCACCGCTTAATTCAGGAAACAAAACTCAAATGATGTCATCAGAGAAAGATGAGGAGAGACTAGATAGTGGCAGTGATTACTGAGTCAGAAGAAGAAGCATTTGTGTGTTTTGTTTGTAGCTATGCTTCATAAAATAATCTCCAAACAGAGGAAAATCTCAGACTGATCATTGGAGTGGTGGCTCTGCCATCAGATCACAGTGTAAGATATGTCTGTCCACATGCAGAAGTGACTTCATCCAGGGGTGTTGCTGCCTTGCATTATGCAAACTATTCAAAGCAATCAGTGCACCACATGTATGGTCATGCCTGCTGTTGTCATGGAAATCATTTCAGAGTAAATGGTATGGAAGTGTGTGGGGGGGGGGATCAATTCTAAGATGCTCTGCCATTCTGTCTTGAAAGATTATGTCTTGATGCAGAACGGTCAGTACCCTGAAATTTAAAACCAAATTCTCAACATTACAATTGCCTGTAACAATTTTGTTAGGTTTAGATTTTTTTTTCGCCATGCTGTACTTAAATAACCAGCCTTTATGCACTACCCATGTCACTCGACAATTCCACTAGAGGGCACATCAGAGAGCTTCTGGATTTGCATGACGTAAACAATCAAGGTGACAATTCAGGATGTTACAATATTTATAATGCTGAGAAAAAGCAAGGACAGTACCATTGCATTGTATTTGTTGATGAATAGTGACAATGACACATTGCACAGATCCAGGTAATTGCTAACATGCTCTTTTTGCTTTCCTCAGAGCTTTACATTAATGTTGTCGCTGCTGACTTACCTACAGAAACCTGACCCTGTCACATCCCCATACTGCCCCAGCTGTTTGTATGTGTGTTGCGCACCAAAAATCTGCCCCATGTCTCTAAATTACAAGATTATCAACCCAATTATATGAAAAATGTTGGCATTATATCATTCTGCAAACCACAGATACTTTACATTTGTACGTTATTTTGTAGTAGACAAAAAGAACCTCTTGGTTGTGGTTAGGAAAAGATCATCTCTTTTCAGGTGGCACACTCAAATCTTTTTCTTAGCTCAGGGCTGAATTCAGTCTCCCTCAAACAGGAGTTCTATTCAATCCATGTGAGTGGTTTGAAAATGAATCAATCTAATAAGATACTGTTGAAAGTTTCTTCTTTAAAGAAGAAAATTATACGTTTTATCTATCATCAAGTGTTTGTTAAAATCCTTGCTATCATCAGCAAAACAGTCTGGAGTGAATACTTTGGATCCCACCGGGATGATGATACATGGAAAAACATTTTGCTGGATGCAAAAAAATTAGATGTTCTAACAAATCCTATGTGTTTGTCATTATGTTGGAAATGTAAAAATAGTTGTGGTACTTATACTCATCTTATGTGATCATGTCCTACATGTTCCACTGCTCGCAATTTTACAAAAAATGGTTAGACAAAGAGCCCCCTGACATCACAGTGTGGTATATGAATCTTATGTCCATATTGCTTCTGGAGAGATTATCATATGTGCTAAGAGGTACTCTTGAGGTTTTTGTAAGGGACTGATTGCCAATAGCAATATACCTAAAAGAAGAATATCAAATATAACTAAAGTATGTTAAAGGCCATAATTTGTAGAATTTCACTGGCTGAGATTACTGCTATTGCCAGTATTTTTTGTGATATTTTGTCTTGTTTGTATTCTTTGTATTTTGTCTCTTTTCTTATTTTGAGGCTTTCACTATGTGTTGTCTTAATTTTAGATAAATATAAAAATAAATAAAAATAAAATTTCTAAAAAACACCCATGTACTAAAAAACAAATGATTTTGTTTTTTTGTTGATGTAGAACATTGGTCTGCGGCTCAACAGGTGTCACGCCATCCACCATCCCCTCCACCTTCAGATGATAAACTCAGCTCATGTGCTGTGTCACTTTAGAGAGGTTGATATGTTAGGTATTAAACGTACAGATATAATGTCTGTGGTTTGCAGAAACTTACAATGCAAACATTGTGTAGCTTGAAATAAGTTGTAGATATTCTTTCCCTCAATAAGGATTCTTTCTGTCGTGATGCATTTAGCCAATATTTTTGAGCCTGTTGTTCTTAGCCATCGTATCCCTTCAGTCTTTCATTTGAAAGAATGGTCAGATTAAAGGCCAAACCCATTTTCTCAACCTCATTGGTTGTCATCAGTTTATTTTTTCTACCAAGGCTCTCCTTTATGAGCTGATACATTCATGAAGTTTTCTTCTCACTCTAATGATTTAGTGTTTGTATAAAATGCACTCCTTAGCCAAAGATTTAAATTTGAGATTTTCCAGTTTATTACAATAACATTAAGTTTTCGTTTCCATTACAAATCTAATAATTAATCCACATAAATAATAGAGCCTATCCCTAGGCCAATAACACATTTCCTTATCCACACTTGATAATCATGCATAGTCACAACTTGTGGGCAAATTTTCCCACAGTTAAGCAGCAGTTAAGTCACTTTTCATTTTCCCCTGGGATTGAGTGGTTGGCAGCTTTATTTACACCAAATATTCTGGACCACTGCACCATAACCTCTGTAACGCACATTTTCCGTCTTTACATTCTTTTGGTCTTTATTGGGTAAACAAGAAAGACCTTGACTTCCCTTGTGGCCTTTCCGAGCAGTTGAAAAAAGGAAGTTAATTAAAGTGAGTAATCAGTACTTTTTGTTTGGAAAATGACTTATTGTTTGCTTGTTTACATGCTTGAGGGAAACCTTTTTACAAAAGGATAGTTCTGTATCTACAGAGACATTGGGGCTAAAATGCAATTGGGGGATAAAAGCTCTTGTACATAATGCTTGTTTTTTTCCTTATTATGTCTGTCAAATCAGAGTGTGGCGGTAATCTAGCCTAGTGTGGCTAAAAAAAATATTCAATCTTCATCATATATTATGTTTTTATACTAATTTATAATAATACATATTTTCATCTTAAAAGAAAGGACAATCCATAACTTGTTTTGCACATGCAGTTGTCATATTGCATAATAAATAGAATCACTAACTGGTTCAAGGATAGTATAAAACTTTAAAAGAAAGACAGCCGATGATCTTAGTTGTGCTCCTTTGGACACAATTTGATTAAAGAGGTTCCCTATGCTCTGTTAATATCCTCTTTGACTGATAGCTTGCACAGCAGACAGCAGCTTAGTAAGGCAAAGCCTCTTATTTTCTTGTGAATTGCTTGCTCTAGAATTGATAACCTGCATTAAAATTCATTAGACTGCTAACAACGGGAAAATTTGCATAAATTAGTTGTTTTCTTTTCATTAATGTTTGACCAGCAGTGCCGGTATGAATACAAAAGCATAGCCGAAAACATTTGCATTTCAGGATACATCAAAAAAAATATGTGCTGTAGGCTAAATGTTCTTAGGTATGAAAACTGTACAAAAGTACCATAATATAAAAGCTATATTTCATATATATAAATCTGAAAGCAGAGAAATCTTAATTCCACTTATTTAACTATCACTGTAGGTTTGGTGTTGATGGACACTGCTGTTACACAACTGAAAGAGCTCAGGGGAGAGTAATGGCAAAATTGTGAGTGATGAGCTGTGCAACAGTTTAGAAAACCAAAACACAAACAAATGCATGCTTGCAAAACAGTTATGCTCACTATTGATGTTTTTGAAATAAGAAATTAGCAATAGCAAAGTAACAAATTGATGGTACAAGTCAGTGTATTTTACCAGTGGAGCTTGGCTCTTGACACAGCTGGTTAAAATTTCACACCAGTCTTTGACTCAGCTCTGCACCCTTGGATGTAAAAACTCGATATGCATGGATTCAGCTGAAAAAGGTTGCTGTAACCTTGTCTACCCTCAGATCTGCTTCATTCTATTATTCTCATGTTAATGTTAATCTTGTGCTGATATTAAGATTAGACAAGATATTAATCCTCTAATAACTTTAATATGTCCCTCCATATGTTCTATTAAACAGCTTGATTCTAGTTTATGCTTCATTACAGCACACACTCTTCTGAGTGATATTTACTATCGACTATGCTTTTCTCTTTATATGGTGTCGAAGCTGTCTTTATTCTTTTTTTTTTTAAATATCTGGGGGATCATCTGATATTATTTACATATCATACTCGAATATCATAACCTCAAATCCTACTTCCTATTACTCTGTCTTCTTTATATACAGTACTGAAATGCAGTGGAGTTGTTTACCTCTTGTTCCACTTTCCATCGTAATTTCCTGAGTGGTCAGTCCGCCTTTTTTTTCCTTTATCCCATGAAGGTCCTTTTGTTGTGATGAAGTTCATTTTTATTTTCATTAGGCCTAAGTGAAGGGAAAGGTGAAACGGGGAGCACTTCTATCAAATCATGACTAAATACAGGAATCATACACTTGTAATGGAGGAAAGACAAATCATTCTTTCACTTAACAAAGTTCTCACTTGATCTTGTATTTTTCCTCATTGCAGTGTGAAATATGCTTCCTATGACAAGATAATTTCAAGATATTAAGTGTAATTTATTCATTGAAAGGCCCTAGCAGAAGGGAAAGCATGCTCAGATTGCATTCATTTTAAAGGAGCAGTTTGCAGGATTTAGTCACATCTAGCGTTGAGGATTGCAAATTGTAATGAGCTGAATCTTCTCCTGTGTGACATGTAATCTCAAAGAGTTTCCCACACATTCATTAATTTGCAGCAGGCCACCACAAACATTTTTGTGTATATATATATATATATATATATATATATATATATATGCAGTATGTCCAGGTATTTATATCGCACTTGTGGCAGAGAACAACGCAGGAGGATGTCAGGCGCATTTATAGAGAAACTTAACTGTTCATTCAGCTGGGTCTAAAAACTTTGCTTTTAATAACAAACTGCTACAAACAGCTCCTCTCTTCCATTAAATGTGACGTGATCAGCTGTGTAGGATTCCTTCAGTGGTCATTGTTCAGGAGATTTTACTTTGAGCCAAATTATCCAGAGGTCTCCTACTTTCCAAAACAAATGGACCAGGTAATTAAAACTGGTCTAAACACTGAAAAAAAGCAGTTTTCACATTACAAATGTTTGGCTTTTTGCAGACGCTAGCCCGGCACCTGCTAACGTGTGCTCATCTTTTTTCTCTGATAAATTAAGATCTAGATGTTCAGGATGTTTTTTCGGGATCCAAATGATCTGCAGAGGTCTCTTCCTCTACAAAATAAAACTGAAATGATGTAAACCGGTAAAAACACTGAATTTAGTTAAAAATATGTGTTTTTTTTAGTGTTGTTCGGCTCATCGCAGAAGGGCTTCTAACTATAGTGGCCAACGTGAAAACACAAAAGGCCCTATCTAGAGTCAGTGTTTAGTTTGTCCATTCTGGGCTACTTTAGAAAGGTTAGTGCAACATGCGAATCCATAGAAAAGGACCTGCTCCCTTTGTAGATATAAGCAGCTAATTCTAAGATAATGATCATTTTTATTTTCAGGTGATTATACACTAAAGAAAACCTACTTTTTTATATTAAATTTCTACAGATATATCAGGCAGGCACATATAAAGTCAGTTTAGTGACCGGTGTCTGTCATGAGCTGGCTTCTGTTGTCTGTTTTTGGAGATACTTTAATTGGATAGAAGACAATGGACTTAACAGAATGTGTGTGTTAGAGAAAGAGTAGTGACATACAACTAGAGGTCCTTGGCCTTAATTCACATTTAAGCCCAGGCCTGGCAGTTACATGACATGTCCCTGAGACAGGCAGGCCACCACAATTTTCCCTGCTTTTTTTTTCTTTCCTCTAGCAGCAAATTATATTATTTGACAGGACTTTACAATATATTAGAGAGCAGTGAAATGATGTCCTCTACTTTACAACACTGACAGATTACTGACACATGCAGCAGTCCAGTAGAGAGAAGCGAGTGCATAAAAATAGCTTGTGACATCTTATGATACATTGAGTTCTGCAGTGTTGAATCCCTTGTTTGCTCCCATTTAATCATGTCTGTTACACATATTAATGAAACATAAGTAACTTTACAGTCAATTTTCTTAATTTTCCAAATCTATTATATATAAATTAACCTGTAGCGTATAGATAGCCTTATACACACCACTGCTGTTATTATGGTGCCTCAGCTTGTTTACTTATAGTGCATCAAATGATTGACACGGTTTAATCCATGCATGCTTAACCACCTCAAACACACCCACTTCTGCTGGCAGGAGCTTCTAAGCAATGCCCTCACATGAGAATTGAAAATGCATATGCAATAAAAATAGTCTGGACATCATCTTTCTGTACACAATAAGCATGAACATCTTGTCTGCCTTTGCGCTTTTTGTTTATTTATCAGTTCCATAGAGATAACTCTGTGAGCAAATGAAATTTCATTATCTTATTTATACTCATGTTTTCATTCTTACCCTGTGGTACATACGGACCAAAACTAAAGAGAGTTCCTCTCATTCTTTTTGTCAATGGCACAAGTAGGACTGCTCTTCACTTTGGGCGGGGCTGTTAATGTTATTTGAGGGGAACAGAGTGAAGGACACATAATCTTTGTGATTAGCTTTCATTATTCTAAAAGCTGAACTAGCGTCTACCAAAGCTTAACATAATGCTGTGTTGAAGTACTCACTCAAAGTCATTTCTTTAATGTTAGGCAAATGGCTCTGTAATTTTGCATTTTGTTGATTTGTCATTCTTTATTTATGAAACACTCAGAAAATATTGTACTATAATTTTACAAATTGGACAGATATCTTCATTCAGTGACAGCAACAGTAGAATATGAAAGGTATGACTGATTTTACTGGCTGCTCTTCTTTACATATTTTAAAAGCAGTTAGGACTCTTACAGTGTTAAAAAATTGCTTTGGTGCATTTCTCAGATCAGAATCAAAATTCCAAAAAACTACTTATTCAACCTCCACATCATGTTATGTGCATTATGAAAGCAAATTCTCATTCTTTTGAACAAATTGCAAATGCTTTGGTACATTCATGCAAATGATTGTCTGCAGTTTCATACATTATTTTATATTTAGTTCTTGTTGTTATATATTACATTACACTGGTTCTCTGTAAAGTAATCTTATCGCCCAAAACATCGAGGCATAAATTAATTGCCTAAAATCCGAGTTGTCATAATCATTTACACATTTTTTCCAATACATTTCAATTATACTTTGCAGCACATTCTTATTTCCAACTCATCAAATACCAATGCTTGGTCAGTGGCTGTTAGGTACCCCTCCTGCATCAGCTTGGAAATACAGGGACGGGCGTGTCAATTTCCATACATCATGTCTTTTAAAAATAAACTTAATTTTAACAGGAAATATACAGCTCATGCTCATTAAATACATAGTCTTTTTAAAAATAAACTTTGAATGTACATTAAAAAAAAAAAGAAAAGCTATATGGTTTAGGCAACAAAAGTATGTGTTGAGGTAAAAAAAAATATGTTTGTTATTAACCTAATGTAACATGACATGCCACTAGGATACACTGCACTATGTCATTCTTAAAATGAGAGTGATACCAGGTTTCCTGAACATGTTCTGAAATGATGAATGTTTCACTAATGAAGGGGAATGTGTGAAGTGTTAAATCAACCAGTTTTCAGAAATAGCTCACAAGTTCAGTACTGCATATATAGTTCTGCCTAAGGTTTGCCCCCCCCCCCCCCGCGCTGTCTCTCTCTCTCTCTCCGTCTCTTTCTCTCTCTCTCTCTCTATACATATCTATCTATCTCTCTTTATATATATACATATATATATATATAAATGCTGTCTTGTCTTTTTCTTAAAAAAAGTAAAGATTTACATGTGATTCCTGTCAATCTCTTGCAATTAATCTCCCACATACAGCAATGTGTAACTTTGTACTGTTGAAATTGACATATGCCTCAGAGAGAGAGAGAGTGCAGCCTTGTTCATTTTCAGTCATTGTCATCAAAACTATTCCATAGCTTACATCAGAGAACGCTGTTATATTGACGACATGGCTTTTGACTCATGTTCATTGCCATATTTACTTTTGAGACATAAACTAATGATTTTGAACAAGTTACAGGCTTCTGCGTGTAATCCATAGTGTTGTTTAAGGGGACTTTTGAGAAATGCACTTACTTTTTTTGAAAATGTTAAAGATCATTTGAGAAATGTACCAAAGGGACTGAGAAAAACTGTAACGTAAGACCATATTTCCGCATCATACAAAGCTTTTTTGTATTATTTATTTTGTTTGGTCACTTTTATATTTTTTATGTGAGCTGGAGATAGCTTAGTGTACATGGAGAGTCAAATACAGTAAAATGTAACTGTCCAGTGTTCCATTTGTTTTTCTGTTTTGTTTGCAGGTATAGTACTTTGGAAAGAAGGCATCCTTAGCATCTTATAGCCATATGTCATGTAGTTAAGATTTCACCTAGCGTTTTCATTGGCTAGTGTTAGACGCAGTTTGCAATGTAAATTTATTTCAACACCATCTCGAGGTCGTTTGAGCAGCTGCTTATGTAAAGTGCAAAGGACCCAGCTGATGCAGAAAGTATTTACTGAAGCACAGAACCACTAACCAAATTTCCTCTCTGCTGGAAATGCAATATGTAACAGTTGTCATTTCCAATTACTCAGACTGAGTAGGTGGCAGGTGATTGACCCTGTAAACATATTTTGTGCCTGGAGATGTGTGAAACCAGCCAAAAACAATGATAATGGACAGCCTGTAGTGTACTGTCTCCGATGCCTCTGCTGCATTGGAATGATCTCTGCCCGTGTAGCACAGAGTTGTTGCTTGTTCTCAACTGATGCCACTAGAATAGGAAAGATTTTTCTTAGGGAAATGTTTTACTGTGGGATATCATAGCCAATCATGTCTGAGATACAAAGAATCTCTTGTAAACCCACAGTAATGTGATCACAAAGCGTCAATAATATTAGTAAGTGTAAAAATGTTTGCACAAGCAGACCTGATTAACATATGAGCAGGATGAATCAGGGCACCAAAACAGTTTCAGTCTCTGGCAATGATAAAACTGAGTACGTCTGTTCTGGCATGGAATCCCTTGGTTTTGTTGTGTGCTTTTAGAAATTAGAAAATGCTGTGTTAATAATGTTGTAGCCTAAAGAGTGCATTATGGCGGATCTAACCATTTGAAAAAGGCCCATTTCAAGGTATTAGATCAGATTTATAATAAAATCATGATAATTTACGATCAAATAAAGGTGGCCTAACTGGATCATAGGATTTTTCAGTAGTATCATACTGGGAATTAAACACTCCATATTCCAAAAACACCTTTATCCGTAAAGGAAAAACACAAAGCTTGGAATTAATGGGTGTAATTTACCAAAATAGACAGTTAATCTTTTACAAGTATACTGTCAGATGTCTGGTTACATTTTTTGCGCATCAACAGAAACACTTTAAAATCATGAGCTGGAGAGGCCATTAATGTTCAGATGCTCACATTGTATTTCGAAACATGTTTTGTGCATTGTTTCTTTATAGAGGGCAACTGTACAGCAGTAAATGTCCAATTATGTCTCTTTGGTTCCTGCTTCTCTTCCTCTTTCTATTGTTAAACAACTCGTCCAAGCATATACCGTTTGTAGATAATTATATGCATACTTATAAGGCGGACAGTGATGGGGATGGTAGTGAGTCCAATTTTGTGTCCTTTTTTTCTATTATTTTCATGTAACATTGCATTTAAAATAAGATGAAAAATGATACTCTCACCCATCACAGTGGTTGAAAGACATGTGCAGGCGCAGCTGTAATCTCTGATCTCCTGCATCAAATATTGTGCAACACTTACTTTGTCTTGTGTGCTCAGACGTGAGCCCTTCTTTAAAGATAATTTATCAATTCAAGTGCTTTGCAGTTAGCTAGGAGTTGTGTCTGTGTGCACACAAGTAAACAAGTGCATTCTCACATACTATTGGCTTTCACACTGTGAAGTTTCCTGATGGCTATCAGGAAACTTGGTGCTCTAATTGATTTGGCTCTATTACAGCTGACTCCTGGTTGTCATCAAGAACAAAAGATCAATAATCTAACTCATGCCAAAAGAGGTTGAAAGCATTTTGCACATAAACTGCCCCGCAGATGTGAAGTACAGCCATACAGATGTTACTTGCTTTGATGCAACACGTAACGTGCTGCCCTTTAAGAATAATGTGGGTCACATGGATGACACATAAAGCATTTTCATCTGTGGTTTTATAAATAGCTCATTAGTTTCAATTTTACTTAAAGTCAAATGTTAATTTCAGGTTAAAAGAACCAAATGTTTGTCAGAAAAAAACTGCATTTGTTGGTATTTGTGACTAAATTAGCAGTGATTGTTACAGAGACAGTTAAGGGGTCACATATTTCCCCAAATGGTTGTTAGACTAGAACCTTCAACGCTATGGCCTTAGGTTTAAACTAGATGAGGATAGTGCAGTACAAAACATAAAATAGCGTCCATTATAGGCCATGCAGATAGATTTCAGAACACTGAAGTCAAAGTGTGCTGAAACCGACCTTGAATGGAGGACGTTATAATGGATGACTCTCTATATACGCAGTCATCTGTGCTCTGTAGATGAACATTAAAAGGACAAAACTGCACTATTTAGTACTGTATCATTCTAGAGATGAGTTACCAACAACACAAACTGATTTTTACTGCTTGATTCATGGCAGAGGCAGGGACAAATTATTGGCATTTCATATTTTGCAACATGAACACCATTTAGATGGGAACAAACTATCACATTAGTTCAAGCAACACACAGAAGTTGTATGTGCCATGTCACCTGGCCATCGACAGATCAAAACAAACACCAATAACATTCAATGGTCCACCATTCATAAAAGGTGCTATGGCATATGCCTCTGAACTGCCTCACACTGATGTTGTCTTTGGTGTCTCCCACATCCACACAGCTGTCCTCTGATCAGGTGGTTTTCCCAAAATGTGACAGATGTTCCAAAAAATCCTGGTCACTATGACATCATAGTTAACACCATTAGTGACAGAATGTTCCTGTTAATTTACACTCCAGCACTTGGGAAATGCATTTAGTACATAGATTTCATAAAATAATGGACAATTGGTATGTTTACATGATGTTAAAAAAAGATGAATTAAAAAAAGTTGTATTATTGTGTTTGTTCAACTAAAACTGGACTTTTAAAATACATGGAAACATGTTTGTCCGACTGGAATCGTACTAGGTCGAATTTCTTGAAATTGAACTAACACACCTAGATAATGCGGTTGGGGGTCAATTTACCTTTTTCATGTACATGCCTCAATTGGACCTGAACTGGCCTAGGTGTTCTGAGCACGCTCCATAGTCTATGCACTGGGCTTTGACCTGGAAGTCAAACAGCATAAATTTGTGCAAGAAAGCTGTAAAAAACAAAAGAAGAAGAGGGGAAGAACACACAACAAGACAAAGTGATCAATGACATACTACTCATGTTATCTATGTTTTTTATCATTTGACATGCAACCCATTTGCTGCCTGCTAACTTCTTTTGGTATGTGACGTAATTGGTCAACCGGAAGAAGGTTCAATAGTAACTAACTGAAAGGGGGCATATCACCACCTACTTTGACGGAGTCGGACATACCTCTGTTAATGAGTCAATTCTCTCTTGGTACTTGTTTATTTAAATGGCCTAATTGAGCTATAACCTCGACTTAAGTGACTGTCACCAAAGCATCACCCATTGGTTTGACCAAAACCGGTTTTGTACAAGGCTGTAAACATGTTTATTTCTGCTGTAAAGTTGGGCATTTTAACATAGCTGTTTTTTGGTATTAACTCGCTCTTGGAGCCAGCCTCAAGTGGCCATTACAGTTTGTGGCATTTTTAGACTAGCTCAATTTTTCAGCCCCAATGGTTGCCGATTGTTTCAGTTCAACCCAGCCTAGTTAAGGACTTTATGCATGAGGAAATGGTAAGCGTAGCTTCGTTGGCAGTTCCTTTTAGCCCCTCCAACCTTTCTCATTGACTTTTCTCTTTTGTATTTTACACATGTAGAAATAGAAACCAAGTCTTTCTGCACGTAAGAATGGTTCTTACATACTGAAGCATTAGCTTTCCTCTAACAGCTGGGTGAAGTGAGTCGTGTCATCACAGTGAAGTTACCAGCTTTTCACACTTTTGTACCTCCGAGTAAATTGCATTGACTGTATTGGTGACTAGCTTTCTCGCGAAGATGCAACATCTAAGACATATTATCTCATGTTTAGTTTTCAGTAAGCTTTGTAAGCTAATGTGTTAAGCTTGTTTCCAGGCTTTGCACCAAGATAGGCCAAGCACAAGGCCAAGCATACCCCAGACCTATATAAGACATCAAGCAGTTACATTTCACAAAATGTGTGAGTGATCTTTGAAAAATGTAATTGTATATTTGTCTTTATGCTGTCTAATTAGACACCAAGATGCAAAAGCAATAAACAATGAGGATGACTATTACAAGGGAAGGTAACCAACAATGAATTGTCTGCATGTGAGTGTTAATTATTGTTGCAGTGTTTCCCCGTTGGACTCTTTTCTGTGTGACACATGCAGCAGATGGGGGAGAATACAAACAACAGGGGATTCACTAAGTATATATTATGTAATACACATTAGAATATGAATAAATAATTTTGTCTGGACATTTCTCTGCATATAACAAATTTAAAGGTAGGGTAAGGAGATGATAGTGGCCAAGTTTATTATAGTCCATTCACTATCACAAATGTGGTCTTGTGACAATGTGCGTGTGGCAAGCATTTGTATTGAATGTTTTGTCACCAATAGTTAGCATGCAGGGATTTGAGAGCACACGCGTTTTAAAATAAAATTTGTGATTAATTTACTATAGCAAAACTCTGAACACTGAATTTTTGCCATATTAATTCCAACAACGGCGTGTCGTATGTGCTGTTTTCCTTGACATTAAATTAAGATACATCAGCTTTTATACAGTAACAGGCATATTTTTTAAACTTCCAGTTAACACTGATGTAATTATACCTTGTTGTGCTTATAATACAGATGTGCGAGACTCAAAATTATTAATTTATATCATAAAAAAAACCAGATAAATTATGTAATAAACAGACCGTCTCACAGTCACTGGGTACTATATTGAAAGTATAGCAGTTAGCACCCCAACCAGAGACCATGCTCTCGCTCACATGAATGCCTACACAGACACACACACTCACTCATAATACAAACTCCCACACAGACTAGTCTGCAGTCTCACACAGAATAACAGCTATAACTCCTCTATTAGAAATACTGGCATATAATAATCTACTTCATACCCAGCAAAAAAAGCAGTGAGAAAAATGTAGCAATAAGTGGAAAGTCATTGTAAATAAAAGAGGCATGCAGAGTTTAATAATGTCACTGTTGGTGATGTATGTTCAAGCTAAATTAAGTCAAGAGCATGTTTCAGCTATATGGGATCTCACCTTTTGTATCACGCCTCTCACATTTATGAATGCCTCGTCAAAGAACACTAAACTGTGGTCTGTTTAACAGACAGCAACTCTAACTTTTTAAACCTTAGAATTCAATCTCTGCGTATTATTGGATTTTATTGTATATTGTACTGACCCCTTGTTCAACTCTTATAACCACATTTGCATTGTGATGCTCATAGTGGTCCACAGATACAAAATGTTGATTAGGCAAAAGGCACACTTTTTAATGTTTCATCATTGTGATGAGCTAACATTTCGTAGCAAGCAAGAGCCAATTAGGTAGCAATGCGTGACAATAGTTGCAGAATTGAAAATGCTGGAAACGACAGTTTTTATTGGAAAATATGAACACTGACCACAGCAGGGATTGTGGATTACATTAATTAAGCAGGACTGTGTTTCTGAAAAAAAAACACATTCCTGTCACGTTTTTCAAAAATGTATTGGTTGAGGTTTAGAAATGCAAATGTTAAATCATACCTTTGATGACACGGAGTAGACACACACAGACTGGTTTGATGTTGCCTTCTGCTGTCTCTCTTTAACTTTTTCATTGTGATGGTTAGTTTTATGTACCTGTTTTACTTTTTTAAAGCAAATGTATTGAGGTTGATATTCCATGAATAGTGACTGTGTTAAAAACAAAAAAAAAACCCAAAACTTTTCATTGATTTCAACAATAACCAAATCAAGTAAAGACAGCTTTGAAACAATGAATGGCCACTAACTGGTCCTCTCGTTTTGCACTTGCTTATGAAGACTATTTTCTTGAGAAAAAAAATCATAACTGTAGGGATACAAGGAACTACTTGAAACCTAAATGGCGTTTTGACTTGGAAATGTTTAACTTGTCTTGGCCACAAATCCTGATGAAATTGTAAGAGTTCCACTGCACTCCCATAGGACATGTATGAACTTCAGTTGACTTATTGATCATGTTGCTTGCAATGTAAATGAATTGTAAGTTTATTTTGTAAGGGGCAGATTTTATGCTAATAAATAAAAAAAAATCAAGTGCCTCAAGTTGAGGACTGCACAAGCAGATAACCCATTTGTTACTAAATAGGAGTGCAAATTGCATGCTTCAGCTTTAAGACACATGCATTTAAAGTGCCCTTTGAAACTGATGCATTCTGTGATTTGAAGTCGGAATGAAAAGCTTTGCTGACTCATGCTGACAATACATGTATCTAGCAAACTCACTATTCTGAATGCCCTTGTAACTCTATATATTTATATAACCTTTTAAAGTTTTAAATATTCCACAGTAATTTGGGAGTATTTGTAATGTTGATTGCATCATTCATATTTAAGGGTAATTTAAGCAGTCAAAACACTAAAACGTGGGTATTTCTCTTTTTCTGTTGTCTCACAGTATTTTCCACCTATAAGTTACAATACTTTGATTAACCCTCTGTGTTTGAAAACTACTTTTTAATTGTTGCTGTTTTTTATTTTGAGGCCCATGGGTGTAGTTATGGTTGTACAACTACTGACAGAAAAACAAAATTGCTCTTGTTTGAAAAGTCAGACAATCAAAAACAATCAAGTGAAAAACATCCATTTTTAAATAACCGTCTACCACAATTAGAAATTCACAATCTTCTGTAGTCTTCACTGCGTTCCACAGTATATTGAGCCAAAAATATATACAGTATACATTGTTGTAAACCAGTCCAAATACCGATATATATACCGAATACCGAAGAGAACAAACTCTTTAATTTCCAACAAGTAAGTCTTAAATTAGCCTCAACAGCGAGGTAAGTTCCTTCCACAGTGGCCAGATAATTGACAATAATATGTTGTTGAGGCCGTGGTTGCAAAAACGAACATCAACACAAATTGACCTTTTCTAGAAAGGTAGAACTCAGTTGACACTTATCAGCACATTTTATTTACTCTGCCCTACCTAATTCAGAGCTTTGAGGGAGCTGAATTGACCATGACACATCATCACTCACCTGCAAATGCATGATCATGTCACGATTTGGGAAATAACTGTAGCTATCCAGTACTGTCCTCAACTCAAGAAAATCCAGACTCTAATTGATGCTTACATTTGAGGCAGAAATGCAAACAAGTGACAGTGGCTGCACTAATAAAAAGAAAAAATAAGACTGCCACATCAGCTATCCAGTCACTCCAGAGGTTTCATACTGCCTCTGCAAATTAAAATGGGGACACTTTTCCCATTGCTTTGCAACACATAAAAGAAATAAATGAAAACTACAGGGTTCTGTTTTTAACGCTGCAGGCAACAACAGAATTAAAACTTGCTAAATTTCACAAGTTGAGACCAATATATAGTAGTGGGTGGTCAGTGTTCAAAGCACAGGATACCTAACCTTTACTCTCTGTAATGAAGTTCCCAGATTAAAATTGAAATTTAACTGCAACCAGGGGGCAATCATAATCAAACAGCCTATTTATGCAAGCCTCAGATTTCAAGGTAAAATAACTTGTTTCCTCTTCACACAGTTGGTCAAATAAGCTCTCAGTGCAAGGTTCATTTTTTTGACTTTACTATGTAACAATGGATCAGTATCTGCAATGAAGGGGCCGCTTATAGTGATACATTTAAAGAGAATAATCACTTGATGTTGCTGTTTCCAAGCTTTTTTTCAGGTCATTGTTTGAGCTTTTGGGTCTACAACTTTACTGTTTTGGTTCACACCCAGCACTCTTATAGTGTTATTTGTGGACGCAGCAGACAGCTTTTTTTTGTGAGAAAAGATCTAAACAAGATCTGGGCAATCTACAAAACACAAAATGGCAGAGAGACAAAGTTAGCAACTAGCTGGTGAACAATGTGGAGCATTTAGCAGCTCCCCTCTCCCTCAGGAGTTGCTGGAGACCAAAGACAGAGCTAATAAATATTAAATATTGGACTATTGGTTTTACAGCTAGATGGCAAGAAATATGACTTTAAGAGAATACTACTGCTTGGATGTATAAATTGGCAACTATTTGCAAGCAAGCTCGCCATCCCAAATAGGTGATAATATTTCGGTGTTGCGAGCTTGTTTTTGCTGCCCCCAAGGGACCAAAAAAGTTGCAGTCAGTTAGAGCAGGCTTAAATAACCTGAACAGGCACCTATAGGGCTTCAACCATCCTCAGGAATGCCGTGGTGCCTCTAAATAGAAATATATTTCAATAGCAAGTGTCTACACATTAAATTACACTGATCCATTGTACACATTCAATGTAAATTTCTGAAATGAAAGCACTTTCTTGCACTTTAATTAGTGTATGCATAGACACAACAGGCTTCATGAAGATTGGCATACAAATGACAAAGAACACACACAGGTGTTACAACAGCATATGTGAATGTTGTAATTAAAGGTGTTAAAGGCATTGCTTTATAGTGACTCATAAGTGCAAAGAACTTCGATGCTTAAAGTATGAAATAATGTTTTTCAGCAACTAAAGCAAGTAAAACGTGGCACTGTTTACATCAGAAAATAAGTACAAGCACTGGAAAAAAAATGAAGCACACATTCAAATATGTAACATTTTTTAAATCAAAACTTCTTTTTAAACTACCCAGTGATTTAGAATAAGAATGATAATGTTTACAACGTTTAGTCAGTAACTGTAATTAGTCAAAAGTTGACGATTTAGTTAAATCAAAAGAAGTTGCAGGCAAATTCTCAACAGCAGAAGGAAAAGGGCATACATTGCAGAGTAGAATCATTTCAGTTTGAGTATCATGTAAGTTTTTAATGGAGTGTTGAATAAAATTATTAACCTACTATTTACTGGAATTCCTTTTTTTTAAACTACTTTTTACAATCTGAATATATCGATTCAAAATCAAATATATCAAAACAAAATAAAATTTTTGCAGTGTGTATGTTTATGTGAGCCTAGAAATATTTGAATTGTTTTAATGCAGCGAATAACTACAGCATCACAAACAGTATATGTTGGTAACAGAAGAGAGGCGAGAGAAGGAAAGAGATATGGAATGGAACATTATGTTTTTGGAGTAAGCTGAAAAATGAGTACTGCCTCTTAGTTATTATAGAGACGGAAGATTGAAATGTCATGAGAAAACTGGGAGTTGTGAGGAGAGTCTTTGGCACATACAGTGATTACAGGTTACTGCACGTGGAGTGTTCAGCTGCTGTGAACTGCAGGTCACTATAGCGAGGACAGAGGTGGTTAAGAGTTTTAACATTTCAATTAGTTTATCCAGCTTTACAGAATTTTTGGAAAATGCGCAGAATTCAGCTTTTTAAGTAATTTAGTTTTGCCATATTCTCAACTGATAGTTTTGGCAGTCTGCCAGTACAGCAGATGAACCTGACAGCAACACGTCATTCAAGACCACATTGTGGACAGCCTTCCTTATTTTCTACACTGGGTGTCTTTCTCAAAGCCGTGGCATCATCGCAATACGGCTCATGGTGGAGGAAGAAAATATCAGCATAGTTGTGTCAATAAAATTAAATGCACTGTAGACTTTTAGACTGATTTTGCAAAATTTGCACGAGATCTTGTTGATATCAGTAGTCAATAATGGACAGGTTTGAGCAGGGTGAAAGTTTTGGCTGTGAAATATTGAATTTAATGCTTAATGCTGGATTGGTCCTCAACTTCAAGGTTGCCAAATTCCAGTGTAAAATGGCACTTATTTTGAAAAGATTTATGACAAAAAGCTTATTTCCCTTAAGTACATTTGTCGATGAGGTTGGCATGCGTTTCTTTTCATTGTGTCATGTTGTCTTCAGTTTTCCTGCTGGCTCAGTCAAGCTGCATGCACACCAAATGTACTGTATCGTCTCAGGTTGTGACAACATTTTTGACATTGCTACGCTGAGTTTCCATGTTAGCGCAAACAAAATTTCCATATAGTTCTTATGTCTCTAATCTCATTTTAGAATTGCTAAGAATGCATCTAGTTTTTCTTCTGGCTGCACTAATTAGAAAACACCAGGGCTTCTAATATGGGGGCAGTAAATTTTACTGATCATTTGCAGCACATTTGGTGTCTTTGCTGTTGGAGGCGCAGCAGCGGATTCTGTACAGCTGGCACTAAAATACAAATAAAATGCTGGACCACTTAAAAGTAATCAGCTTTGGCTCACTGATAAATGGACAACCCACCAAACTGTAAGGCCAGACACTTATTAAAAGATGCGGCCGCCACTTTGGCTGTCACAGACGAGATTTGAGGATTGGCACATCAGCAGGGTCATTATGGAGCCTCATTGCCCCCCCCCCCCCCCCCCCCACTGTAAGAGTGTTGGTGTCCTTGGTTAACTGCTGTCCCTTGCTCTTGGCTTAGTTTTGGACATCCCAATTATTACCAGAAATATTTGGACTTGTTGACAGTTGTTGTAGTGTGAAAGAGACATTTCATCACTTTGGGCATAGCAGGCAGAAATTAGGGTTGGGTAGTGCAAGCTGTCCTCTGATAAAATTGTTATTAGATGTGTGTTTCCTCTAAACTACATATTGGTTGGAATTGTAAAAAGTAAAATTAATTTACCTCTGCAAATTCCATTTTCTCTGATTGTAATGATTGTCTTTATTTTGGAAAACAGCCATTCATTTCGCACTTTAAAAAAAAGAATGATACATGAATGCAAAAATACTATTTGTTGTTTGAGCCAAATAGTTTCTTCTGTGATAAATGCTTAGCAGAATAATTTCAAGGTGCATCTTAGATGCATTGCATTAAATCATATTAATTTCACATAAGTTATAGTTAAACTACAGTTCTTACTGTAGGTGATCATTTTTATTGCATCAAATGGCATCTATTGCACAATATCTAGAATTATAGTAAGGATCAAATGTGAGCTGGTTGGCATCTTGTCTGTCTCAGACTACAAAGCCCACTTTGGTATTATTAACAGAGTGTCACGTGCACAGTCTGTCACTATTCGCATCATCAGCAACCCTGTGTGAATTTAATTTGCCCACACAGTGCCACTTTTCAGCCTCAAGAAATATGTCCATGCTCTACAATGCTCCTAATTTATTTCATGTGTCCCATTCCATTCAGTGTAACTACCTCATGTTATGCGAATCCAGTGCACCATTGGACAGTCACTACATCTCGTCCACAGTTGCAATTATGGTGCATGTCATGCTGCCTGAATGCACTTGGTGATTGAATGCTGAATACATTGTAAAATGATCTGAATGTACCTCCCTAGCACACATCTTGTAAGACATTTGTGTGTTACAGTATCAGAGAGGACTGACAGTCCTTGTATCTTGGTGGTATTCGGTTAAATGCAGAAGTGTACTGTGGTTAGTTTCTGTGCAAATGGCCATGACACCACAGTTTGTTTCATTTGATAAACTCAGTTTAATTTTACCAATGTCAAACCTCTTGGCTATTTTCAATTTTCGAATTACGAGATTATTATCAACCTAGTTACTGTATATATATATATATGTGTATGTATATATATGCAATTTACAGCAGTTTCTACCGTCCACAGATATTTTACATTTGCACATTATTATGTAGCAGATGCACTGAAACTTTACCATGGAACTTTAACAACGCTGTGGTAAATGCATGGTTAGGTTTAGGCATGAAAAACAAAGGAAAAAGGAAAAAATATGTTTTGTCTTAAATACCCTGTTGGAGAGCAAAATCCCTGCAGGAAAAAAAAGGGAATCTCAGTAAAAAAAAAAACAAAAAAAAAACTACCACTTTTTGGGCCACTATCCTAGCAAGAAAAGCAGCGCTGTCTTGATTTAAAAAAAACAAACAAAACAAAAAAAACAAAACGCTTTTTGCCTAATAAACCACTGAAAAACCAGCAATGGTTAACTACAAAACACCCATGGTTGGTACCTAAGAAGCAGCTGAAAACACACTAATGACTCGCCAAATCACTACTGGTTTTGTTGTTTGCTGTTCTCGAACAGTGGTCTGCAATTTGGCAGGTCTCTCACCTATAGGTGACACGCTCAGGTGACACACCAAGGTGACATGCCAAGGTGACATCAAAGTCTTGATGCAAATGCTGAACTTGTATTTATGTAAAACATTTTGAAAGTTTTGGCTACTTATACTTATTATGCAAAATTCTGTGAAAAAAAAACACAAAGCTGAATTCAGAGCTATTCAAAAGAGCTTTTTAGTGCCTGCACACTGTGAATGCATCACATGCAGGGGGTCCACTTATTAGATATGCAAAAAGATTAATGGTATGATAAGTTATTATTTAAACTCATGAAATATTTATTAATTGGGAACTGGGATCAGTGCTTGTGTTTCAGTGTTCGATACTACCTTGCAAGGATCCAGCAGTGAAGGGGTTGATTATTTTTTTAATCTGCTTTTCTTTGATGATCTTTAGTAACAGTATAACTCTATGACAGTCACCATCATGGTGCACGTAATTGGAGTCATTACTCTGCCAACATTGCAGGATATCAAAAAATTATTTTCGTGTCAGGGTCACACGGTACTCTCCCCTGGCACCTGCATGGATAACCTTTGCAGTTGGCAGCTCATGAATAAATATTAGTTCAATTTAACAGTTCAGTGACCATTTTCGGGAACTTTTGGATTATGGAGTGAATGAAGCTATTGATGAACTAGATTATCCATTTGTGAAGTAATTATTCCATTATTGCAAATACGAATTAATCTGTATTAGTAACACTCTAAGTAGTGCACTGAATTTCCACTTACTCCTGGATGTGAAATACTGTGTTAGTGAATAATCTAAATCCGGGTACTGGTCATACCTCAGGGATAATATATTTTTGGACTCATATCCTTTTGTATTGTTGGGGCCTCAAATGTCCTTCAACTTACTGGATCTTTTCCTGCTGATGTTCTTGTGGAATAGGCTGAATGATGGGGAGGATACGCTGATGAGTTTGGCCTCTTTATCTGAAACGGGTCAGGATAAGCCTACATGTAACATTAGTACCAACAAGGTCATAGCCACAAGTATAGAGGGGAACGTTCTCGTCATCCATCATATATACACTCCAGCGCTGCTGAGCCATTTCCTGCCATGCTGTCACACTCACTCCTAACAGCTGTTACAAGGAGATGCAGCAAGATATTAAAAAAGAAAAAAGAACAAAAACATGAAGATCTTGCGCTTCTCTTCCTTAAATACATACCTTTTTAGTTTGTACTTTACTTTTCTCCTGTCTATGTGTAATGTGTCTACTTCTAGTTCATCACAGATGTATTGCAATTTTAAACTGACTTGACTAATTCGGATAGAAGTATTGAATTAACTTCAGTGGTAGAGAGGTTGGCTCTCACACTTCCTGCAGGTTTTCAGCTATGAGGATGCAGCTGTATTTCTTAGTGGAAAGGACAAATATATTGTTTGAAGGTAAACTATGCATGAATTGTCAGCCACTTGTTGTGAACAGTTTTGCTAGTAAAAGTAAAAGCGAACTCCTGCGTGGTGTTTTACCTTGCTGTATTTGCATTTTTATCGCCACTGTGTCCTTGATTTCTTCTCAGTTTTCTCATATGATCTTAGTACAATTTTAGGAACTGATACCCAAAACATTGTCTGCAGTTTTCCTTTCATACATATACCACACAACAAGAGATTGTGCCAGAAGCGTTCTCACCTACCGGAAATACTCCATTTGGCTTAGGCCAGCATGCAGGAGGCAGGACATGATGCAGTAACATTGCTGGTTCATAATTTGGGCATAAGCAGGGTCTCCGGCTATTCCTCAGATTTTACTAATGATTTTGCCTTCAATCCTTATAGACAGAATCTTCCGAATGTCGTCATCTCTTCAGTTAGACGTTTTTGTTTCAATCTTAGTGTAAATGTACCTTCTTCTTCAGCATCAGATGTTTGTCTTTCTCCTGGTTTCACGCTAACCTGCATGATAGAATCATCATCAACACATCCAACACGTTGCTCGCCTGGACAACGGCCTGTTCTATTCACACACGGGCTCTTTCAGACTTTGTGCTAGGGAGCTGGCAGGGTAAAGTCCAATCCAACTGATTCGGACATTTGTGCTCTTGCATAAAGCTCCTTTAGGAAAGTGAAAGGGGCTCAGGATGCGTGCTGCTTATAGTCTAGCACCTGGTCGCTACCTTTTCAAAGTTCCAATCTCACCTGCGTGCTCAGGGGCATCTCAAACACAGCAAAATTAGAAGAAAATAAGAAAATACAGGCAGACTTTTGTTTGAATCTATAAATTGAAAATACCCCAAAGTGTACCTTTAATGTTAAGCTGAACTGATCAGTGACAGTGTCACAGTCACAGCAAGTTCAAGATAGCTGCTCATCATCTCCCTAGTGTGCTAGAAGTTTTATAATAGATTAATTGGCATACTTATGTAGCAGTGCATTAAGAAAATATTAAATAAAATGTTAAAAAGATCACGAGAGAGGCAAACATTACTAATTTGTGCATATAAGATAAGGGGCTCAAAAAGAGACAAGCAAACAAATGAAAAGCAAACAGCAAAATCCAAATGGTTCACAACCATATGTAATGGATTGAATCATAATGACAAACAGAAAACAAAAAGCATATCCCGAAACAAGGAAATTATATTATAAGTGACTGTAGTGTGCTTGCTAGTAAACAGCATGCAGTTTACTTAGAGGGGAACAGTAAAGCTCAGATACACCTCACATTTACTTTCCTTTGTCATCTGGATTTTTGTGTTTGGATAACAAAAGACACCAAAAAAACCCTGCTGTGATATTCAATCCTACACATGATGTTATTGGCTGTGATCACGTAAGAGTTTTGCTAACTTGTAAACCTGTGAAATAAGATACTTTGCTTGTGGCAGATTTCAGGTCCTGTAATTTTAGACAAGCAGGATGGATTTGTCTGCACTCTTAACTGTAATGTGCTCTCCCTACTGTTAACACCATTTAAAAAAGATCAAATAATTATGAAATATCTCTCCTTCAATGCACATAAAAACGTTTTCTTCTGGATTGGACAAATTATGGTGTTATATCTGATAAACTGGTGTGCTTGGAGGGCTTGCGGCTGTCTAGGTGTGATTATTTTGTGCAACCAAAGTTTTCATTTTATACATGCTTAAACCAACAAATGCAAATTATATAGTATCTGCATAAACTGCTGTAATCATGCCTGGTGTGAACAAAGAAAGTGAAAGAAAACTAGTACTTTGTATTTATTCTGAAGCAAAATGTCAAGCAGTCTGGGTACAGTACAGTGTGTCTGCATTTAAAGGTGCCATTAACACAGTACCAACAGTGGAGAGAATTTTGAACAGATTTGCTGTAGTCATGGCAAAAAGTTTTCCTCAGTATACTATTGTGAAATAAAATACTGCACATGGTTTTGTGTTCATGGATCTGTTCATGGAAGTAATTACATGGGTATTCATCACTCACAGCCAGACCATAGGCAGAGACATGAAAACAATTCCTCTGGTTTTGTGTTACACTTTCTGCTTGGTAAAACGCTCTGCTGGGTCATATGAATGGACTACTAATAGCCATGTACACTGTTGCAGTGTAATTCATCTTGAAGTTATCAGAGATCTGAGTTAGATTTTGAAAGGAATATGAGAGTCTATGAATAAACATTTCCAGACAACCTGATTGGCTGGAAGATTTATTGATTAACAGCTCAAAACAATATTCTGTGTTATGAAAGGAAGAGCATTGTTACACAGCTGTTAGATGAAAGTTGCAGCAGTGGCTGTTTTTCATGTGAAGCTATACAAACGAAATAGTCACTTGCAATTAAGATCTCAATTGTTTGTGTTCTGCAACACTGAATAAGCAGCGTCCACATACTAGAGCACATACAGGAGAAAACCACATTTCTGTGGTGACACGTTTTTGACACTTATGTTGACAACATCGCATGCAGAATTGTAGCTTCAGAGGGTCTTGTCATATCAAGGGTAAACACTGTATTTTCTGTTTTAATAATTCATGAGTGGAACTGTAAACAAATTGCCTGAGGCAAAGTGGTGATGCATGTTTAAATTCCCACATGAAGTATATTTTTGTATTTTGCATTGTACATGGAGGACAGAGAGAACCGCCAGCTAATACATGTGTTTTATTACTAGGGAGATGGAATATTTATTGACCCATCAGTGAATCCAATTGTCTTTGAGGTGTAGAGAAGTCACAGCGATATTGTTTTGTATCTCCGGTCCCTGTCTGACAGTGCGTAAACAGTAGAAGTGCTGCAAAATTAAATGGCTTGCCAGCCAAGACCAACCAGGTCTATTTTCATTTTGCCAAAAAGCAGCTCATAATGAGATTAGATACCTCAGCTTTGGAAGACATCTTGAGTTTCATTTTTATTTATCAATCATGCATGAGGTCGCAGAGATAAGACCAAGGTCAGCGAGGCTCGCTGGCAGAGGGACTCCCATTAATACTACTACACTGACTTGTCTTTCACACTCACGCCAGCCGTGCACCACTTCACTGCAGTGGCTACCGTGTGAGGTTGAGACTATCCACACATGACGTTAGTGCAGCAGCATCCATAAACATTTGCAGTTTTTCAAAGAAAATGCCATACTACATAAATGTCTAACTGAATCATTAAATTTGATCATAAATGAAAATTAAAAACAAATGCAAATGCATTGCTAGTTTAAACAAAACTCATTCTACTAGTATTTGGTTACTTTGCTATTTTGACCAGTCATTTTTAACCAATAATAAAAAAAAATAACTGTAACTGTTAACTTATCTCCCTTTGTATTAAGAATATTCTGTCCACTCGCCTTTGTTTCACAAAATATCTCCGTCTATACTGGAATGCAAAAATGACGTTCGCCGCATTCGCCACGTTGGCTGTCATCCACAGTCTCATCTCGCCTGCTTCTCTGAACATCTTCCACTCCTCATCAATAACGATCCCACTATCATTATATATATATATTATTAATTATATTATTTATCCCATCATCTGTTGGTTTGACTGGTTTCATCCAAACTGTTGTTTCTTGTGGACTTTTAACTGTGGGTGCTAAGGTTGACTAAATAACACTGGGCACAGCAGACGGCTCCGTTCGTCTGTGAAGAGGTGCAGCATGTAGTCATTACTCCCAGCACCACTCACAAAACATAAAAAAGCAGTAAGTTAGTCCGCATTTGTTCTTGTTTTTGGCACATGCTCATGACACAAGGCAACAATTACGTGTGTGAATTTAGGAAATGATGTTATTGTTTCCCAAATGCTCCGTTTAACACATCCACATAAAAGCAAAATAACTAGAGTTTTGAAATATCTGTTTTTTGATGAATTAAAAAAAAAAAAAAAAAAAATTTGTGAAATTTGTGCATGTAGACAAGAGGCTGAGATGTAGAGGAAAATATCAGTTTAAAAAACGATAACTGTATACTTGTATACAGGGTCTCAGTAAAATGTGTTTCAAAATGTGTTGTAAACACAGCATAAACAAATTTATCCAGATCATTGTGATATGTACTCTGAGGTAGTCCCACAGTGTTTACCATTTTCCTCATATATGGGTGTTTTTACTTTCCTGAGAGTTGCAGTCATGTTAACAGAACAAACATAGCGAGGACAGCTCATTGGCCAGGTCCGTGTACAGAATGGGGGACAGTTGGCCTGGCCCAAATCCTGACAGGTTTTAACCTTCTGTGGCAGGAGGAAGCCCACTTTCCATGTGACAGACAGCCAGCCTGTTCGAACAGACGGCAGCGTGTGCATACATTTAAAATATGCAATTACCTGCAGATTAATCTCACCAGAGTGGCAGCAAAGATTACAAATGTAATATAAACTCTGATGATTTTCTCAGTAAATTTAGCCTCAACACAATGCATGAAAATCACCTGCCTGTGGACTTGAAATATGCCACATGTACAGACACTAAATAACTCTGACTGTTCATGCAAAACAAGATATGCTCAAGGCAATGCTGTCTGAATTAAGAAGTAGGACAGTCTCGCTCAACTACATTATATTGAACATATATGGCATTCATTTGATTGATTTGTTTATCTGGTGGCTCTGAGCTTAGTATGAGTACATCCACTGGAATTTATCAGATCAAATTTAACATACACAGTGCCATATATTTATGTAATTTCATTAACAAAAGTCTGAAATAATTAGAGCTCAGAGCATACATCTCTATTCAAGTGAATGACTGCCACTGAAAGCCAGCAGTAATGCTCATAATTTACAAAGATGTGCACAATTGCAATAGTTTTAACATGTCCAAAGTGTAAAAAATGACTTGTTGAGGTATTTCTGATATGCATAATACTCAGATTTACTTTGGCTCTTTGAGTCTCACACAATGACAGCAAGTCCATCAGAGCTGAATAAGGTTTCAGAGGTGCAGGTCCTCAGTTATGAGCAAGGCTATGTCTTTACCTTTACACAAGCAATTTCACCACTGGATTGAAGACACCTCTTCTGTTTTCCTGAAGGCCGTAAGGTTTAATTCACCATTTATTTCCAAGTCTCCAACACACTGTCAGTACCTCTATAATTCTTCCTTTCCTCCTTATGGTGTCTTTTTTTCTCCTCCTTTCTTCATTCACATTTTCCTTTTGTATTTGTGCTTTAGAAATCACCTATGTATCTAAAACCAACCAAAGACACTGCTGGTGATTATTAAGGGTGTAAATCACCAGTTTTATCACAATACATTGTTGTATTAATTCTTTGGACAATACCTTATCTGCTGATATTACAAAGTCTGCCATGATATGATTGGATTCGATATTAGACCATCATATACTAATTTAACACAATCTGTTACAGAGGAAGCTGCCACTACCTTTCTTTCTTTGCTTTTGGCCATAAAAGACAAAAACAACACATAGAAATTTTAATCATTGTGACCCCTGGTTAAAGTCTTTGCATCTCCTGACAGAACACCACGGTTAAACCACGGTCAGCCTCCATGCAAGATTTTTCAGCCTAACATTGTTGAAACAGAGCAGCTAATGTTGCTGCAACAAGTAAGCGGAGTGCTTATCCCGTAACAGCATTGTTTACATATGGCATGTGTTCTGTATGTTTGCCATTCTCATCTACTTTTCTTGGCTGCTTGATATTATATCCCTGGTGCTGTTTGACGGTGACAGAGAATTTCAAAATAATATGATTCGTATCGATGTTTACACATTGCAATGATTAAATAGCATTGTTGATCATTGAATGCATATATCCATCCGGATGGATGGATCATAAAACCCCCAGTGATTATCCCCTAAACCACTAAAAGCAGACAAAAAACATCATAGGATGGATTTAAGTTTCATGTATGATTTTTTTTTTTTTGATTTTTTTTTTTTAGTGGTCTAAGTCTAAAAAAATCTTACTCACAAGCAGGCAGTGATGCCAAAGCAAAATAACCTTCAAATGCACACAATTATAAGCACATAGTAATATTATGCAAATGCCCTCTGTTGTACTGTTGAAATGAAAACAGTAGAATGTGCTGGAAAAAGGATGAGGCATAATACTGAATGTGTAAAGTGGGCACACACCACATTATTTTTAGTGCAGTTTTATGTAAGAAGTATAGATCTGACACACATCCTTAACATCCTCCTTCTTCTAAACTTTGCCCTCACAAACCTTTCATGTGCTCGCACGTTTCAAAAACAACTGCCTTACAGCCCCATTTGACAGAATGATCCTAATTTGACATTCAATCACGTCTCTTCACGGATGTCCCTTTTGCTCTTGGCCCCTTAACGTGCCGAATAAATAGAAATCCTTAAATATGGGCAAACAGTAGATCATCAAGACAACAAAGGTTGAAAAATCCATTTTCTGTCCCTTAATTACATTATGCCTCTGCTCTCACATATTTATCTCTCCTTCTTTGCTCTGTGCATGTCTGTTTGGTCAGTTTAATAAACACTGGACTCTTTGTGAACTACAAGAACATGCAGCACTGAATATATTCCCAGTGATCTATTATGCATAAAAAATAATTAAAAACTAGTGCTCTCTTTTTCACATTTAATTTGCCTTTTAACTCTCTTGAGCGTTCTATAATGCACTTACCAAAAAGAGCACTTCATTTCATGATTTTCACAGACAAGTACATACTGTAGTATTTTGTCATCTCCGTTGATCAGAGGAGAGTTAAAAGGTTTGTAGCACTTGCTATGAACATCTTGATGAAGATGAACTCGATGTACGAGTAATTTTGTGGCAGTTTTTCATTCAGTCTCCCTCTGGCCCATCAGTCTGCTTTTCATGTCCATTTTCCAGCTGGCTAATGTAGTCTTTCAGTTTGTGGATGCAGAAATAGTCCACTGACAACTGATCAGATTAGAGAGCTTGCTGTATTTAAAAGGAATATACATAGCTAAAGGATGGTATAGAAAAGGGCAATTGTGTTGCTTATACCAGGAGCAAATGAGGTCAATAGACCAATTACTGACACCAGTGTTATCTGTTTACTTACCATCAATGCGTAGTCTCTGCAAATATGCAAATTTTAGATATCATGAATAATGCTTAAAATGTGTTGGGATCATGTTTTAATGTTTTATGTCAGTAATTAATTAAACTTTAACTTTGTGGTTACTTGTGTTTTTTTTTACATGTACCTGATCAGATCACATTCCAGTGTTCTATTTGTATTAAAAGGAAACTTTGCCTATTTTCAACCAGCTTTTTATGGTAACAGCGTGGGTAGTCTGTGTAAACAAACTATGGAACTAAACAAACTAAACTTCCCTCTGTCTTACCAGAACCCACATTTCCCTGCTCATTTCTCATTCAACTGTAAACTAGTCAGTGTTGATGAAATATAGACAAAGATTCTGTTATTGCATTACCTATTCCTAGCCTAAAATTCTCTCTGAAAAAATATAAGTGCACTGTTTAGCTGTAATATAAAACATTGTGAACAGGAAATGGGTGCCATACTGTTCCTTGTATTTAAACAACAGAGGCTGAAAAAAATCAGTTCAGATAGTTAAAACTAAGCAGAGAACAAATATGGACCAGAATTATGTTACTGCATTGCGCATTTCTCACCAAAAATCTATTATAACTGACTGTTTAAATGTAGATTGAGATCGTTTGTTAACAGACAGCTGCCATATAGTTTCTTGTGTCAAAACGGGCAAGCTCGCATTGCATCACCCACCAGTGGGAGCGTTTTGTGGTCGAGTGCAATGCAGTGCATTCTGGTGGTTGTAGGTTTTCTACGCCTTGAGCAAACGAGAAGAATACAGCCCTCTCCCTCTGTTTTCTCTGGTTATATAGACAGCCCAGTATTATAGAAAGACCCTTTTCCAGCCGTAAAATACATCTTTACTACTTGGGAGATTTTTGTCTGCTGATCTGATGATGTTGTAAATTTGGACTTTAACCAGTGTAGTGCTAATAAAACAGTACAGACAAAGACATTCACACATATTAATACAGTTTTTTTTTTAACTTAAAATCTGTTTTTTTTTCAGCATGTTTAGTTTGTAACACTAAGTTGAAATTTATGTAACACAACATCAAAGTCACATAGACTCTGTAGAAAAGGCTCTGACACAGCGATATGCTTATTTTTCTGACAGCTTCCTGCTTTCCTTGTCCTGAATGGATATAAGGATGAATGAATAAAGAACAGGGCAGTTTGCATGAGATGTGATAGAAACCATAGCTGAACGGAAAACAGAAACCACGCCACCCACAAAAAGCTCTGATATCAGAAAAAACTACAAGATGTCAAAAGCATTGATAATTTATCACCAAAAATGTTGCCAAACTATAAAAGCAGATTTTTATATTTCCACTGTAGGTTGAAGTGTGTCTTTTCTGTTTTAATATCAAACATGAAACTGCTTCTAATGTTGCATGATTTAGAGAGGTAATACATAACACAGGCTTTACTCCACTGATATTTTCCCTCTAGTCTGAGATTATTTGTGCTCCTCCGAGTTAGACCATCTTAAATCAGACCATTTATTGTTCCAGCTGTTGGGAAATGGCAGGTTGGGACTGTCTGTCTCCACTGCAATGTTTTCTCAGCTGCTCTCTCTCTCTCTGCATTACACACGCCTCCCCAGGCAGTGGACTAGAAGCAGGACCTACCCCCTCTGTCAGGACGAGCCCCTGGTTTCTACCCGCGGGAACCACTCGGATTCAGGAGGCTTATTTAACTGGTTTAAAGGATGTTGTATTTTCGGTCTGAGTCTAAAATAGTACCGCACTCTCCTTGTGAGTTCAGTAACCTCACAACTGACACAGTTTGTTGGGCAGAGCCACCCTCCTCATGAGAGTTTGACCTTATCATGCCTTTTCCCCCTTTTTTCCTCTTCTAGACGGAGGACATGTATTTGTTACACTGTGGGATTACCTTAGGAGAAAGAATAACCTCTCTAGCAAATGTGCTTGTGTTTTGGGCCTAGTTTTGTTTTTCTCCAGTTGTTGGTCCTCCATATTCTTTAAGCTGCAAGTTAAAGTTGTGGCATTACAGATATTATTGTCCTGCATGTGCCGGAATTACCCTTTCATTAACTGTTCAAATATTTTGGATCACTGTAAAAGGAAATATTATGGATGTCTGGTGATATTATTTTATATAGAGTATCTTCAGTTCTGCAGTCACTTGGTGGGAGTCACAATTTGTCACTCAACTTATCAGCTTTTAAAAAACAGGCACAAGCTTTTATCATCTGAAGACTATTTCCGCACTTTAATTGGTTACAGCTTTCACACATTTTTGAAAGTAATATTTGCAGCTCAGTTTCTGAGGAAGTAATTCACACCTTAAAGAAATGCATGACCTTCTTTCCAAATGATGCTTGCATCAATATCACACAGCATTTATGTCTGCAGAAAACACAAAATATTTGAAAAGAATTTCCTGGAGACCAATGAAGGCTGCTGACAAAAAGACACCTTGAGAACAGGCGTAATCAGACCGTGTTTGTAAAAGGATGGCATAACCATCCAAAACCTTGTTGGCTGTTGTCTGAGGAGGATTAAAGTACAGTATTGTTTCATTCATTCACTCATAAGACGACAAAAAAATTCTACATACTCAGTCTTCACAAGACTTTATAAATATGGGGCATAAAATGTGTAACTTCTGAACACCATATGCATGTTCTAATAACTCATCATAAGTGCACAATGTTCAGCTTCGTGAAACATTTCCAAGCACTGACATAAAATCAAAAAAGCATGATCATCAAGCTAAAAAAAAGCCCAAATTTCTTAGTTGAGCTGACAGTTCAGAGTCAGAAGTTCTCATCTGACAATAGCAATATCCAATTAATGTTTCACAGGCATACTGATTACTACTATTCCTACTAATGCACTCAGTCATCATCTTGCAGGAACAGAGAATTACTAGTCTAAATGTGCATTTGTTAGCAGCACACACCAGAGAAATAATTCACCTGTTAACTACATTTTTAAAGTTGAGCAGCTCATGTCCCCGCTGTTCATAGATAGTGGTAAAAATAATGAACTGCAAGCTTTGATGACTAAAAGTCACAGCAGTGCTAAGGAAATGATGCACATGAGAAATATATGATACAAGACATATATTATGTAAATGTTTGTGAATGCTCTTCAGGGGAGCTGAAATTTGACTGGTAAAGTAAATAAAAGATTAATGATTATGCTCAAACAGCAGGAGCTGCCACATTAAATACAGAGAAAGATATATAAAAAGGGATGGTAGCAATAATTTCATATTTACAGTGTCAAATTAAAATACTTTTGTTTGTTTAGACAGTTGCATACCTGTTCGTCCTTACTGCTATTTAAATTAAAGAAACTAAACTAAAAGCAAGCATGTGGATGTACCAAAAGCTGAATCTGACCTACTTCATGAAAGAAAATCTGCCTGAGGCCATAAACTTCCTTCAAAAAATCGCTTTGCTGACTCAACAAAGAAACCCTTGTCACTCACCCTTTGTGTCTCCTTTCATTATAAAACTTTTCAAGTAGCCTTCTCAATACAGCTGTAAGAGCTGAAGGATCGATTCAGACATCAATGTACGCATGCATGCGCTAAACAACACAAACCCTCTCTATGATGAAGAGATTCAGCCACACTAATAAACATTATTTCAAGTAATTGCATGTAAACTAATGTGCAAACTATTGTATTAATCACATAACATTTATGTTTTTGAGCGTCATGTTTGTACAAAAGTGCAAATTTTTAGTTGCTAGATCTCCATTAATAACAACAATCATAATGAGAGCAGAGGTTAGATACATTCATTTTTTTTATTATAGCAAGATGCAGAGGAAAGTATTGAAGAGGTGACAAGGATGTAATTCTGGCTCAGTTCAGAGAGCAACCTAACCGATAATCCTGTCCTCAAGTTTATTATTATGGAGGTCATGGGGCCCTACAAAAAGGGGTCATTACCTGCTGTTATTCTGGTAGCACTGATAATTATTATTTTTCCGTAATAGAAGCCTAAGTCGCTAAAGACAGAACTACTGGGAGGCACTTTATTATGCTATTATTTGGCCTTGCGTGAGCGTTTCCACAACCTAGACTATAAACTAATTGTTATCAGGTCTTTTTCCATGTGGTCCCTGTAGCTTTGGAACAGCTTGCGAGAAGAGATCTCACTGGGCAAACAAATGCCTTTCAGTCATTTTTGTATATGTAGATTACATTTTTCTTCATGTGTTTGGAATGATTTAATGAATCTGAAGTTTTACTCCAGTCTGTTGTTTTAGTTTACTGATGTATTCTTATATAAATTTGAGTTTATTGACTTGCATTCTCGGAGTTAGCAACTGAATAAATGAAGAATTTACAATAGAAAAGTAGAACTATATCTACATATCAGATTCAGATTAAGACAATTTAATTTATCCCACGAGGGGCAATTTGTGTGAACAGCTTGCCATGTACACATAGAGCATTAATAAATACAAAGAAAAATACAAATATGCTGAGTTGAGTTTAAGTTTGATAATCAATATAATAATATTTTTTTTAAAAATAGCATTTACAGAGAATTTAAAAGATGAATTGCAGAGGGAATAAAGGATTTTGAATGGCAGTTAGTCTTACAAGCAGGTAAAACATAACAACGTCCTGACAGCAATAAAAAAAATTCACTTACCAGACTGTGTCTAGAGGAAGCTGAAATACTTGTCGCTTTCAAGAGGATTTGTTGATTGAAAAAAAGTGGTTAGGTCCCTTTGTGTCACTCCTGTGGTTCTAACAATGCGATAACAATATAATTTTAAATAACAAAAATGAAAACTATCTACAGTATGTATGTATGCACCAATACATATGTACTCACACACACCATACATCATATATTAACATACAACCATGCAATTAAAATGCCATTAAAATAACAATATACAACATTAAACAACAGGGGAACCCTGAGTTATCTTTTGTTTTATTAAATTCTGTATTGTACAGTGGTATTGCTGTAGGCAGGGTTGCTGTTTTCAAACGGTTAGTTCTGAACTGGCTGTGACATCCTTTCAAAATGTTTTCACTTGTTCTTTATTTTGTTGTGAGGGATAGTGCAGCACTTTCAAATATTGCTATTAAAGCATCTATCAGCTCCTATTAGCGATAGCAGTGATATAAGTTGTAGTAATAATGGCTAAAGTATAAGTAAAAGGGGTACATGTAGAGATAGTAATAGCAGTAAATGTGCAGTGAAAGTGTTGTAGTAACTGCATATGTGGAAGTAACTGCAGTCATAAAAGTAACTGCAACTGTAGTGGTAGTACCACTTTCAGTGAATTTCACAGCAGAAGAAGCTGTAATTGCTTCGGAGGAGGCAATTAGTACTGTTGATATAGTGGCAGTTTTAACATACCAAAGTTCCTAAGCCACTTAATTTGCAAGGTGTCTCGGTTTTGAATCTTGTTCCAGTTCCTTTGAGTGAAATCCAAGTACTCATGTGAGGCAGGGAAAAACTTGAAATAAATTATGAAAATACAGCAGGAAAAGTGCTTCTAAAATGACATCTTATCTGGTCCACTACTGATTGGATGTCCTATTCCTATGTAATCTCACATATACCCATTATTACACACTACGCTGCATAACATAGCATCACATGACATGGTCAAAAAACTTAAAACAATCCACAACTAAGTAGACTTCTCATTGTCTTCAAGTACATCATCATCACATTCTCTTTTGTCATGCGTACTGAACTGCATTATAGCACCATACCTGTGGTAAATACCTTGTCCTGTATTCTAACACAGAAATAATCTGTAATGCAAATTTAAACATAATCTACAAAATAATAGTCCAACAATTACTGTGTAAACCTGAATAATATCAGAGCCTATGTAATCTGTTATATGCCAACGCAAACATTTTTACCAAGTATAAATGTGCGATTAAATGGCTCTTACAGTTAATACCACTGAAGCATTAGTAGTAATACTAGTAGAATTATTGTAGTAATATTTTCTTTTTAAATCATGTCGGGAAATGATGATAGAGAATGCAACGGTAAATAAAATGGTCAGAGAGAAACAGTGCAGCAAAATGCTGTGTGATTAGTGTTTCAGCATGACTTGGCATTTATTGGGTACAGCAGCATTCTTGCTGCAATCAGTTAGACTATAGGATGTTGGTACGATCTTCCTGAAAGGCTTGACAGTATATGAACAATGCGTTCCCTACGTGCTATCTTCCAAGACATTTCTGTCAGGAGCATTATTCACAAACCTTACAGATGGAGTTGCTTCAGCCACTTTCAGGAGACATTCCACATACAATAGCCATGCGGCATTACCAACAGTGATGCCTCCTGGTGTGATCGATCAGATGTGTGGTTCCATATTGCCGGGACAGCCTCTGTAACAAGCTGGTGTGTATGGTGTGTCATGCAAGCTCCCAGCCATTATCTCCCAGCCAGCACAGAGGACCTTGCTGTAACCCAAGCGCCTCTTTTGACCCGAGGCACTCGGCTTGCTAGTGCCCAGCTCCCACTTGGAAATTAGTCACTGTCTGACAGGTGGGGATGGATGCCTATGATCCTGGCCCGATCCATACGCTTTTTCACCCCCATCTATCATCACCCACAGCTCCTTTAGTCTCAGACTCCCTTCTTCACCATTTCATTTCTGTTATGGACTGCTCACTCTCTGGACATCATCTGATCACCCCTGGTTGTGTTTATTTGCTCTATATGTGTTTGCTTATTTACCTGTCTCCAGCCCCAACTATATATAACTCTTTTAAGACTTACAAGAATCAAAGTATCTAACTTTGCAGCCTCTAGCAATATTATATTTCACTTCACTGTGTGGGAGATGGATTGTCAGAATCTGAGAGAACTGCCACAGTGTACAAGCCAAGTATGTTCTGAACTCGCGAGTATGATGCAGACAGTCTGTTTTGCTTCGTGGTCATCACTTTAAGCACACTTGTGGTGTGTGTGTGGGTGCACTTGTGTGCGGGCAACTGTGAATGTGAGTAGGTGTAAAATGAAAGTGCAATGTGAGTAATCAGTCATTTTTGCTTTTGTTAATGAGATGTGTTTTTAAGGAACTTAGATGGATCTGTCATTTTCTGGCACTCTGTGCAGTGTTCAGGGTGCATTTTCTCTCCCACCCATGGCAATATTGCTCTTTTGAGACTCGCAGCGTGTGGGCTGATTGCAAAGAATTGAGTGTTTCACACTCTGTGGAAGGACTTTTTACTCATATTGTAGTTGTTATCAATCCATGTCAAGTAAAAATACATAATTTTACTAGAAAGAGAAGGACATTAGAGGAGAACTAATCAAAACAAATGAAACAACCTTTTCTATCACATCAAAATACTTCTGGTCATTTGTGTATTCATCAAAACCAACAATTTTTTGATTTTGGAAAAGTATACACAGAGATGGAGCTGTGGGCAGCTTGATTTCACAGTAGTAACAATGGATCCTAATACTGACAACAGGGTTTCGTCTGTCTCAGAAAGAGGCGGATGTGGTACCATCCTGATCATGTGCTCATACATGCATTTGCCTTAAACTGGCTCAAGAAAACACTTTTTTACGAGAAAAATATTTTAGAAGTTTTTATAATGATATGATTGTAGAAAGCATTTTTCACAGTAAAGCATTTTCTAAAAAATAATATGAAAGTGCCATGTTTTGCAGTTGTGCTCTACTTTTAGACTTGCCAGTTACATGAATTACTATGCTACAACTGCCTGTAATAATAAGATGATGTCTAAACTCTTCCAGCTGCTCTCATGATTCTCCTCACGGCAAACTCACCTCGTAAAATAATCACTGATTCTACAAGTCATATCTGCAAAACTGAAAACATTACACTGATCGGATGTGACATTAATATAGGAAACCTTTTTAAAAGGCTGAACATGCTTTTATGCAAAAGACACAAGATGCTGCCTGACACATTTCTGCTGTAGGGACACTAGGTTGAAACCTAATGCATGGCTGGACTGTGTATGCTCAATGTGCTAAATATTGGGGATAGTCAGTGGTATTGACTGTAATGTGAATTCCTGGACATTAAATGTTCATTTGCCATTGTCTCTGTTGGTCTCAGTAACATTTGTTCCTAAGTGTATTTAGGTAGCATATCCCATAACATGGTTAAGATATGTTTGGAACTGAGAACATGACCACAACTCATACTGATTTACTGAACATCTTGTGAAATGGATTCGGCTGGCAAAATATTTCTTACACTTGTAGTTCTAGTTTTTAAAAGGAGTTTCTCAAATTCTTCTACAAGACATCTTAATAAGAAAGCATTTCCTGTATTTTCACAATTTATTTTAATTGTTTTACTTTCTAATTTAAATTATTTCACTTTATCAGTATTTGTGGAAGTCATGTATTCAAATGAACTAGGTCTCTAACAGTTGAAAAAAAGAAACAATAAAAAAAAACAATTATTTACTTATTTCACTGGTATAAACAGATGCACACTGGCATTGAAGTCGCAGTACAGGACGACATTCAGGCACATGTGGAGGTGCCATCCAAATGATCAATATTTTCTAACATTTTTTGGCAAACATATTTAAAAACACTCATTCTCTCAATCCTTAGGCACAGCCCCCTCGAGCTTGTGAAAAGGCACATGCATTTGGTTTCAGCAAGTTAGAGTGCCTGCTCCTCTGTTGGACAACAGTTCAGATGGTGAGTGTATCACTTTAAGGCATAAATATAACATATCTGAAACAATGAAGTCATGCATTAGGGTAGGTCTGCAAAAGCTCAGCTCTAAATCAAATGCTAATGAACTGAGGCACCATTAAACAGAGCACTTCTTTTTCACCAAAGGGCATATAGAAAAAGCTCTTTTTGTTTAATTCACTTGCAGCAGAAATTACTAAAAATCCAGCACAAAGAAAACCACAGAGCTGCCTGTTTTTTAATCACCTGGTTTAGTAAGGCAGATGTGGGGAAAAGAGAGTAGAGGAACCTAACATTTTGACTTAAAAAGCCACAGATGCAACAGCTTCCACTTCCCCCGCTTTTGTGCTAGGTTCCCTGCAACTTCGATTAATATTAACTTGATCAAAAGACAGTGGCTGGCCTCGGAGCAAACTAATATGCTCATTAGCATTGACGAGGGTGCCTGGGAGCAGTTCATGTGCATTAATGAAGTAAAGAACTGAGCCAAACAATCGTACCCAGCTAGCTTTGGAATGCACAGCCAGCCACACGCGGGGCTCCCTAATGACCTGAGGATCTGATCTTGGGGAGAATTCAATAGGCCGTTGTAAAATGGCTTTGTTCAACAGCTCTGTACTGTTATCATGTATAGCTTATGGTGCTTTTGTAAATCCTGTGAATAATGTTCAACTGCCCCAAGTTGGATTTTATTTTTAAATGCAAACAAATGAAAATAGAACAGCCTCCCCTAACTACATGTTGTTCCACTTACAACGCTAGAAAACACTGAAAGGAAAAAGACGGAAAAAAAAAAACAAAAAACAATTTTCCTTGCATATTTAGATACGTTACCCCAGGGATATGTTTAATTTCCATGGATGAATTGCCCCTCACATTTCCCTTCCTAAAACTGACTCACTGAAGCAAATTAGTTTTCACTCTCTTTCTTGGGGACAAGGGGTCATTTCATTACATTTTCTATCAACACCATGGATATGCTGTGCTTTATATTCTGCAGCCAAGATTATTTGAATTGATTGACCACTGACATTTTGCAGTTGTTCCCTGTGATGCAAATTTTAACTGCAGGAGGTGGCAAAGGGCATTATTTTCAAAGTATTCACACCTGCCTTCTCCATCTACGGAGCCGTTCTGAGGTGCAGGCTGGCCACGGGGCCATAGTTTGCCACATGACCATTTGAAAGATGACATTTATCAAGGCCATCTTCAATTGTGAGTATGGGTGAGTGCAGACAGCGTTCAGGTCAATTGTCCCCTGTGTCCATATGTGCTGCAAGGTGTCTGGACTGCCATACAAATTGGACTTACCCTCTCCTTTTTACCCCAGTACTTCCTGTATCTTTCTCTCTATCCAGTTGGCTTTCTCATGCATACACATGCTCACAAACACTTTATACAGAGAGAGGAAAATATAGTGTAAACACGGAAGATTACAGCTAAAAAGCAATATGCAGATATCACAGTGGCAAAGGTGTAAAGCTGACAAAATATCATTTTGCATGTAGTTGAATAACCCCCCCCCCCAAAAAAAAAACCAAAATCCTATTCTCCACTGTTAAAAATCGCTTCTCTGTGCTGAAGAGGTAGCTTCTCCTTAAAAATTAGAGGCTTTATGGTATCGAAAGCAATCTTAAAGAATGATTAACGTCTGTGTGTGAAGTGGTGATAAAACTTGATGGGTGCATGGAAGCGAAAAGGTAATATACATTAAGAAACACAAATACACAAATGCTCTGCATGCTTCCACAATCTATTGCTACTAACCACCCTGTGGGGCCTTGTTAGTCAGTAGCTACACCTAAGTGCAAGCAGCATGCAACCTAATTTGCCAGGCACACGTTGCACTAAATTAGATGCCTTCCGTTCTCCTTTAAACCAATGTTGCTTCAATCTACAAGTTGCATTTGTGCTCCAGTTCATGGAGAAGGTAGAGTCTGAACCAAATGATGGATATTGCTTCCACCTGGCTGACCTTTGGCCGAGGTTATCAAGCATTTGCAAAAGGTGGTGTTGGTCCAAATTGAAATGAGAGAGCAGAATGGAGCTTCCCCAAGCATCATGACCTTTGCTAGCCACTCCATCAGCTGCTCGTCACCGCAGACTCATTTATCAGGCACGGCGCTCTCTGAGGAAACTCACAGGTGCTGACCTGGATGGGGGTCTCATGACATGCCGGGTCATCTCACACGATCTGTGCTGGAGGCAATAAGTGGGTGGGCGGAAACACAGTCTTCACTGGTCAATACTGAATGGTATAGAGCTCTTCTGCATCGGTGCTAATTTGGTACAAAACTCACATGATGGTAGATGCTGTTCTTTGTGTATAAAAATAGTTGTTTCTACTAATCTCGGACTAGTTGTCGACACAAAGACCTTACAGTTGTTGAAGGAATTGGATTTGATGCAGGGAAACTGATTGGAAATTCAGGAGTCTCTTGTTTCGCAGCACACCTTGTTTTGAGTCAAATGTAAAATATAACAGAACCAAAGTAGAACATATTGGTGTAAACTGCAGGCAGCGAGGAAATACTTTGTGACAGAAAGGATTTTGTTTCAATTTGTGTGTTATCTTGCATAAAAATACTCTGCACATAGCAGTTGAAAAAAATATATCTAAAACCTGCCTGCTGACTCAGTGTTTTATTTGTGCCACTGGATTGTATTACAGAATTGTGTGCAGGGGTTGTAGTGCTAAGGATGTATGAGCACTGGATATCTGTACATACTGTCCATAATATAGATCACATACTACAATATATCTGCTCACTGTATGCTGGAATAATCTTCAGCAGGGAAAGTCCCCTCCCTGGATAATTAAAGGTTAAACTGTAGTATTTATGGGTATCTCTGTCGATGACATATTGACTATTTCTCTAGAGTTACAATTTAATACTTACAGTTTCTCTGGAAGGCAGAAATGGACTTTAGAGCTATTGAAACCAGTATCATAATATACACAAATCAGATCCTAATATTAATATGATAGCTAATAGTATGTATGCATTATAAATACTCCACTTCTAAAATGGCACATCCAAGTCATCCAGTTCCCTTTTATCGTGCTATATATAAATTTTTTCTGACAATTTATTTAGACATTTAACATATATTCTATACATGTTGACATGATCTTTTTTTTTTCAATTAAAGAACCTTAGTACCAATTAAAATGTAGGCAATTGTAAATGATGATCTATTTAGACCTCTGATTTTTTTTTTTTTTTTTTTTTTTTAAGCATTTCATTGCATCATCTCAAATCGAGACATCAATGGCATTCTTGGTGGGTGTTCTTACATCATCTACTAATGTCAAACTCCTCATTAAGCTCAGACAATAATGAGCTGCTCAGAAATCAACAAAGAGGACAGAGCTCCTTAATGGGTATTTTTGGCGGTAATTTAAAAAAAAAATACTGACAACTGACAATTAGTAGTGCCCCCTCATAGTTTAAAAGTAGGAAGTTGTAAGAAGAGAGAATGGCTGTTAATCATACTATAGAAATTATATTCAAAACTGTTTTATCTGCTGGCGGCTGGCATTCTAATTTAAGAGACTTGTAAGGTTTGAGTTTGTCTTGATGACTTAGTGTAATAACTGATTCACACAGTGAAAACCACCGGCAGTGAGACACTTCGTCTTGAGTGCTGCTGAGTCTCTTAGGCAAACCATTTATAAAATAGCCTAATAACTCCACTGAATGCTAACAATGAACATGTGGAGCAAGCTTGAATTCTGCTTAACACATTCCTTAGACTCTCTAATACTCATGCTATGATATCAGTATTGTTGATTAAATATTTGCTAGCACAAGTAAAGCTGTCTCATTAAACTAAGGGAAGGCTAATAGACATTGCCTGGTTTGAGTGCATCCCCTAAAGTTGTGCATTAAAATGACTTCACATGTGTCTGGATTAGTTTCTAAATTCTGAAAGATGACTTAGTGCTAATACTCCCTGCACCAGACTTGCACCTGTCTAGGCTGACTCTTGATAGTAATTCAGGCTTTTAAACTGAAAAACACATGGCAGCTGCTACTAAAATATTATGTACTTTCCTCAAAATAGGAATCGGTTCCTGAAATGCTTGCAATGCTTGTGATCAATGTCATCATTAAACAACTATCCAGCTTGCTGATTGGACTGGCTTTAGCTGCAACACTCAGTTGATTATCAGGGGTTGTTTTCCAGGCTAAAACCTCTTGAAATAACGGATCCTGCAAGACTTTGGCTGGCTCTATGTTTAAGCTACTTTAGGCAACAATTAAATGTAAACTTTTCCATGTTTTGTCAGCCTAAGCCACCAAGTACAGTAGGATTGCATTAGAGCTAAGTGCCCCATCTCTACTGACTCAGGCAACTCTAAGCTACTGTTGATGCCAAAATAAATGTCTGCCAGCAGGTATGAACACTTCCCCTCCTACTGAATTGGAGATCAAATCAAAATATACTTTTCGATAAATGCCTCATAATTTAAAGTGATCAAGTTTTTCACCCCAGGCCATTCTCACCAAAAAATTGCTATATAGGTAGGACTCTGCAAGCACTTTATCAGGACCTATAATTTCATATATGGTAGACGGTCCTCTCTAGTGGCTATAGTAATTATTATTGGAGTGGGGCACGTGAGGCCATGTCGTACAAAAAGCAACAAAGTCTGCATGATCTTGTCAAAAGATTAAGAACACTCTTATAGGGCAAAAGGGAGAGGCGGTGGATGGGTCAAACATGCACAGGACTCTTTTTTACCCTGAACACAACGTTGGTTTCTTTTAAAAACAGCGTAGAGTAATGTACAGGTATGTTATGGTAGTAAGAAAAATACTTATTTCAAGCCAAACTATGATGTTCTGTTGTCTAAACCTACCCAAGTTTTATAGCAAACAGAGCATTTTATAGGGACTTGTTTAAAACTGCGGCTGTTGTGACTAAAATCAATCATCATTGTTTTGGGGACAGTTGTATATGTAGTTTTGGAAGTAAGTGAAAGTCACGTATTCTGTCACTTAGGTATGAAAGAGTGTTGCAGCATCCAGAGAAATCTAGTCAGTTTTTTTTATATTGACACAGTATATTGAAGTCTGCTGATCCCCAACTGTAGTTTGCAGTCTTTGTCTTTTGGAAACTGTAGTCTAGGTTGTAGTATAGGTCTACATTTGAAATGTAAGAAAAGAAAATGGTTATTCAACTTTATACAGACATGCATATTTACAATAAATATTCACTGAAATCATATTAATTTGAAAATATAGCATTTCATTGGTATTTTTAACTTATATCACAGTAAGTACTGATTCAACATTAAGAAAGTTAACTCAGTAGGAAGTTGTTTTTGGCTATTAAGCATCAGGCAATGTGACACATGGCTTCAATGAACGATTCATGCTTATATTATAATGAAAGCCTTTAGTAAAACCTCATGCTGTGATGTGACGTACTATAGCCTGTGACATCTATGTTGTGCTTCTTGGGAAATGTCAGCAAAATCAAATTAATACAATTTTATTCTAGCCATTAAAGGAACATATTTTCATTATAAACTTTAAGATTGCTTTATTGTGCTGCTGCTCTCATAAAAACCATTCTAAAAAGTAGTGTATGTAGACTCTTTCCTTTTTACACACACACACACACACATACACGCACACACACACACACACACACACACACACACAAACACACACTTGCTTTAGTATTGTATTTTTGGAATACATCTGTTCTTACAATACCTACTGTGTCCACGGACTGCGGCATCATAACCCAATTGTTAGGCTGTGTCGCAAATCAACTCCTGTAACAGTAATGATGGGTGGTTCGTGACATACATGAAGACTCTGTTATGTACCACACTCATTTACAAGCAAGTAGCCCCCCCCCCAGTATGCCAGTCATAACTCAGCCAACTCGGCACAGTAGATGAGGTCAGACCACAGACGCTGCTTGTAGCTGATAGCTTTGAGTGGTCTTCAGGAGTGGGATCTAAGCAAAAAAAAAATCCTGAATGCATTCATATTCAGATCACACACCATGAACTGATCAAGGGCTTTTCTCTACCTCTGAATGAGGCACCACTCTACTTGGAGATTGTCTCTCTCAATTGTCCCGATCAATTGCAGATGACTCAACAAGTATCCAGTCTCTCTTCTGCAATTCTCAGAAATTGGATAAGAAAAAAAGTGTGTTATTGTTGCACTACTTTATGATGACGTATGTATGAGTGTCCACCCCTGTATAAGTGTGTGCAATTTATTGCAAGTTAAGCCTGCTTTAAAATTCATCTCATCTGCGTAGCACCCAGCATATCTGCATGCATCAGTGCATAAGCTGCTGTACTTTTTAAACAACTTGCCTCTGAAGGCGTCTCTGGTGACATATTACAGCTATTTTCTGCTTAGGGCAACATATTAATAAATGTCAGTAGTGGTGAGCTGGCTTAGGCACTGACTTAATGTACTGCTGAATCGGTGAATTGACCTTAGACCCTGACACCAACGTTCAGCTCATATTAAGACAAGA